>NC_056728.1:1968615848-1968628348 GCF_019279795.1 Protopterus annectens
TTAGAAATGGTTTGTTTTGAAATAGCCTTTCCCTCTGCCCCTGCAGCAAAGGCCGTCAGCAGTTGTTCAAACTGTCTTCGAGGTTTAGTCCTGTCCAAGTACAATCTAAGTTGTCTGTGCACATCCAAGGAATGCAGAATCCGTTCCCCTTTGTTCTGTGGATTGGGAAGAACGTTGGCAAATGGACTGATTAAGGGACACACTGGCTACCACCTTGGGCATGAAGGATGGATTGGTCCTGACTGAAACCTTGTCCGCATGAAAGATGATGAAAGGCTCCACTGCCATAAGGGCCTGTAATTCAGATATCCTTCTAGCTGAAGTGATTGCTAAAAAGAAGGCTTTTTTCCAAGAAAGAAATTTTAAGTCTGCAGTAGCAGCTGGCTCGAAAGGAGGTAGAGTGAGTTTCTCCAATACAAAGTTAAGGTCCCATCCAGGGGTTGGAGCTCTCCTGGGTGGTCTCAAGTTTTTTGCCCCTCTGAGGTACTGCTTGAGCAGAGGATGACAGAAGAGGTGAGGTTCTGTGTTATAATGAGCTGAAACGGCTGAGGTGTAGATTTTGGAGGAAAGAGACAGGCCACTTGTGGAGCATCTCAGTTAAGTATTGACAAATCTGAGGTATATTGGGCGCTGCTGTGCTCATCCCTTGAGATTGGTTCCAGACACAGAATCTTTTCCATTTGTCAGCATAAGATTTTCTAGTACTAGGTCTCCTTGCCAGTAAGATGACATCAATCACAGGCTTGCTGAGGGATGAAAAGGGTGAATTTAAGCGATTAACCAGGCTGCAAGGTTCAAAGTTGGAAGCGGAGGGTGCAGAAATTGGTTCTCCTGGGACAGCAGGGAAAAAGTTTGAGGCAGGTGCCATGGAGGTAACTGACACTGCGCAAGAAGGGGTATCAGTGTTGGCACGGCCAGTCTGGAGCAATCAAGATCATCCTTGGTTTGTCCTGTTTGACTTTTAGTAAGACTTTGGAGAGCAGAGGAAGTGGGGGGAAGGCATAGACTGACGGTTTTTCCAGCTGAAGGACGGAGCATCCACTGTCCAGGCTTGCTTGTGGGGAGACCTTGTGCAAAACTTCTCCAACTGGCAGTTTTGGGGGGAGGCAAATAGATCTATGTCTGGGCTTCTCCATTCGCTTGTCAGCATGTTGAAAATACTAGTTTCCACTCGTGGGTCCATGAGATTTCTGCTTAGTCCGTCTGCCAGTATATTTAATTTTCCTAGCAGGATTTAAGCTTGTAGGTGCACTTGGTAGCTCAGGGCTGTGTTCCACAATGCCATGGCTAGTCTGCAGAGGAGGTAGGAATGTGTACCCCCTGCTTGTTTATGTACCACATAACCGTGGTGTGGTCCGTCTTTACCATTAGTTGTCCTGGAAGAATGTAGTCCTTGAAGACTGTCAGAGCATTCTGTACAGCTAACATTTATTTTCAAATGATATGTAGGTGCATTTGACTTGGGTTCCATTTGCCCTGAATGCACTTCCCTACCAGGTGAGCCCCCCATGCATAGTCAGATTAATCTGTTAGGGTTTGGGTGGCAGGGGGTAGTGTAAATGGTAGTCCCTTGTTTTGGTGGCAGGCCTCTGCCCACCAGAGGAACTCTAGGCGTAGGCAAGATATGATAGGAATCATTGTTTCCAGGCTGTGAGAATGCTGACTCCACAGGCTTTTTAGATACCACTGTAGTTTCCTCCTATGCAGTCTTGCATATGGAATTAAGAAGAATGTAGGAGGCCATGAACCCCAATGGCTTGCAGTATTTGTCTTGTAAATAGCAAGGTTTTTGTGGCCACTTGTTTGGAACAGTTTACCAAATGAATTTGCTTTTTCTGGCGTAAGGTAAGCCATCTGGGAAGTTGTATTCAAGCTTGGTCCCAGCAATGTAATTTGTTGACAGGGTACCAGCTGTGATTTCTTTTTATTTATTGTGTACCCCAGACTAGTTAGAACCATTTTTACAAACGCCAGATGATTTAAAAGTATGCCCCTGGCTTTCTGCCTGAATAAGACAATTATCCAGGTATGGGTATATTTGAATACTTTGCCTGCAAAAAGCAATAACTGGAGCCAGGCACTTTGTGAATACCCTGGGCGCAGTAGAAAAGCCAAAGGGTAGTGCAGAGAACTGATAATGCGTGCATCCTGCCTTGAAGCGTAGGTATCTTCTGCAAGATTTCCTGATTGGGATGTGCAGGTATGCTTCTTTTAAATCTAGTGATGCCAACCAGGTGTCTTTACCTAGCAGAGGAAGTAAATGAGCCATCAGCATCTTGAATTTTAGTATCTCCAGAAAGGTGTTTAGAGTGGACAGGTCCAGGATTGGACGCCATGATTGGTCTTTTCTGGGTACCAGGAAAAGTCTGGAGTAGAAACCTTGTCCCCTTTTCCTCTTCTGGTACCAGTTGAATAGCCACAATGCTTAAGAGGGAAAGTACTTGTTTTTGAGCCTCTGACCATTGATTTGGGGGCAGGTCTGGCCACCCATTTGGAGTTGGCAACATGTGGAAATGAAATCTGTATCCCTGGTACACTTCTTTAAAACCCATTTGTCCTGGGTTATGAGTTCCCAGTTCTTTGCAAGAAGAGCAACCCCCCCCCCCCGCCAAAGGGGGCAGTCAAAAGATAAGTGCTTGGTACTTTTTATTAAAAGGAAATCATTGAGACTGTTTACCATAAGGAGTCTTATTTCCAGATTTGGAAGAGGACTACCCCTGATTAGAGTTATTAGATCTTCTGCCAGTTTGATCATTTGTTTTTTTAGGCATAGGGGCCTGAGCATGTGGCCTGGGCGTCAATTTTTTTACATGGATTGAGATTTAGGCCTTAGTAATGAAGGTGGTGTAGTTTTAATATGCAAGTCTGTAGGCCTGAATACACCCTCAGAAGCCAGTGCCTGCACAGTGGCTCCAGACCCATCCAAGGTAGAGACATCCGCAGGTTCCATAGTTGAAGTATCGCGCAACATACCGGACTCCGAATGGGTCTCAGTAAAGGCCTGCGAATCAGAAGTAGCGGGTATCAAGGGCTGCGAAAGCGCCTCACTGAGTACCGAACTGGCAACTGGGTTAGAAGTGTTGACAGTTTTGGACCTCGACAGCCTGTCTCTGTCTTTATCTTGGCGTTTTTTCGGAATCCTGGTATTCGGATGGCTAATAACATTTCTGGATAATTAAACAGAGAACCGAAATAATGAGGGGCAAAAATATGACAACGGATAGTGCGCTGATTAAATAAGGCACAAAACAGACAGTAAGGTACGTCGTGGTCAGGGCCTAGGCAAGGAATACAGTACGAATAAAAATCTTTATGAGGTATTTGCTTTCCACAAGTAATGCAATTAACTTTTACTGACATCGGTAAGGAGCAAGAAAAGTTTCCCAAATGGGGTACTTAGCTTTAAGTTGAAGACTTCGGAGCTGAAACTCGAAAACAAAAATTTCAGGAGTCAGCCAATCAGCACTTGCGAACTGTTTCTGCTTTGGGCACCGCACGTCAAGAAAGACTGATGTAATGGCATCGGCTGCAAGTTTTATACCCCTGACGACCTGACGTCATGAAAGAAGAGACAGCAACCGATGCAGGACCCAAGACTTTGTTAATCAGGCCGACTGAGGGCAACTTGCCAGCAGATTACCCAAATGTAATGACTGCAACAGTGAAACACGAAGAACATCAGCCACTATGCCTACAGTTCACACCTGAAATGGACACTGTACGGGCCACCCATATAAATGACAATTATTCCCTGCAACATATTCCCACAGAGAGGCCATAGGAAAAAACACCACACAGGTTTGCAGGAAAGGAAAACCTTTACCTGTGCACTATTACAGTTCTATATACTATTGCTACTGTAACTGGGATGGTCTTCACAGACATGGTGTGTGTGGGGGGTCACATCTGCTTTCCATGTGTGCCATTGGCTACTGACAGACATCCTAAAGACATCATAGTAAAGTACCGCAGCTAGCACGTACTGCCCCTGTCGACTGCAGCGGAGATATTGGCCAATATGTGTGGACATTCTGACACACTGTACATTTCAGAGGAATACACAGAACCCCTTAGTGCAAAACGTGTACCATGCCTGACAACATGGATGTTAACAGCCATGCAGATGGGTATAACAACTAGTATACATATGCCACCATAGGTTATGCATTCACAAACCTGTCAGGTTTGACACGTAATACCTGCTGGTACAGGGGTGCCATGGCCACATACTACCCACTAGATATGGACATACATCTGTACAGCATCCCACTGCTCTGTCTGACATACATGACTGTTAGCAAGTATCTGCACATGACATCTCACTGGGTAAGTACACTAAGCTGCTAGGCATGTAACAATGCACTGTGCAGGTACAGGGAGACTGGCTCAGCACTGGCCTACACCTCCTACAGAGGAATGCTCATGTTATATAGCAGACCGTACAGGCATGTCACAGCACAGGGTAAGATGCACCTGTGTGAAAGTGCATAACCACAAATAATGAGAACAGAGCCACAGCCACATATGGCAAACTAGCATAATATTACAGTATATGGACTATCTGTTCAACACCATTCTCATATGTGCCACTCACACTAACCCTACATATACTGGGCCGCTACACAGTTTGGTCTGATGGCTGGCTGTGGTATGGGACATGTGTGTGTATGGCCCTACAAACATGCAAGTCAATATGGTAATATACAGTGGAGCAGCATGTAACATCAAATAGGACGGGACCTAGGACGATGACTACTACCACAGTCTGTACACAGGTCAAGGTACATATTAACAATACACACTGCTGACATTCACCATAAGTACACAGACCTCAGTACTGTACAAACAGTATGTCCAGGTTATGTCATCAAATATAATGCCTACTGTGCATAACATGTGTAGCAGTCTCTCACTAGCTTATCAGACAGGACGACACTAATTATGGTGTGCAGCACATATGCACCTCTTCATGCACGACATATGTGCAAAGGTTGACGACAAGTCAGGGAGGGGTGGGAGAGTAAAACCTCAACATGTTTGTGACGCACCTACCAGCACAGGGTATCAAAACCCGAGGACTATGTAGTGTTATCACAGTTCTATGCCATTACTGGATGCGCCACACTGGTTACCTGTTGTGGAGCCCTCAAAACATGTATGTGATGGTGACATCTGCAACAGGGATACAATAGGTGATATACACATGCCTTTCCACATGAACAGGTGCCGTCAACACAGCCATACTCAGACGCACACACTGACACTTGCAGGGCCAGGATTAAAACTCAGTAGTGGGATTGCCACAACACATCACTGTGCAGGTATCACATGCACCACATGGGTCATACGGAGGTTGTATGGGCAAAGGTTATGGGGAGGTGTCCGACATAAGACAGCATGCTTCAGTATGCCAATGGGGGTTGTAGGGAGTGTGGATGTGAACATACACACCATATAACACAAACACACAGGGTGCCAGTACTGACATGCATGGGTGCATGTCTGCACGGGTGTGTGGTGGTAGACTGTGCCAGACGCTAATACAAGGCTAGGCGTTTGGTATACCTTGGCATCAGGCCACATGACAATGGTCTGTATTGAGACTCACTGCTGTGGTTTCTGCATTTGCCCACACAGGTGGGCATTGTATCCCCCATCCAGTCACCTGGGTGACTGTGTGGCCAATGCTGTGCATCGCTTGCCATGTATGTGTTCCTTAATCCATGACATGGACGTGTCTGCGATTTGCACACCTCCCACATGCATGTACAGTGACATGTGGAACTCTACCTGGGGTGTCTGGCCCATATTATGAACAGATCAGATGTGCCAGTCTTGCCCACCTGTAACTGGTAATGGGCAGGTTTACCCTGCACCTACATTGATAGCATGCTAACGGCATTCCCTGGTGTCAGTGGAATCTGTCCATACGGGGCATGTCAGGCACAGTATGTCCTTTGTGGATCAGATGTAATGGCACCACAGGTGTTGCAGGTGTCCATTGGGGAAAATGGGGAAGGTGCACTGTCTGCATGTAAGTGCATATTGGACAGATGGACAGGGTGCCACGCCCTCTGTAGCCCACTGTTATCACTCCATAGTTACTATCAGTGGCCAATATGTAGTTTACTACCCACATATTGGCTGTTGCCTAGGCATGTGTGTGTGTACAGAGACATGGGTTGAGAGTGTGCTCTGGGTAATACTGGGGTTGCCAAATAATTGCCTGGCCTTGATGTCACATGTATGACTTTACACCCCAGCCTCCCAGCTATTTCACATCTGTCAACTCTGTACGGTGAACATTGTGATATATAGAAGGGCCATCATAAGCATTATGCAAAAGCCGCTCCACATTGGCCACAGGTGTGACATACAACCACCTCCACACAGTATACGAGATACACAAACCTCTGTCATGTCTGGGAGTAAAACCTCTAACCCAACTAGTTTATTACACTATAGCACTACTCAGTTTTACTAAGTGCCACGGAGATTACTGGAGTAGTCCTTCCCCAAAGGTGCACATCACACTGGATGACGTCCTACTTTGGCAATCCTGCTGGTATGTGAATTGCGAGTGTGACCAGCCTAAAATGCATTGCTCCCTACACAGACAGTGACACACACAACATCCAGAAGTGCCATGGGTGGGGATGGAATCCTACCACAGTTCTAAATCACACTACTGCAGTTAGAAGTTATGGCACGTGCTACGGAGATTACTGGGCTACAACCTTCCCAAAGGTGTATTTCTAGGTGGGCGACATCGGCAGCCTTGCCAAAGCTGAGCATTTGCATTGCTGGCAGTGTGACTACCCAAAAAAACATTGCTCTCTATAGGCAACACAGATGGGCAACACATGCAAAGTCTAAGATTACAACTACTACCCAACTAGTTTATCACACTACAGCAGTATGCATTTATGGGATGCGCCACGGAGATTACTGGGCTACAACTCTCCCAAAGGTGTATTTCACATTGGATGACCTCAGCAGGCTTGTCATAGTAGGGCTATGGGGAGGGCAGTGTGCGCGCATGGGCCATAACCCATTCATCTAGGGGTTGACCCACCACATGTGGGCACACAGTGTCATATTTCACAGGTACGTGTATACAGCTGCTAGATGACTACTTCCTTGTACAGTTATGTTGCACAGCTGGCACATGCACCACAGTCTGTTATGCTGACAGATACTGGTGGCTAGTATCTGCAGTGAGTGACATCTGCACCTCGTGTTTAGGGCCCTTTGGCTGGGTGGGACAGGGCTGGATGGCTCCTTGCAGAGTCACCTTCTTCCACACATATATATGTCAGTCTACCTTTGGCTTATTATAGTGTGTTGTCCTTACAATGTGTGTACAAGGCATGAGTGGTGCATACAAGTCTCTGCACCAACTGTGACTGCAATATATGTCTGCTCCACTGGTGTTTGCAGACATGGCCTTCATGTGTTTAAGTGTGTGAGCATTCCCAGTATGGCTGTCTGTACTGCATGAGTGAATAGAGTCCAGGTAGTTTGCACTGCAGTGCTGATCTTTGTGTTGTACACAGACAGGTAGCATGCTGTCTCTGCAGGGCATCCATTGATCATTTCACATGGACTTACTACATTTCCACATAACAGGGGGGAGCACACCTGACTTTCTAAATTTCTACACAGCATTGGGAGCACACCTGACTGTTACTATATTTCTACGTAGGATGGGGGGGGGGGCACAACTGACACTTGTACACATTTGTTAGGACTGTACTGGTATGTCGGGTACTCCATTTTAGGCTGTAGTCTTACCTACTGAGCTGGCTAGAAGCATACCAGTGTACTACAGATCTTGGCTTTTAATTACCTAAATATTAGTTTCTGATGTCCTACCTTTCAGAAATGACATATCAACTGCGTGACCTGCTGTAGTTGGTCTCAGTAGGCCTGGGGGAGGGGGGGCTTACCCATAGGCCTCATTCAGAGGCTATAGCACAGCCTTTCTGCTCGTCTACACCTGTCCTGCTGGCTGACTTATGTGACCCCCCCCCCCCCCCGTCTGGCATGCAAGTCACTTACCTTGCGAGTGTCCCAGTATTGAGAATGGTGCTGCAGGGCTGCCTATGTCGGATGCACATAGCACACTCCCTACACATGGTTAGGCACAGGTAGTGTAATGTTTGGCATCCCTTTTACTGTATGTGAGAGTCGGTGAGAGGTGTTATTCCCTGGGTCCCTCCTGTGTCAGTGTATGTGCTATGCATTGCCTCTTTTCCAAGGCCAGAGCATACTAGGCATGCACCCTCCTGCCTACTGGGGCAGGCTCAGGTTGTGCCTCCTCCAAGTCGCTCTGTGCAGGCCATGGCAATGGTGGGGGGGCTGTGTGGCCCTGCCCCGCGCTGTTCCTGCTGCAGCTGTTTCCGCAGGATCATATTGTGTAGCATAGCACATACAAGAACGATTTGGGTAAATGTAGCTGGCGAGTACTGCAAGGCTCCACCGATGTGCCCAGCCACCAGAACAATGACTTGAGCATCACAAATACATGCTCTACTATAATTATGGTCTGTGCATGCGCCTCATTATGGAGTTCTTGTTCAGGTGTGTGTGCATTTCTGATGGGTGTCATCAGCCATGGCTTCAGTGCATATCCAAGATCCCCCACTAGGTGACCGTGAGGGATGTCCCCGTTGGTAAATCTCTGGTACACCTGCGTCAGATGCCAAATGTGGGAATCGTTATAGCTTCCAGAGCAGCCAGCGCACACATTCATTACACTCTGGGCATCGCACACGACCTAGTAGTTGGAAGGGAAGCCCTTTCGGTTGATGTAGACCCTACCCTGCTCACCAGGTGGTGCTTTGATGCTTGTGTGTCTATAGCACCCACTACCTCAGGGTATTCTATTTGGTGGAACTGTTGCATATTGCTGGCCAACAGCTCACAGATGTTGGGGAAATGCATGTGCTCACAGACATGTGCTGACAAGGCATCCAGGAACTGGTGGAGTACCCTGGATGCTGATGCCTGTGAAATCCCATTATATCCCCCAGTTGGCCTTTGGAAGGTACCTGCAGCTAGTATTCTTAGGCCTACACGTAACTTGGTATCCACTGGGATGGGGTCCCCTCTGTTAGTTGTGTCAGGCGTGTAGGAGGTCCCTGTCCATCCTATAGCGCTACACTATCCCCAGCTCATGTAGCCCCTGGTAGGTTACCCTGGGTCTGTACACACTTCTCACTCTCTTCACTGTGGGTTGGTCAGCATCATTCACATCCTCACCACCCCCAGCCTTTTACACAAGCTGTAGAATAGTTATTGCAGCCCCTAGCATTTTGCTGTTGTGTATGTTAAAAGTTCCCCGCTTGTTTACACCAGTGGTGTAGAATGTGGGAAAAACCAGAGGGGAAGGTTTGCGCTTATAGTAATGTTCTGGGTTGGGCTGGTCTGTTGCCTGTGTAATTGGCTGATTCTGATGCATTTCACCTGCCAGCTAAGCTAGTTCTCCTTGATTACCTTCCTACTGCTGTTTTCCCTTCCCATTACCTTCCTGTTTAAGCCCGTGTGTGCGCCGTGCAAACAGAGCACTGAAATGTGCACACTTCAACTATTTCCAGGTTTAACCTTTTTTTCCTTCCTATAAATCCAAATGCGCGGCATGTACACCTGCGTAGGCTTTGTAAAGTGTGCTAGGCAGGTTTAGACACACCCCCTAGCTTAGCTGTGCTAAGCTAGGATCAAACCCAAGCCACATGGCTCCAATCTGCTTACAGTATACCTGACGCACCCCCATGGTGTCACCTAACTCCTACGCTTGCGCCAGGCTATTCCTACTCTTACACTGTTGGGACCGGATTCACATGCTGGGGAAAACTGGGATTCACCATCCTTCCCCTCATTTGCATGGGATTGCCTGCTAATTCATACTTACATGTCTCACACTGAGCCTCCCCCCTTAGCAACCACTACTCACTGGCCAGATTGTCTTCTGCCTGCCATTGACTTACATGGCAGAATACTGATTTTAGTTAGAATGCTTAATTTAGGTTAATTTAATTTCCCCCGATCTCTTTTGAGCGCCGCTGCCCTATGCTTAAACAGCAGGGATTGGCCATTGGCATGCTTCCTCAATAATATGCAGCCTTTACTTGGAGCTGTCACAGCTCAGTTTTGGATTTTGCAGAAATGTACCCTGTTACTAACAGAGTACATTTCTACCGATTGCAGTAGTCCTGCACGGACGGGTCGCAAGCTTCCTGGATAGCAAAACCAGCTCATTTGTATGGATTTCTTCTGCAAATGGGGTGATTTGCATACAAAGGCTTAGTCCGAACAGGATTAGTGCAGGAGCTCTCGTGCACACCCCTGCAGGCTGTTCCCGGATCGCACGACAGACATATTGCCTGCTAGAGCTCCTGCACTGATCCTGCACACCGTGCAGGGCATAGTGTATCCGGGGGTTTAAGAATTCAGGACAAAACAAAAACAAAAAATACATTTTTTTCAACAATGGGTTGTTTTCCCCTCCTAGAAGAAAAGTAAATATTCTTTTCTTTCAGTCTTTTGTGGAGGACAGTTTAATTTTTCTGACTGTTATATCTACCAGCAGGGAAAACTACTAATGGAGTCTGTGTATGTTATGTACTGTATTGCCTGACTAACATACAACAAAAAAATTAAAATATATTACACGAGACAGCTGTTGTTCATTATACATTTTTTCAGCCAGTTTAGGTCTAAGTAATTTACTCTCAAAACAAATACCCAAATTTGTCTCGGCACAGGCCTCAGCTTTAGTAAGCAATCTCATTAAATGACAAAGATCATCATTCACAAGTGGTGATCTTTAAATATGTGCAAACTGATCCTTGTGCAATACAAACGCAAGCTAATAGCACACTTTCAGCTTTCGTCTACCATCACTAGTTACAACACAAAGACAGCCGTGAGGGGATTCACACCTGGATTTCTGTGAAGATTCTGAATATCATTAGTAACCCTCCATCTTGTTACTGAAGCCTTGCTACTAAATATTGTGTGCGCACTCGTGTGTGAATACACATTTCTTTAATTTATTGAAACAAAAAGTAATCAATATTCAGTCAAAAATCATAAAGCGCCAATACACATGCATATATACACTCCTCAGCGCTCCAAATTAGATGGGAGAATACATCTAATTTGTTCTCAAACGTTTGTTCTATCACCCATAAATTTGGAAATTATTTTGAGTTAAGGGCACCCAATGAGTACCTAATATGGAAGCTTCTCCCCAATTATTTTTCTTTGTCCTTACTTCCAAGGTAAAAGTTGAAAGACATAAGGCATGACACGCATGTAGATTGTGCCAACACATATGCAGCTATTTACATTAGAGTGGGACACTTTTTTCATGTTTTCATGCTCCAAATTGTTACAGCACAAAAAAAAATCTTGCTTGTTATACTCCTTTGAAAGAACTTTTTACAATTAAAGGAGTACACTCGTCAAAAGAAATAAAATGTCTCCACCTGCCTAATCAATAAAAAGGGTCTGTTGCCATGGATACAAACTTTCCCACTATCTCCTTTACCAGCTTGGTGCATATGGACATTCCCCAAAGGATTTTCCCAGGCAATGCCTGAAATTAGTACTCTGTGATGAATGCATTACCTACCATGTAAAGTCAAATAAATGCATTGAATCAATGAAGACATTTTAAGCAATCCATCATTAAGCTTCTAATTAAATGAAAACAAGCCAGCAGAAATGTAAATATTAAGCACAAAATATCTTTGCACCCAAAGTTGCCTTATCAGGGGGGCACTGGTGTGTAAACTCAATCCCACTAAATGGTAAAGAGCAATCCTAAGTGCTGATATTTTAATTCATGTGAATAGGTTTCTGTACAGTACAAGTCCAACCCATTAGCACATCATTACAGGCTGCAATCCCATCATTGCTATTTACAGCATAGCTACATGGTTCCTCAAAGGAAGAACATTCACAGCTAGGTCTCTTGAAGGTACTGAACACCACCACCAGCCCTCCTAAATCTTGAAGCTTTGCTACTAAATATACTCTGCATTCTACAAAGCCAACAGTTTCTTTCCAGTCATAAAGGTACAGTCAGACAGAGCTAGCAAAGATGCATCACAAGACACTAAACATTGTAACTCAAAATACAGGCAGGATAAAGTGTAGTATAAAAAAAATCAAAGTTATCAAGGAAACCCTCCTATATATTGTAGTTCTTTGCAGCCTAGTTACAAATCACGGTACTTGCGTATTATCGCAACCACATTTTCGCGGTTGTGAATCGTGCATCGTTGAATACAGACGAGCGCATGAAACACTAAAATGTTAAGACTCCTCATTGCTGGTAAAAAAAAACCTGTGGACTACCTTCAGGGACAGCAAAACTTTCCAAATTCCTCTTCTGGTTTGCCGTGCATTAGAGACGCACGCTTCAATTGCCATCCATGCTCTCTTACTGATGAATGGAAAATGTGAACCGTCACGAACAAGGAAAACGCACA
>NC_056728.1:1968630848-1968640848 GCF_019279795.1 Protopterus annectens
TGTCCAGAAAGGAAGGCTTTGGAGTCACCCGAAATTGAGTAGCCTTAGCAGGAGGAGCCCATGTGCTACTCTTCTTACCTTTAGAAGAACAACTAGGATAGTCTACAAACTAAACAAAGGCAAACTTAAGAGAAGTTTTTCTGAAATTTAGACACACGAGAAACTCTCCGGAGCTGTGGATTAACCCATATGTCACTAGATAGACAACTGGCCCACCGACAATACACACTGTCAAAGTTGGGGAGTCCATCTCTATCGGTAGACCAGTTACCAGTGGGGTACCAAAAGTATCTGTGATAGGCCCTCTACTGTTTGGAATCTATTTCTCTAAAGTCCAGGTGAAAGCAGATGGCCTGTGGCTTAAAATTTGCAGATGATCAAACTGGGTGTAATTCACTGAGTCCCCCAATGATGATAACATACTACAGAAGGGGCTAACACTGGAATAACTGGTACCAAAGTAATGGACTAAAACTAAACCCCCAAAAAATGCCTCATTTATCCCATTTGGCAAAGTAGCACTCCCTCCTATTTATGATATAGATTGCAGCCCTCTAAGCTTAAACCCAGTGGTGTGAGAGTTGGGAACACAGGTTGATAACAATCAAAACTCAAATCACTGTGTGCCATAGTGGTAAGGAAAGCCTTATACATTGTGCATCTCATAAATAAAGGAATTGCATCTAAGATTAAAGGAGGTTCTAACTCTGCTGTACTCTTCCCTTTATCAGACCGCTAATTGAGTACAATTATCCCTTTTTATGTACCTCACCATACACCTGCAAATTGGGAAACCAGAGAGGTTTCTAACAAAGAATGCCGGGCCTCCAAAACATGACAAATGGAAAGACTGAAAGCCCGGTCACTGTACTCTGTAGCATACAGGCTGCTTTGAGGCAACCTGTGCCTGGCCTACAGAGCAGTCTCTGACCTTGCCTTAATGGAAATGTTGCACATCTGCAAATCAAATGGGACAAGAGTCGCTTGCTCCAGGGATCTCAACCTAGCCTGTGACATTAGAACATGCTGGAGAGACAGATGCATCTGAGATTGATGCTCCTCTGGAATAAGCTCACACTTCACATGAAGCAGAGCTCCTCAATTACCCTATTTAAGCACAACTTTGGCAATTGGATGGGTAACCATAAATTCACCTCAGGGGTGGCATTTATGTCCCTCATGGACACAGACAGTAGGTGCCGATGATAAAATCACTAACAATATCATTGTTATATATATATATATATATATATATATATATATATATATATATATATATACACACACACATATACCTATGAACCTATGAACTACTGAATTTGCAAAGCATCTGTGCTCAACCAGTATGTGGTGGAAAGGGACTTTTCCAATGGGCAGAATGCCGAACAAGAAAACAGACCATACTACAGTGAATGGGTAGTGTAGGTCAATTATCCAAATTTTGCATTGTGAACAGAGACTGCTGTTCAGTGAGAAACAGGAAATAAGTTATGTACTCACCATAACATTCCATCCGAGTAGGTAAACTTCATTTGTCAGCAACCACTGGGTTCGGAACCGACCTCAGATCAGAGCCAGCAGTTTTCAACAGCTTTAGATCCGAGCTCCAAGCTCCTCCCCCTATCCATAATCCCCTGCCAACCCTGACTGACCTCAGATCAAGTTTGCCCAAAGCAGAGACTGCTGTAAAATGATCACTCTCAAGATAAGTGGGTAAACCCCATGGACCCGAGTATGAAGACATTCACAAGTGAGGGGGAGGGACGGTTGCTGACAAATGAAGTTTACCTACTCGGATGGAACGTTATAGTGAGTACATAACTTCTTAATCTGAAGTAGTTAACTTCATTTGTGCAGCAACCTATGGGACAGAGTCCCCAGCTACCTAAATCTTGGGCGGCCTTCATGGAAGGATGTTCCGGAGCACTGCAGAGCCAAAGGATGCTTTCCCTCTGGAGACAATGTCCAATTTATAGTGATTGATAAAGGTATGAGATGAGGCCCAAGTGGCTGCCGAGCAAATATCATCCAAAGAGACTCTAGCTCTAAAAGCCGCAGAGGTGGACACAGAATGAGTAGAGTGGGCATGGACTCCCTGAGGTGCGGGGCTACCTGAACTTTCATATGCTAAAAGGATACACTGCGAAATCCATCTAGACAGTGCGACTTTAGACACAGATTTACCCAAATTAAATTTGGCAAAGGAGATGAACAACTGGTCGGATTTCCTATGACCAGATGTCCTGTGGATGTAGAAGCAAAGTTGTCTATGCACATCCAATGAGTGTAATTTGTATTCCCCTTTGTTATGGTGATTAGGAAAAAAGACCAGCAGGTTGATGGACTCGTTAGTATTAGACTCAGAGGCAACCTTGAGAAGAAAGGAGGGACTGGTCCTGAGGTAAACTATCCTTGTGAAAGGTCAAGTATGGGGGTTTTACACAGAGGGCCTGTAGTTCAGAGACCCTTCGAGCCAAGGTGATAGCGACAAGAAAGGCTGTTTTCCATGACAAGAATTTAAGATCCACTGTAGCTGCAGGTTCAAACGGGGGAGCTGTCGAGGCCTGAAGCACCAGCGTTAAATCCCAAGGAGGGACTACATCCTTCACTGGCGGTCTGTGCAAAAAGGTGCCCTTAAAAAAGGTCTTGCATAATTTTGTGGTGATCAAAGGGCCCAGTTAATTTCCCACGTGATGAGAGATAGCTGCCTAGACTGTGGAGGAGCTAGCCCCCTGATGGAACAGTCCTGACAAAGTCTAATACAGCGGGCAAGGGAGCTGTAAAAGGATCCAAATGTTTGCGTTCCGCCCAAATGGAGAAACGTTTCCATTTGCTGCTATAGATCTTTCTAGTAGAAGGCTTGTGCGCTGCTACTAGAATAGTTTTAACTGGGGAAGAGATGCCGGGAGTCCTAGCTACGAGGGGAACTGGAGCAGCTAAGCTGTGAGCTTGAGGTTGACCAGGTTCGGGACTGAGATCTAGGGGGTGAGACATTGGATCCGGACTGGGATCCAGAATCCAAGGAGGATTCACCAGATGAGGCCAAAGGTAAGGGAACCAGGTTTGACTAGGCCAAAACGGGGCAATGAGGACAATCCTGCTCCCCAACCGACTGGCTTTCTTAAGAAACTTCAGCATCAAGGGAAGAGGAGGGTAAGCATAAAGAAGACCGGGAGGCCAAGCATGCACCAGAGCATCTCTCGGGGATTCCTCGGAGGGGGAAATGAGAGCGAAGTAGTCGTAACATTTTGTGTTCGAGGGAGAGGCAAAGAGATCGCAACAGGGTTGACCCCATTTGGCGAAAATCTGATTCGCTACCTCGGGATTCAGAGACCACTCTTATGGCAACAGGATGGTGCAACTTAATTTGTCCGCTAGGATGTTGGACCGTCCCGGAATGTGCGTTGCTATGAGAAAGCAGTTGGTGGAGATCGCCCATTCCCACACCCTCATGGCCTCTCAGCAGAGTGGGTAAGACCTGGTTCCCCCTGTTTGTTGATGTACCAGACAACTGACATATTGTCCGTCTGAATCGCAATCGTTCCTACAGGAAGAAGGTCCTGAAGTGCTTGCGACGCTAACAGCACTGCCCTCATCTCTAGGACACTGATATGCAGTGAGGCCTCCATGAAGTCCCCATGTGCCTTGGACTGTCCAGACCCAACAATGCCCCCCCACCCGAGGTGGGAGGCGTCAGTGGTCACCGTGGCTAGTGGAGGGGTCATAGAAAAGGGGCGTCCTTGCTGGAGGTCCGGGGATTGGAGCCACCGTAGGAGGGCCTTCTTGCAAGCCCTGCTAAGTGGAACGGGATGGCTCAGAGGATAGTGAAGAAAGGACAACTGCACCTGAAGGGTCCATTGTAAGGCCCTCATGTTCAAACGAGCCATTGGCAATAGGTTGATTGCTGCCGCCATCGAGCCAAGAGCCCTCAGGACCAATTCCGCCGGGGGAGCTAGAGATTGCAGAATGGCTTGCACGTGTATCCTCAGGGTTAGTAGCCTGTCTGAGGTCAAGAAAGCTAGGAGGTTGTTCATGTCTAATCTGGCCCCTATGAAGTCTATACTTTGAGTCAGAGTAAGAGATGACTTCTCTATGTTGACAGTGATCCGCAGCCAAAGAGCTAGACGAAGAAAGTAGTTTCTGGCTGCACAGAGTAGATGCCTTGTTGGGGCGGTCAGGAGCCAGTCATCCAGGTACGGGAAGACCTGAATTCCCAGGAGCCTCAGGTGGGCCGCTATCACTGCTAACACTTTGGTGAACACCCTGGGGGCTGTGGTGAGACCAAAGGGGAGGACCCTGAATTGGTAATGACCGACTCCTAGCCGGAAGCGGAGGAACCTCCTGGATCGCCTGTCTATCAGAATGTGGTAGTATGCATCCTTGAGGTCTAGAGCGCACATTCAATAGTTCTCCCGTAAAAGGGGGAGAATGGATTGAAGAGTGACCATGCGGAACTTCTCTTTGGTTACTGACAGATTCAAGGAAGAGAGGACGAGGATTGGTCTCAAGTCCCCCGTCTTTTTTGGCACCAAGAAGAACCTGGAGTAAAACCCGGACCCGCACTGGTCTGGGGGGACGTGTTGTATGGCTCTTTTTTCCAGTAAATGTTGGATTTCCATTGCTGCGGCCTCCCTCTGATCGGGTGGGACATCAGGGAGGTATCTGGGGCTGCGTGGGTAACGAGAGAAGGGAATCTGATATCCTCTGGATAGGATGCGAAGCACTCAGCGGTCTGTCGTGATGGACTCCCAAGCTGCTGGGTGCTTCGAGAAACACCCCCCGACTGCCTCCAGAGTGGAGCAGTCGGGCAAACCCTCAGGGGTGTTGCATGGGTTGGTCCGAAAAGGGTTCTCTGGATCCAAAGTTCTGCGGGCCCCCTCTAGCTCTAGGGCGGCGTCCACCCTGCCCTCCTCTGACGCGGAAGGGCTGGGAGTCCGGAGCGGGGCGAGACTGTTGCGACTTACGGAACCACATCTTCTTCTGTCCCCTTTGGTTCTTAGAGAAGGACCTCTGGGAAGCAGAGAAGCGGACTCGACAGCAGATGTCTTCCCGTCCTTTTCGCTCTGGACCAAAGTATCTCACACGGATTTGCCGATGAGGGCAGAACCATCAAAAGGGGCACAAGCGAAAGACGCCTTAAAGGGTTCCGCGAAATCACAGTGCTGGAGCCAGGCCTGACGTCTCAATGAGGCCCGCTCAGGTGGCTCTAGCGGCTCCTTCCGTGGCATGAGACAGTAGCCGCATAGAGGTGTTAAATATGGATCGTAGAGTGGCCATCCGGGTGGAGTGCAATTGTTTGTCCTCCACCGACATGGACTCGGGGGGGGGGGGGGGGACGCAGTGTACTCTAAGGTCCCGCTGCAGTCGTAGCACATGTGCCATGTAGTTCAGCGACCTCACAGAGAAGGTAGCTGAACTAAACACCCGCTTCCCTAGGCAGTCCATCGACAGACTCCTTGCTCGGGGGATGAACCGAGGGACTCTCCTGAGCAAGTTCACTCTTGGTGGCCGCCGCCACCAACATGGCATCTACAGGGGGTCTTTGCTCCAGTGGGATTTGTCGGAGGGTGGGCTGAGAATCTTGTCCAGGCGCTTGGGGACTGGCTCCACAGTGTCCGACTCCTTCCATGCCCTGGTAGTAATCAAGTCTACCAGGGGGTCGGCCGGAGAGGACACCCAAGAGGTAGACTGGCCTGCTTCAAACACCTCCAGGAACACTGATTCGTCCGAGGTAAGCTTTGGGGCAGACCACCCCCCCCTAATTCTGAGCATCTCCATGATGTCACCAAATGAGACATCTTCGGGGGGTGATCTTGGGGAGCCTTCCCCTTCCTCCAAATCAGTGTCCTCGGTCAAGGACCCGGGGGAGTCCAGGTGCCTCCTATTGCACCTTCACTTTTGAGGAACCCCCTCGGGGGGGGGGGGGGGCTGTCCGAGGAGGTCTCACCTGCAACGTCTTGTTCCAATGGAACTACCTGGGATGTCAGAGCAGGCTGTCCCTGGGGCCGGGTGATGGAAGTCGGACCCAACTGAGAAGGAGTGCAGGGTGGAGCCGTGGCAAGGGCCTGGAATCCCTCGACAGAACCCTCTCCCCACCACATCGAATGCAGAGGGAGAGCTGCTCTCTCTGGGATCAGAGAGCAGACCCTCCCTCGGATCCGGACGGATCGTAGCCGGCGCCGAAGCGATTGGATCAGACGGACCAGCATGCTCAGACATGTATGGAGCCGAAAACAACTGGATGGACTTCGGCTACCCGAACCAAACTGTGTAAACTAAACCAACGACTGTAGTGAAGAGTAGAATGACCACACTGGCAAATCTTTCTTTTTAGCTTTCTTCCACTTTAATATTTCGTGGACTTCTTCAGAAAAACCAGGACGCCTCCCTACATCCTGGTTTTGTGTCCATAAAACAGGAAATGATGTAAAAAACGTAAACATAATGTCTTACATTCATATATAGAATTGTTTCAATTATAAAACATTAAAACAAAAACATCATGTCATTGTTACAACATACAATTGTTCTTCAACCCACTAAATAATGCCTTAAAAAAGGCATAATTAAAATACATATTATTTGTTATTTGTTGTGTTTGTTTTTTACTTTTTCTCTTTTTCTATTTGTATTTTATAAATTTTTCTTAAAACGAACCCAGATTTCAAACATACCTACATTACGTCAATTGTATGTGTTTATTGTTACATGCTGAATCCCACTAGCCAACCTTTAAATACTAGTGGCAACTGGGACTAAATGTCACCCCATTATAACAAAGCAAGGGGTTACTATCTACCAAGAGCCCATGTAGTGACGAAACGAAGTCTGCCAAATGGATTGTCTTATATTAGGGCATGAAACTGGATCTCACC
Organism: Protopterus annectens; assembly: GCF_019279795.1. Classification (NCBI taxonomy): domain Eukaryota; kingdom Metazoa; phylum Chordata; order Ceratodontiformes; family Protopteridae; genus Protopterus; species Protopterus annectens. Next base: position 1,968,637,724 of record NC_056728.1, read on the forward strand.
ATAACCCCTTGTATTGATGATCTAAACTCCTAACTACCCCTTAAATGATCCACAAAGAATGTGACCACTGGAAGGGGACAAGTACATAAAATGTCCCAATAGTCTCAAAAAGACCATTTATGTAAAACAAGACTGATCCCACCACCTAGATGAAATTGCCAAAACAAACTAATATTCCACCCCTGACGTATCAAAAGTGAAAACGAAAATAAAATAAACATATACAGTTGTTATATTCTATATTATTTTATTTTATTTTCTATTGTTCAAAAAACATTTAATGTTTATCCCTTCGTTTAATCCTGGGGGTTCATCAGCCCCTAGACATAGCTGCCATATTGACTCTTTTTGCTCCAATTTATTATTCAGGTCACCCTTGAGTAAACATTTGTCTACGTGGTCCAAAACAAAAAACTCAAACTTCTTGAAATCTACGCACTCCTGTGAGTGTCTTGCCAAAGAATTATTGCTATCCCTGTTCTTAATGGCCAAACTGTGTTCGTAGATCCTAACGTTTGAGCATCCGTTTTGTTTTCCCCACGTAGTACCTATCACAGGTTGAACAAGTGGCTAAATAAACCACGTATTCACTATTACAGTTGAAATACTTATATGCCCAAAATGTCCTTTTTGTATGTTTGATTGTCACAAACGAAGTGTTAGTGATAAACCTACACTGTCTGCAATTCTGACAACCAAAGGTTCCCTTCTTCTTACTGATGTCCCTGTTCCTTACCTCTCTTTTTGTATGATCTAGTTCTAACATGCTCTTTATATTTGTGACATTTTTGTATGTGAAACATGGTTTGATACCTATACAAGCCACGAGGTCCCCGTTTCCTAAAATGATACCCCAATTTGCCTGTATGATGCCTCTAATATTATTCAATTGATTAGAAATTGGAAGAGGAAACGCTAAATGGAAATCTGATAGATCATCTCTGTGGGGGGTCACACCTATAGCTACTTCCTCCATGTATCTCCCACCATTGTTCGACAAAATGGGCCTGGCTACTCCATTACGGAGTCCTCTGACTTCATTTTCAATCCTCTTAAGCATATGTTTTTTGTAACCTCTAGCCAAGAATAAATTCCTTAACTCCAATAACTCTTCTTGGTAGATGTTATCCTCAGATGTTAATCTACTAAGCCTGATTATCTGACCCTTTATGACGTTTCTTTTCATATGGGCAGGGTGCAAACTATCTTTGTGCAGATATTGGTTAGTGAAACAAGGCTTTCTGTAGATTCTACTGTGTAATGTATTGTTTGTGGAATCTATGTAAAGTCTGATGTCTAAGTAATTAATACTCTTACCATATCCGCTATGTTTGAAAATCAAAAAACTAGTGGTTTCATTTAAATCCTGAACCATAGTATCAAATTCAATTTTGTTACCCGCCCATGCAAAAACTAAATCGTCTATGTATCTTCCATAGAACTTAACTTTCCCAAAAGAGGATGTTTTTGAGGTATTCCTGCTCCCAATCTGCCATAACGATGTTGGCTTAAGGCGACTCTTGCCCCCATCGCCAGAAATCTGTTGATAAATCTTATTATTAAACTCGAAGAAATTGTTATGCAACACTATTTCCATCAAAGTACAGATTGTGTTAATTCTCGAGTTCTGTAATTCTGTGTTTTGTGTCAAATAATTCCTCAGATGTTCTACACCCCAATCCTGATCTATACTGGTGTAAAGACTTTTGACGTCTAGAGTTGCAAAATTGATTTCTTCGAATATGATGCTAGACCTTCCTAAACTCTCTAGCAGATGCCAGGAGTCCCTGATGTAAAACTCAGATTTTTGTGCTATTTTGTTTAATATATCATCCAACCAGATTGATATACTTTCAGTTTTCGAATTTCTGGCTGATATGATGGGCCTAAATGTTAATTGTCCATCATCATTGTGCAATTTTGGTATTCCAAAAAAATTTGCCCAATCTTGGTTGTTCTACCATCAAAAAATCGTAGTCTACATTATCTATTTCTTCCTGGCATAACATGTCAAAAAGGTGTGTGTCCACCCTCCTGTATTTGTTCAAGACAAAATCAATGCTAACGTCTTTATAAAAATTAGTGTCGTTAAGCAATAGAAAATAAAATAAAATAATATAGAATATAACAACTGTATATGTTTATTTTATTTTCGTTTTCACTTTTGATACGTCAGGGGTGGAATATTAGTTTATGTTTTGGCAATTTCATCTAGATGGTGGGATCAGTCTTGTTTTACATAAATGGTCTTTTTGAGACTATTGGGACATTTTATGTACTTGTCCCCTTCCAGTGGTCACATTCTTTGTGGATCATTTAAGGGGTAGTTAGGAGTTTAGATCATCAATACAAGGGGTTATGGTGAGATCCAGTTTCATGCCCTAATATAAGACAATCCATTTGGCAGACTTTGTTTCGTCACTACATGGGCTCTTGGTAGATAGTAACCCCTTGCATTGTTATAATGGGGTGACATTTAGTCCCAGTTGCCACTAGTATTTAAAGGTTGGCTAGTGGGATTCAGCATGTAACAATAAACACATACAATTGACGTAATGTAGGTATGTTTGAAATCTGGGTTAGTTTTAAGAAAAAATTATAAAATACAAATAGAAAAAGAGAAAAAGTAAAAAACAAACAACAAATAACAAATATGCATTTTAATTATGCCTTTTTTAAGGCATTATTTAGTGGGTTGAAGAACAATTGTATGTTGTAACAATGACATGATGTTTTTGTTTTAATGTTTTATAACTGAAACAATTCTATATATGAATGTAAGACATTATTGTTTACGTTTTTTACATAATTTCCTGTTTTATGGACACAAAACCAGGATGTAGGGAGGCGTCCTGGTTTTTCTGAAGAAGTCCACGAAATATTAAAGTGGAAGAAAGCTAAAAAGAAAGATTTGCCAGTGTGGTCATTCTACTCTTCACTACAGTCGTTGGTTTAATGTATGGAGCCGAAGCCATGCCGATACCGCCAGATCTGAAGCTCAGCCCTCGGCTCCGAGAGCTCGGATTAGAAGAGAATGGACCCGAAAGACTCTAGGGAAGTGTCGGTGCCAACACACCCCCGGCTCCAAGGCTGCCCAGCTCCGAAGACTCCGAACCCAGGAAACA
>NC_056728.1:1968945848-1969113348 GCF_019279795.1 Protopterus annectens
TGGATGAAAGGTCCTTGAACAAAACTTTTTCAGTTGATGGTTCCTGTGGGAGGCAAAAAGATCTATGTCTGGCCTCTCCCATGCTTGGATTATCTCTGTAAACACCTGAGGATGTAACTTCCATTCGTGTGGATCTGTCATATTTCTGCTTAGAGTGTCTGCCAGTGTGTTTTCCAGTCCTGGCAAGTACTGTGCTTGAAGTTCGATTTCTTTCCAGAGCCAAGTTCCAAAGAGTCATGGCTAGTCTGCACAAGGGGTATGAATGTGTTCCTCCTTGTTTATGTACCACATTACTGTGGTGTTGTCTGTTCTTATCAGTAATGGTCCTGGATGCAGGAAGTCCTTGAAAGCTGTAATTGCATTTATTACTGCCAGCATTTCTTTTTGATTGATGTGAAGGTGCTTTTCCTTTTGGGACCATCTCCCTGAATGCACCTGTCCTTCATGTGCGCCCCCCCCCAGGCGTAATCTGAGGCGTCTGTGGTTAAGAATTGTTTTGCTGGAGGCTTGCAGAATGGAAGGCCTGTGTTTACGTGACATGCTTGGGCCCACCATAGAAATTCCTTTTGCAAACATGGAATTATTGGTATAATTGCTTCGAAACTGTGACTGTGTTGAGACCATAGATTTTTTTTAGGTACCATTGAAGTTTCCTCATATGCAGCTTTGCACATGGGATAAGAAGAATGCAAGATGCCATGAATCCCAGAGCCTGCAGGATTTTCCTTGCAGTAAGCCTGGTACTTTTTGCTAGTGTTTTGAAGTACTGAGATAGTTGCCCTTGTTTTTCTGGCGTAAGATATGCCATCTGGGTGTTTGCGTCCAAGTTGGCACCCAGGAAGGTTATTTTCTGAGATGGTGTTAGTCTTGATTTCTCCTTGTTGATGGTATATCCCAGAGAAAGCAGTAACCGTGTCACATATGCCAGATGTTCCAGTAGTATGTTTGCTGTCCGCTTGGATCAGGCAGTCGTCCAGATAAGGGTAAATTTGTATCCCTTGAAGTCTGCAGTAGGCAATCACTGATGCCAGGCACTTTGTGAATACTCTGGCAGTAGATAAGCCAAAGGGCAATGCAGAGAATTGATAGTGGATTGAACCTGCAAGAAATCTGAGGTATCTTCTGCAGCTTTGTCTGATTGGGACATGCAGGTATGCCTCCTTGAGGTCCAATGTTACCAGCCAAAACTCCTTGCCCAGCATGGGAAGAAGTTGCTGTAATGTGAGCATCTTGAATTTTGGCACGAGTAGGAATGTGTTTAGGATGGATAAGTCCAAAATGAGTCTCCAGTCGGTTCCTTTTCTTGGTACCAGAAAAAGTCTTGAATAAAAACCTTGACCTTGTTGATGTGTAGGTACCTTTTGTATAGCTCTCATGTTTAGGAGCTTTGAAATTTGCAGTTGTGCCTCTGCCCTTTGATTTTGTGGCAGGTTTGGCATGCCTCTCATTTTTGGAAGAGTGTGAAATTGAAATTTGTAGCCTCTGTTTATAATGTCCAGTATCCATTTGTCTGTTGTGACAATATGCCAATTGCTTGCAAATAATGCTATTTTCCCTCCCAAAGGTGCTGTCAGCTGACACTTGCTTGGCATGGAAATGAGGGAGTCATTGGGTTTGCTTCCTGTATTGTTGTGCACTGTCTTCACCACTTCTTGGTGCTGGAGATTGCCATTGTCTGCCTCTATATGATCCTTGTGATTGTCCTCTGCCCCTTGTGTGTCTGTATCTACCTCTTTGGGGCTTGTCAGTGGCTGGAAAGGACCAGTTTTTTGAAGGCCAATTTCTGCTAAAACGTGGTGGTTGGACCTGTAAGAAAGCCTTGACAGTTTGCATAGATTTGGCTTTTTCTTCCATTTTCCATAGTATGTCCTCAGCATTAGTACCAAATAGTACATCCTTTTGTAAAGGAGCATCAAGAAGTTTAGCTTTCGCATGATCAGGTAAATTTTGTTCCCTAAGCCAGGCATGTCTGCGAATGACTGATCCTGTGGCAGCCGCTCTACTGGAAGCCTCTAGGGCATCATAACCACATTGTAAGGTGTGTTTACCCACTTGCTCCGCACTATGCATCATATCCTGTAACTCTTTTAAATCTGGTTGTTCAGGTTGAGACCTTTTGTTCCTTAATTGTGATAACAGGAACTGTTGATATTTAATCATATGAAACGGACAGTTTAAGGCCCTCATGGCTAGGGTGGCCGAGGTATATACCTTTTTACCCCACCTTTCTAGAGATCTGGATTCCCTTTCTGCAGGGAGTGGATTCTTGGCAGTGGAGGCCTTTAATCCCTTGGGACCTCGTGAAATGGTTTCAGGGTCAGCATTATGGCCTTTGTAGAGAAATTGGTGAGAGCTGGGTACTCTAATATCTATCAGGTTTTACTGGTGCAGGAGGCAGAGAATCAGGGTTAAGGCAAGCCTCCGAATAGACATCATCCAGTACATCCAAAACAGGGGGTATAGCCAGAGGTCTGTGCTGAGGTAACCAAAGAAATTCCCTAAGTCTTTTCTTGGAATCTGAAAAGTCTTGGCCTTCCCAATGGAAGTGTTCCCTCAAAGTATGCAAGGTTTCCCCAAAAGAAAAATCCTCAGGAGGAGATACAGAAGGAATGGACTGTTCTGCATCCGACTCCTCAAAAGGGGAGTAAGAGTGTTCCTCTGCATCAGAATGTTCTGATAAAATGGATCCCTGATCAGAAGAGGGAGATTCTTCCTCCACTCTGGGTCTCTTGTCAGGAGGGGGCTGAGAACCTCTGATAAGAGTAATTAAATCCTCAGCCATTTTAAGCATCTGTTTCTTAGGCATGGGTCCAGGAGATGGGCCCTGTGCAACAGGCCTCGTGGGATGCCTGGCTGCTTTGGATTTAGTAAAAGCCTTTATTGAAAAAGAAGATGAGGGCCTAAAGACACCATGGGTGGAGGTGGACCTGTCCACATTAGTAGGCTCGACATTAGCAGGGGCTTCGGTTGTAGTCTGGGAAAGGACCGAGGACCCAGCGGTCTCGGGTACCGAGAACACCGCCAAAGGAGTGTCGTCGGTAGTCAGGGACTGCAAAGGCGTCTCGCTGAGAACCGGACCACGTGTAGCCTGTTTTGGCGTGGTGTCTGTCCTTTTCCTTGCGTTTTTTGGACAAAACGGTAGTCGGAGTGTCCGACGACATCTTATAATCAAAAGCTTTACCAAAGTAGTGTTGGGCAAACTCCGCCCGACGCTTGATAGTGCGTTTATTGAAGGTAGCGCAAAAGCGACAGCCCGAGACGTCGTGGTCTGGGCCCAAACAAGGTATGCAATGGGAATGGAAATCCTTATGCGGTATTTGCTTCCCACAAGAAATACAATTAGTAACTTTTTCTGACATCGGTCTGAGGCAAGAAAAGTTTCCCCAACGGGGTACTTCGCTTTAAAGAAGACTTAGGTTCCAATTTTTTCGTAATTCAGGAGCTGGCCGACCGGCACTTGCGAACTGCTTCTGCTTCGGGCACCGCACGGCAAAAAAGACTGAAGAACATGGCGTCGGCTGTGTCTTATATACTCTGGCCCTACTGACGTCAGAAGAGTAAGCGACGACACCGGACCAAGACTTTGGAATTCGGCCGACCGAGGGACCGCCTGACGGCTGAAAACCCATCTGTGATTACTGCAGCTGTATGCACGATGAACATCAGTGAAACACCACGATAATCATCCTTAACTTTGGAACTTTTACAAACCTGTTTAGCCAAGAGACATCAATGGGCCTCTACGAACTTACTGTAATAAAACCTTTCACTCCTCCAGGAAGGAAGAGGTTCTGTAGTTCCTTGTACTAGCACTTCTGCTGGCATAAGTGTCTGTGAGTGGGGTACATGTTCTTGGGCCTTTTAATACTTTTTGGTATGGATGTAGATTTCGTCTGTACCCCTGGAGCCATTTTGTAATACCAATGTCTGGTCTGACACTAAGCTTGACAAACTTTGGCAGAAATAGGGTAGCCAGCCACCTATCCTGAGGTGTTTATTTCTACTTGTGAACAGAAGGGTAAAACTTGTTTGACTGACTCTAGTTTTCTCTCTTACACATAAAAAAGGAAAGCAGACATTCTGAGAAGTTATTTTATCTAAATATCGAAGGGGAGATGTAAAGGAGTTGAGCCTTCATAAACCAAATAAGGACTGGGTCCTCCTCGGCCAAGAATGTTTCCTGATGACTGATCAGCCCTGGAAGCTGCATTTTATGGCACATAACACAATATGTGGGCTTGGCTGATAGTGCCTTCAGAGTCTCATCCTAAACTCCCCCAAAACCATTTTACTTTATGCGCTCTTAATATTTTTACGATAAAAATCATAACATTCAGAGTCCTTAAAAGGCTAGGTTTAAAGGATATGTATTTTTCCCCCCAAATCAGTTAAGGCTTCTGTTCAAACTGTCAGTGGGGAAAATATTCTGCCCCAAAAACAGTCAACCTCCTCTGGAAGTCTCCAGGGACACTTTCTGGATACGGAATGGGGTTCTTGCAAACTCGTGTAAGAACACAATCCATTAAAAAAAAAAAGTCTCAGGATTGGGGTGGGGTTACAAACCTGCTATGCGGAAAACAAAAGTGCTTTTTTTTGGGGGGGGGGGGGGCAAGCATTGCCAACTGACATTCTATTGCAGATCGAATAAAAGTGTCCTTACTATATTATTCCTCACACCTAGAGAGGAAGAAAACGGTTGCCTGTTATCCAGTTCCTCCTCCTCCAAATCAGAGAGTCAAAGTCTCTCTCAGGTGCATCTCCCTCCTCCAGGAAGGTGGTACTACAAACATTCTTGGAATAAGGCTGCAGGCTACTAAGAAACTGAAGGAAACCCTGAGCCCACTTAGTAAGAGCCTATAAAACTTAATGACTGTGGTATGCTTACAGCCAAGACCACCACATAAAAGCACCGCCTCATCACCCAATACTGGTGGAAAATGAAAGTACAGTTTTGTACCTACCATAAATGTAGATGTTCGAGTGCTAATACAGCTGCAGTAACCACAGATGGGTTTTCTGCAGTCAGGCGGTCCCTCGGTCGGCCGAATTCCAAAGTCTTGGTCCGGCGTCGGTTGTCGTCGCTTTCTCTTCTGACGTCAGTGAGGCCAGAGTATATAAGACACAGCCGACGCCATGTTCTTCAGTCTTTCTTGCCCCAGATGTCAGGTGCCCCCAGAAGGAAGGCAATACATAAATTATGCTTATATGTGTATACATGCAATGCAATATAATCCAAAATCAGTGGTTGCAAGCAAATAAACCATAGAAGGATAACCCAGTCAGGTTGTATGAAGAGGTTGTTAGGCCCCATGCCTTTACCAAGTGGGGAAGGAGGGAGGGAAACCTGTACTGCAGCTGTATTAGCACTCGAACATCTACATTTATGGTAGGTACAAAACTGTACTATGTTCATCGTGCATACAGCTGCAGTAATCAGAGATGGGTAGAGTCCCAAAGCTACGCACAGGGTGGTAGGTACTAGGAGGAACTGGGTTGAGCCAAAATGCCCTGCAAAACAGCAGTGGCAAAGCCTGCTCTTGTTCTGGAATATAAAGGCAGGTGGTAGTGTGTTGTGAAGGTATGTACGGAACTCCAAGTGGCTGCCTCCAGAATATCTTTGGTAGGAACTCCTCTGAGAAAGGCTGTAGAGGTAGCTGTGGCCCTGGTGGAGTGTGATCAGATACCTGTAGGAACAGATTTCCCATGATAGGAATAACAAAACCGTATGCAGTGGCCTATCCGCTTTGAAATAGTCTGCTTGGAAACTGGCTTCCCTTGAGCCCCTACAGCATAGGACACAGAGTTGTTCTGATTTCCTGAAGGACTTTGTTCTGTCCAAATAGTAACGTAGCTGCCTATGGATGTCTAAAGAATGTAGCAGCCTTTCCCCTTTGTTTTGAGGATTGAGGTAAAAGGTAGGAAGGTGTATGGCTTGATTTAAAGCTACCCTGGATACCACTTTAGGCATAAATGATGGGTTGGTACGAAGGGAAACCCTGTCCTAATGGAAAATGAGAAAGGGCTGCACCGCCATGAGGGCCTGTAGTTCCGAAACTCTACGAGCTGAAGTGATAGCCAGAAGGAAGGCAGTTTTCCAGGACAAATATTGCAAATCTGTTGAGGCAGCTGGTTCAAAAGGAGGCAATGTTAATTTTTCTAGTATGTAATTAAGATCCCAGGCTGGTATTGGTTGTTTCCTTGGTGGTCTAATATTCTTAGCCCCTCTGAGGAACTGTCATAAGAGTGGGTGAGAAAAAGGAGGATCCGTGTTGTATTCTGCAGAAATGGCTGAGGCATGGATTTTTATGGAAGAAAATGAAAGTCCACTGTTCAGCAGCTCAGCTAGATACTGTAATACCTGAGGCAAGTTCAGTTTTCTATGGTCCTGGCCTTTTTTCTCATTCCAACAAAACCGCTTCCATTTTGCGGAGTAAGCTTTTCTAGTAGATGGCCTTCTGGCCTCCAAAATGACATCCTGCACCTCCTTGGAGAGTAGAGTCTGTTGTGGTGTTAAGGAATTTTCCATGCAGCGAGATTGAGTGTTTTCAGCTGACTGTGGAGAGTTTTGTAGCTGTGCCGAGTCAGCAGAAGAGGCATTAGAGGCAGGGACCAGGGAGGAGTATGTGTTAGGCTCCTCAGCGGTGGGTACCAGTGTTGCCGTGGCCAATCTGGAGCAATCAGTATCATCTTCGGTCTGTCTGCTCTTGCTTTCAAAAGTACCTTGGGCAGAAGAGGCAGAGGTGGGAATGCGTAAACTGTCCATGCTGTCCAACTGAATGAAAGGGCGTCCACTCTCCAGGCCTTTGGATGAAAGGTCCTCTAACAAAACTTTTCCAATTGATGATTCCTGTGGGAGGCAAAAAGATCTATGTCTGGCCTCCCCAACACTTGGGTTATTTCTGTAAACACCTGAGGATGTAACTTCCATTCGTGTGGATCTGTCATATTTCTGCTTAATTTGTCTGCCAGCGTGTTTTCCAATCCTGGCAGGTACTGTGCTTGAAGTTAGATTTGCCATTCCAGAGCCAAGTTCCAAAGAGTCATGGCTAGTCTGCACAAGGGGTATGAATGTGTTCCTCCTTGTTTGTTTATGTACCACATTACTGTGGTGTTGTCTGTTCTTATCAGTAATTGCCCTGGATGCAGGAAGTCCTTGAAAGCTGTAATTGCATTTATTACTGCTAGCATTTCTTTTTGATTGATGTGAAGATGCTTTTCTTTTTGGGACCATTTGCCCTGGATGCACCTGTCCGTCATGTGCGCCCCCCAGGCGTAATCTGAGGCGTCTGTTGTGATAACTTGCTTTGCTTGAGGCTTGCAGAATGGGAGGCCTGTGCTTGCTTGACATGCTTGGGCCCACCATAGAAATTCCTTTTGCAAACACGGGATTATTGGTATTATTGTTTCCAAACTGTGACTGTGTTGAGACCATAGGTTTTTTAGGTACCATCGAAGTTTCCTCATATGCAGCTTTGCACATGGGATTAAAAGAATGCAAGATGCCATGAATCCCGGAGCCCGCAGAATTTTCCTTGCAGTAAGCCTGGTACTTTTTGCTAGTATTTTGAAGTAATGAGATAGTTGCCCCTGTTTTTCTGGCGTAAGATAGGCCATCTGGGTGTTTGTGTCCAAGTTGGCACCCAGGAAAGTTATTTTCTGAGATGGTGTTAGCCTTGGATTTCTCTTTGTTGATTGTGTATCCCAGAGAATGCAATAACCGTGTCACATATGCCAGATGTTCCAGAAGTATGTGTTTGCTGTCCGCTTGGATCAGGCAGTCGTCCAAATAAGGGTAAATTTGTATCCCTTGAAGTCTGCAGTAGGCAATCACTGATGCCAGGCACTTTGTGAATACTCTGGGCGCAGTAGATAAGCCAAAGGGCAATGCAGAGAATTGATAGTGGATTGAACCTGCAAGAAATCCGAGGTATCTTCTGCAGCTTTGTCTGATTGGGACATGCAGGTATGCCTCCTTGAGGTCCAATGTTACCAGCCAAAACTCCTTGCCCAGCATGGGAAGAAGTTGCTGTAATGTGAGCATCTTGAATTTTGTGCAGTAGAAATGTGTTTAGGATGGATAAGTCCAAAATGGGTCTCCAGTTGGTTCCTTTCCTTGGTACCAGAAAAAGTCTTGAATAAAAACCTTGACCTTGTTCGTGAGTAGGTACCTCTTGAACAGCTCTCATGCTTATGAGCTTTGAAATTTGTAGTTGTGCCTCTGCCCTTTGATTCTGTGGCAGGTTTGGCATGCCTCTCATTTTGGGAAGAGTGTGAAAAAGAAATTTGTAGCCTCTGTTTATAATGTCCAGGATCCATTTGTCTGTTGTGACAATATGCCAATTGCTTGCAAATAATGCTAGCTTTCCTCCCAAAGGTGCTGCCAGCTGAGACGTGCTTGGCATGGAAATGAGGGAGTCACTGGGTTTGCTTCCTGTATTGTTGTGCACTGTCCTCGCCACCTCTTGGTGCTGGAGTTTGCCACTATTGTCCTCTATATGATCCTTGTGATTGCCCTCTGCCCCTTGTGCGTCTGTATCTACCTCTTTGGGGCTTGTCAGTGGCTGGAAAGGACCAGTTTTTTGAAGGCCAATTTCTGCTAAAACGTGGTGGTTGGACCTGTAAAAAGGCTTTGACAGTTTGCATAGATTTGGCTTTTTCTTCCATTTTCCGTAGCATCTCCTCAGCATTAGTACCAAACAGCACATCCTTTTGTAAAGGAGCATCTACAAGTTTAGCTTTCACATGATCAGGCAAGTTTTGTTCTCTAAGCCAGGCATGTCTGCGAATGACTGATCCTGTAGCAGCTCTACTTGAAGCCTCTAGGGCATCATAACCACATTGTAAAGTGTGTTTACCCACTTGCTCTGCACTATGCATCACATCCTGTAACTCCTTTAAATCTGGTTGTTCAGGTTGAGACATTTTATTCCTTAATTGTGATAACAGGAACTGTTGATATTTAAGCATATGAAACTGACAATTTAAGGCCCTCATGGCTAGGGTGGCAGAGGTATATACCTTTTTACCCCACCTTTCTAAAGATCTTGACTCCCTTTCTGCAGGAAGTGGATTCTTGGCAGTGGAGGCCTTCAATCCCTTGGGGCCTTGTGAAATGGTTTCAGGGTCAGCATTATGGCTTTTGAAGAGAAATTGGTGAGAGTTGGGTACTCTAATACCTATCAGGTTTGACTGGTGCAGGAGGCAGAGAATCCGGGTTAAGGCAAGCCTCCGAATAAACATCAAGTATGTCCAAAACAGGGGGTATCGCCAGAGGCCTGTGTTGAGGTAACAAAAGAAATTCCCTAAGCCTTTTCTTGGAATCTGAAAAGTCTTGGCCTTCCCAATGGAAGTGTTCCCTCAACGTGTGCAAGGTTTCCCCAAAGGAAAAATCCTCAGGAGGAGATACAGAAGGGATGGGCTGTTCTGCATCCGAATCCTCAAACGGGGAGTAAGAGTGTTCCTCTGCATCAGAATGTTCTGATAAAATGGATCCCATGATCAGAAGAGGGAGAATCTTCCTCCACTCTGGGTCTCTTGTCTGGAGGGGGTTGAGAACCTCTGATAAGAGTAATTAAATCCTCAGCCATTTTAAGCATCTGTTTTTTAGGCATGGGACCTGGAGATGGGCCCTGTGCCTCTTGGGGTGCCTGGCTGCTTTGGATTTAGTAAAGGCCTTAATAGAAAAAGAAGATGAGGGTCTAAAGACACCATGGGTGGAGGTGGACCTGTCCACATTAATAGGCTCAACATTAGCAAAGGCTTCGGTGGTTGTAGTCTGGAAAAGGGCCGAGGTCCCAGCGGTCCCTCGCGTGTCGGTCCTTTTCCTTGAATTTTTTGGGCAAAACGGTAGTCGGAGTGTCCGACGACATTTTATAATCAAAAGCTTTACCAAAATAGTGCTGGGCGAACTCCGCCCGACGCTTAACAGTGCGTTTATTGAAGGTAGCGCAAAAGCGACAGCCCGAGACGTCATGGTCTGGGCCTAAACAAGGTATGCAGAGGGAATGGAAATCCTTATGCGGTATTTGCTTCCCACAAGAAATACAATTAACTTTTTCTGACATCGGTCTGAGGCAAGAAAAATTTCCCCAACGGGGTACTTAGCTTTAATGAAGACTTCGGTTTCCAAAATTTTTGTAATTCAGGAGCTGGCCTACCGGCACTTGCGAACTGCTTCTGCTTCGGGCACCGCATGGCAAAAAAGACTGAAGAACATGGCGTCGGCTGTGTCTTATATACTCTGGCCTCACTGACGTCAGAAGAGAAAGCAACGACAACCGACGCCGGCCCAAGACTTTGGAATTCGGACGACTGAGGGACCGCCTGACGGCAGAAAACCCATCTGTGATTACTGCAGCTGTATGCACGATGAACATCAAGACTCCCTTCTCCATTAAAATAAGTGCCCACATATACGGCTGAAAATATGTATTCAATCTTCTAGTTATCCAAACTGATTTTAAAGGCCGCTGGGGAATTACTCTGCTTTATGGGTAATAAAAGCCTATTTAAGAAACTAGGGACATGCAAGGGGCAGTACAGGTCGAGTTAGCTACACTTTGTTGGAAATACTAGGATAAGTTTGTTTCTACAGCTGGTGATTGCATTACTACTGCTATTTTGATGGAGGAATATCAAGAGTGCTGGGTCGTTCATACATTTTCTAAACAGAAACTCTCTCTCAGGATGCTGTACAACTCAGTAGAGAAACAGGACTTTCAGTCTCAGAGTAGCCAAGGGTATGGAGACCTTTTGGTTACATAATGCTGCAGTCGTTCAAATAGGTTTAGGTGCTTAGTGAGGTAAGAAGCCAAACAATGGATGACTAAAGTGAGGCTGACTCCTCCAAACTTTGAAGATGTGCAATGTAAAAGGATTTTCTAACCACCAGAGAAAGAGAGGTCAAACAAGACAACCTGTCAGCAACATATGCACCAAAGTTCACCAATAACATTCTACTTAAATTTGACTGTTACCTATATGGTAAGCAGTAATGTCAGATTTACCAAAATAAATTATGCTGCATTTCCTGTTGTAGAGGTTAAGGAATTGTTTGGACCAGCCCCTAGTGAAAAATGTGAGCATCAGAATGAAATTTGATAATTACCTCCAGTTTACAATCAGCTAACATGGTTAACTGTAGTCCCTTGATATAAGCTGCTGTGCTCTTTTCAAGGCAGTATGCGACTCAATTAAGGGGTGTACACCCTGACAGCCCTGCTAGACTTCTTGGGACATGGGTACACAATGTCCAGAACATTCCAAGCTGTGCTCAATACATTTCCAGCATCAAACAATGGAGAAGTACAGCTCTGTAAAATCTTACAACAGTATGCCTCATCCTCCTCACTGCTGCAGCATTCATCACAAAAGGGATTCCCTGCCAGGGGTAACCCAACTCTCAGACAGTATACAGAACTTAAAGGTGATGTACAGACAACTTGGAAGTGAACAGCCCCAGGAGGAGACCAAATAAAAAGGAACAGAGCCAAAGGGGGGCGGGAGGGAATGATGCAACAGTGAAGTGGAGGGACACCAATAGTTACGGTAAGATTATACACATCTGTACTATGTCCTCCTATTTCACTGTTGTAGTATTCATCACAACGGGAAGAGTACAATAGCTCAGGAGGAAACTTGGAAGGCGCAGAACAGCCCTCAAGAAACCCATGCAGGACAGCTCTGGCAAAGCCAGCTCCTGCTCTAGAAACATCCAATTTGTAATACTTAGTAAAGGTATGGACAGAAGTCCAAGTTAGCAGCCTCAAAGCTGGAATTAGTATCCAGTCCATTGAAAAAAGCAACAGAGGAAGGCACAGCCCTGGTAGAATGAGCCTTAGAGAAGCATAAAGGCTTTTCTCATCAAGACAGCAACAAAAAGAAATGGCCTTAAGAGATCCATGATGAAATAGTTTGCTTAGAAAACAGCCAACTCTAGAGATATGGGATAAAAAGAAACCCAAGTTGCTCAGACTTGCGAACAGCCTTGGTCTTATCCAAGATATCTGAGCTGTCTATGCAAATCCAAGGTGTGAAGGACCACTCACTAGCAGACTGCGGAGAAGGAAAAAAGGAGTGCAAATTAATAGGCTGATTAAAAGAAAACTCATTAACCACGTGGGAATAAAAAAGGAAGGCAACTTAAGACCGATTAAGAGACATGTCATTGGCTAACTTGAGCATAAAAGAAGGATTAGTACAAAGACACCTTGTCACTATGAAAAAACAAAAAGGAGGAACAGCTGTAAGAGCCTGGAGTTCACACACTTTGCTAAAGTGCCAAAAGAACAGTCTTCAATGAATAATGCTGCAAGGAAGCTAAAGCCACATGCTCAAAAGATGCCAGTCAAGTTTTCAAGAACAAAATTAAGACACCAGGAAGATGGAATAGGTTTCCTTGGAGGTCTGATATGCAAGACAACTTTAATAAACTGCCTGACCTCACATCTACAGGCCAGTGAAGTTAAAGGCAGGCAAGCAGAGATAGCTGAAAGGTGTACTTTAACTGAAGAAAAAGCAAACACACCATAGAGCAATTCACACAAATGAGACAACTAAACGATCTCCATAAAAAGTGGATCCTGGTTATAAGCAAAGCACCAAACAAAATCTCTTCCATTTGAAAATATGATTTCCTGGTAGTGGGCTTCCTAGCCTATGCAAAAACCCAGGCAAGTTCTCAACAAAAAGTGCCTAAAAAGAATCAAAACCCAATCACCAACAATCAGCTGAAGAGTGGACAGATTAGGATGGATGACAGACCTCTTGTCTTGTGTGCAAGTCCACCCTGTTAGGTAACTTGCGATGACTGCATTTGGCTAAATGCAGAACAGGAGAGAACCAATGCTTTCTGGGCCTAAAGGGAGTCACCAACAAGACTTTGGTTGCCTTGTTTGATCTTGAGAAGGACCCTTGGAATGAGAGGGAAGGCATAGACAAATATCCTCTTCCAAGAGGAAAAAAAGGGGGGGGGGTTCCATCTTCCAGGCCAGAGAAGTTGGGACTGGTGCAAAAGAGAGGAAGTTGTCTGTTTAAAGGTTAGGCAAATAGGTCTACCTGAGGAGTACCCCACTGACAGGACAAGGTCCAGAAAAAAGATCTTACCATAACGTTCAATCCGTGTTGATATTCCATTCATCACTTATAGGGTTCGGTTCGAGCCCCTTGGAAATGTGTTGGTCCAATACCAAGCACGCGTACACCAAAAACTCTTAAGATAAGCTGTTACCCCCACAATGCCCTTCTCCCGGTTACCTCAGATTGAGTTTGCATAAGATATATAGAAGTAAAGCAGAAGCCATTTCTGCGCAAAAACCCTGAAAAACACCACAAGGACCCATGAGATCCACCAGAAGCCTTTGGTGGGGGACGGAGGGTGGGATGTGATGAATGGAAGATAAACAACACAGACGGAACATTATGGTAAGATATAACTTCTTTATCTGATGTTAAACTTCTTCCCATTCATCACTGATGGGACAGAATCCTGAGAAATCTGAGTGGCCCTTATGGAAGAACACTCCTGAGCACCATTGAGCCAAAGCCCGCTCTTCCCCTGGAGACCATATCCAATTTGTAATGTTTGATTAAAGTGTGAGGTTTAGCCCAAACAGCTGCTGCGCAAATGTCTTCCATAGAAGCTCTGGAGTGAAAAGCAACAGAAGTTGATACCGCTACAGTTGAATGTGCTTTGATAGTGAGGTTTAGGCTAATTTGTACGTGAATATGAAAAAGCAAAACAATCTCTGAGCCACTTCGATAAAGTAACTTTTGATACAGCATATCCCATTTTTGGACAAGAGAAGGAAATGAAAAGTTGATCTGACTTGCGGATAGATTTAGTCCCAAGTAAAAACGTAGTTGCCTACGTTCGTCCGAGTGTAGACAGTATTCTCCTTTACTGGAACAGTTTGGAAAAACACGGAGTTAAACAGATTGGTTCACAGAGAAATCAGAAATCACTTTGGGGAGAAAAGATGGATTAATACGTAGTGATACTCTGTCTTTATGAAAACTTAAATACGGACTTCTTGATGCACAAGGCTTGCAATTCTAATATCCATCTAGATGATGTGACAGCTACCAAAAATAGAGATTTCCATGACAGGAATTTGAGATCACATTTTGCAGCAGGCTCAAAAGGGGGTAAAGAGACACTGTAGTACTAAGAATAGATTCCATGTCTCTAAAGGACACCCAATTGGAGGTCTGCTATGAAATACTCCTTTGAGAAAGGTCTTGCATAGGCGGGTGGAGATAAGTGGAGTGTCCTCTAAAACGTTATGAAAGTTGGAAATAGCTGCTAAATGGACTAGTATGGTAGAAGTTGATGCTCCGTTCTCAAAAAAACTCAAACGTAATTAAGTATAACAGAGGCCGGAACTGAGAAGGGATCTAGCATCCGATCTTTAGACCAAAGAGCAAACCTTTTCCATTTATCTCTGTAGAGTTTACTGGTGGATGGCTTATGGGCGGACAGAATGATATCACGAATAGGTGAGGTAAGGGTTTCTGCCTGGTGACTAACAGAAGTGGGGAAACCAAGCTGTCAGCTTTGATGGACAGATTTGGGAGAGAGTAAACCCTTGGGGGTGAGAAATTAAGTCTGGACGAGTGTCCAGGATCCATGGAGGTTGTAACAGGTGAGGCCGGAGGAAGAGGAACCACACATGACGAGGCCAGAATGGGTCAATGAGGATCACCTTGCATCTCAACCGAATTGCTTTCTTTAAAAATAGGGGTAATCAAGGGAATTGGAGGATAAGCATAGGAGACCCATGGGCCAATTGTGAGTCAAAACATCTCCCGGGGACTCCCCCCCCCCCCCCCGGGGGAAAAGAGGGCAAAAAAGCTCCTACAGTTGTTCGAAGGGGAGGTGAAGAGATTGCAGCAAGGCTGGCCCCATCGGCTGAAAATTTCTGCCGTCACCTTTGGATTGACAGATCACTCGTGTGGAATGAGGATGCATCTGCTCAGCCTGTCCGCAATCACGTTGGAACTCTCCGGGATACGCGTTGCTATAAGAAAGCGGTCGGAAGCCATCACCCAGTGCCAAATTCTCAGGGTCTTTTGACAGAGGGGGTAGGATTTGGTTCCTTCTTGTTTATATACCAGACTACTGACATTGTCTGACTGAATCGCAATTGTTCCCAATGGAAGGAGCAGATGTAATGCCTGCAACGCCAACAGCACCGCTCAACTCCAGAACACTGATATGCAGGTTCGTCTGTAAGCTCGACCACTTGCCTTGGACAGTCTTTCCCTGAAAATGGCCCCCCACCCTATCAGGGAAGTACCCGCGGTGACCGTGGCGCTGGATTGAGGAGTCTGAAATGGGCGACACCAAAGTTCTGCGTCTGGCCTCATCTACCAGAGGAGATCTTGCTTGCAAGAGTTGGTAATGAGGACCTGCGAGTTTAAGGGGTGAAGATTTGCCGACCACTGGGACAACAGGAGCCACTGTAACAGTCTCATGTGTAATAACTATTGGAATGGCTGCAGCCATGGACCCCAGAGCCTGGAGAGCTTCTCTTGCTGACACCTTTCTTTGACAGAGTATCACCCGTACTTGCAATCTTAACTTCTTAAGCTTGTGAGCCAGTAGAGTCACCAGGCATGTTCGAGTATTGAAAACTTCCCCTATAAATTCCAGCTGTTGGGTAGGTTGCAAGTTGGATTTCTCCCAATGTACAGGGATGCCTACGGACTCTGTGCGTGAGGGTCATGGTCAGAAGACGCTTGTTAGGGGCGGAAAGGAGCCAGTAGTCTAAATATGAAAACACCTGGAATACTTGAAGTCTCCGATGAGCTGTCACCACTGCTAGACATTTCGTGAACACTCTGGGGGCCGACGAGAGACCGAATGGCAGGGCTCTGAACTGGTAATGATTGGCTCCTAGCCGGAAGCGAAGGAGACTCTTGCAGCGTTTGCCCATTTTGATGTGGTAATACATTGGAGGTCTATCCAGCACATCCAAACAGCCTCCCGGAAAAAAGGGAGAATGGATTGAATACTGACCATGCTGAATTTGGTTTGAACCACTGACTTGATTAAATGGCTGAGATCCAGAATAGGTCTTCAGTCCCCGGTCTTTTTTGGCACCAGAAAGAGTAAAAAACAGATCCGCATTTGTCTGGAGGGACTGGTTGGATGACTGACAGCTTTCTCATCTCTGAAGCCACTTCTTCCCTTTGATTGGGTGGAACATCGGAAAGGTTCTTTGTAGGTTTTGGGCAGAAAGTTAGAGGGATGTAGTAGCCTCTGGAGATTATTCTCTGCACCCATCGATCTTTTGTAATAGAGCACCAGCCAGAGGAAAGCAATCAGGCAACACGCTTCAGGAGCGTTAAGACCGCCCAGAGAAAATTTCTGGAGTCTTGGTTTTGGGGACCCCCTCTGCCCCTAAAGGGGCATCTTCCACCGAACCCCCTCTGCCTCTAGGGGAATCCTCGCCATGTGCATTACGGAAAGGACCTAGAGATTTCTTGTGCCATATTTTCCCACTCCTCTGGTTCCTGGAAAAAAGAACGTTGGGGCTTGGAAAAATGGAGGCCAACGGCAGACTGTCTTTCCGTACTGCTCGCACCTGGCCAGTGTCTCCTTTACTTTAGAAGGAGAGAAGGAAGATGGTTCAATAGAGGCATTCAAAAAGGAGGACTTGGAGTCCGCGAAGTCACAGATGTACATCCAGGCATGACGCCAGACTATGCCTGCACCCGCAGCTCTAGCCGCCCCTTCGGTTGCGTGGGAGAGCAACCTCATGGACAAATTGGAGACTGACTCAAGGGAGGCAAGTTGTGAGGCAACCAGGTCTCGTGCCCAGTCAAACTTGACCCGTGAGGGCTCCAGAAAGTTCGGTAATCAAATCTCTTTGGAGTCTAGTGAAATGTGCCTTGTAGTTCAGGGACCTGACAGCAAAGGTCACTGAAACAAAAACTCACTTCCCTAGTCTGTCCAAAGCGTGGGACACTCTCTTGGACAGATTAACAGTAGGACTTTCTTCCACTAGATCTTTTTTAGTGGCCGCCACCACCATAGCGTCAACTGGCAGACCTCTGGACCAGTAGGGGTGCTCCTCCGGGGGGGGGGAGGGATCTTATCTAGTCTCCAGGGAATGGCCTTAGAGTCAGGGTTTTGCCAAGCACGATAAGCTGTACTAACTCATCGGCAGGTGGGTTCACCCAAGAGGTAGAAGACAGAGCAAAAAGCCTGCAGGAAGACTGACTCCTCCGAGGAAGGGTTAGAGAGCTTCCAGCCACCCCTCTGTTTCAATATTTCCAGGATGTCTCCGAAGTAGACAGTCTAGGGGTGACCATGCAGACCCCTCCCCATCATCGTAGTCCGTAACCTCCAAGACTCTTCAGGAGAGTCAATGTGTTTCCTCTTACATGCCTTCTTCCGAGGAGGTTCCTCAGTGGGGATATGGGTACCCTGAATTGGGGTTTCCCTGAAGCTTCTGCTCTCGGTGTCCTGGGGAGGTGGCCTGTGGTAGCTGTAAGCTCAAAGGGAGCAGGGTGAAGTTCCGGAGCGCTTTCTTAAGCAAGCACCCTTTCCACCCGGAAAGCAGGCCTGCCAGAAGGAGAATGGGAGCCCAGAACAGAGTAGAGCAACCTCGGAACCGGGGTCACACCCCGCTCCTCCAGATCCGTTCCCAGGGATGGAGTCTCAAGCAAGATCAAGGCAGACGTTATCCTCTGATCAGAGGACAGAATAGAAAAATACACTGAACCGTGCTCAGGACCAAGGATTCCGCCACTCAACCATGAATGAGGAAGGGATGGCTCCGATGGAACCAAAACCCAAAGGGGTGGCCTCGAAGACTGAGAGTCACTGCCGGCGCCTAAGGAATGGGTTTCCACAAAGGACGTCTGAGCAATGGGCTTCAGAACAGACTCATCCAAAGGAGTATACGTTGGAGTCCTGGTAGTGATAGACCCCAAACCCCAAAGGGGGGGAAGAGTCTTACGAGCATTTATCCCTCTGGCTTTCAACAGCTGATCCAACAGGCGCACCACATAGAGTTCGGAAAGACTCCTGGTGGAGCTCGTGGACACTCCTGAAGGGGACTCAGGTCGGTCCAGAAAGTGGCTATACATCTGACCTAGGAACGGAGCCAATGAAGGGGAGTATCGGGTCCGTGGTGTTTGAGCTAGTGGCATCGCAGTCTCTAATTTGGAGACTGATAGTAAAGGAATCAGTGGCATAGAAAAAGGACTGTGCCGAGGAGGCACTCTGAATCGAAGTCATCAGTTCTAAAGGAATTGTGTGGGTCAAAACGGCTTTCGGTGCAGTAAAAGGCGAAGCTGGCGCCATAGCTGTTGTGGAAGGTAAGGTCGGTGCTGTAGCGGACAGGGAAGGCAGGGTCGGTGCCGAAGGTGGAGCCAATGTCGAAAATTCTGTAATGCCCATGACTTCGGTCAAGGTGGCAATTGGAGCAGAGCTCGGAACAGAAGCCGTAGTCTGAGCCAACAAAGCAATCCTGTGCTCCGATGAAGATGTGGGCCTTATGTTTGAGACTTGGCCTTATCACCAGCCGGTGAAGAGGGATCAAAATGGGGACATTTTTTGTCCTTCACTGGAGGGGTTGAGACCTCAGAGACACAGAAAGGGCCTCTGAGAAAGGAGAAAATAAAAGGCCTTTCAAAATCAGTTTTTCCTTTCGTTCAGTGTCCGCTGACTAAAACTTGGTCAAATCTGGCAAGGAGGTTTAACAAAGAGGTGAGAAACCCCCAGACAATAACAGTCATTGTGCAAGTCGCTGTTAGAGAGTTTACCATTGCAAGAGGTGCAATGTTTAAACCCCGGTGTCCCTTTGTCAGACATTTCCATACACACAACACACACACTACTAGTACCTAAAAAGAAAGAAGGAAGAAATAGAAGATACCAATGATGGTAATCAAGCGATACCACAAGGGTACGGAGAGGGCGTACCAATGATGGTATAAGAAATAACCAATGGGTAGAGCTAGTTAGATAAAATAAGAGTAAGAGTGATATTAGGAAAAAAGTTCAAAAATACAAAATCAATAAAAAAGAACACTTAGCTGGAGAGCTTGGTGAAACACTGCTATACGGTTACGTGGCAAACGAGATTGGAGATAACAGGGAGAAGAGCATTGTGGGTAGCAGCTTAGCTCAATAGTTTTTGGTGTAAGCGAGCTTGGTATTAGGCTGACACCATTCCGAGGGGCTCGGAATCTAACCCACCAGTGATGAATGGGAAGATTAACATCAGATCACATCTCTGTGAAGCATCCATTCGTGAGCCTGTTATGGACCTGCGCAAAGCGTCTGCCACCATGTTCTGCTCTAAAGGAATATATACAGCCTGAAGAGTCACTTGATACTCAACACCTAGATCCCAAACCTTAACAGCCAGCTTGCAGAGAAGGTACTGTGCTCCCCCCTTGCTTGCTGATGTGCCACATTACTGAGGTAGTCTATAAAGACTGAGATGCCATGGAAGGATTACAGGCCTGAAGGAGAGCTCTTATCTCCTTGACATTTATATGATCCCCAAGAAGGCCAGAGACCCTGGACCCAAAGGGGTCTGAAAGAGGCTTCCCAGACAGTGAGCAAGGCATCTGAAAAAAAGTTTCTGAACAGGTACTGGGGGCTGAAAAGTAAGTCCTGGGTAAAGAGACAACTGATGAACCGACCAATGAAGCTAGAGCTTAAGGCATGGAAGAAGAGGGACTGGAAAATCTAGGGGATGACACTGTTGGAGCCATATTGATTGTAGGAGCCACTGCAGTTCGCAAATCCAACACTTGGCTAGAGATACCATAAGGATGGTGGAGGCCATGAATCCTACAGCCATGAGAAACTACCTAGCTGTAACGGAAACCTGAAGAAATGACAAAAAAAAGCAGTTGGAGGAAAAAAGAGAGCCTTGGGAGGAGGCACAGGGATGGTATGGAGCATGCAACACGGAAACACGATCCTAAGAAGAAACCAGGACTGACTTTTGGAAGTTTACTGCAAATCCCAGGGTTTGCAAGAGAAACAGTATAGTGAAGGTGTTGAACCAATGTCTGGGAAGTGGGAGCTTAAATGAGGAGGTCCTACACAAGGAAAGTAGTAACTCCTCTCTTCCTGCAAAATGAAATCATAGGAGTGAGGCATTTGGTAAAATCCCTTGGTGAGTAGAAAGACCAAAGGAATAAGCAGAGAACTGAAAATGCAAGGAAGAAACGGAGAAATGCAAACATTTCCTGAAAGGGGGATGAACAGGGATGTGAACATAAGCCTCCTTAAGATTCAGAGGGAGAACACATCCAGAAATAAGGGATTTTTCAGAAAAGTGTTGAGCAGAGAGAGGTCAAGAATGGGTCTCCAGTTGCCTTCTTTCCTGGGAACCAGAAACATTCTGGAATAAAACCCCTTACCCTCCTGGGAAGGAGGGACAACTTGAACAGTGCCTTGAGATATAAGGCCCTGGAAAGAAAGGGAAGCGGTTCCCAAGGAGGCTGAGGGATGCCCAGGAAGGGACTTCCACACCATGAAATATCCCTGACAGATGGACAGAACCCAAGAATCCTGAGTGATCCTTACCTATTCATTTTTCTAAGTCCCAACTGGAAGAAGTGTTTAGATGGAACCAGGTTTGTCTTGAAAAGGAGGTTTCTAAGTAGGAGTCTGAGTAGATTTTAGCTAAAGGAACCTGCCTAGAATGTTTTTTACATTTCGGAGGGGGCAAGGCTGTCTGCAAACAAAAGCAGATTTAGAGGGATAATTCCTTGAGAATATTGGGGATAGGATAAATAAAAATAAGCTTCAATTTCTTTAAGGCTTTCCCCTTACCCTGCAGAGACTTAAAAAGCTCAGCAGCTGCAAATAGGTTCTTATTCATTAACAGGAGCATCCAAAACTTCCGCTTTAATGTCATCAGGCAAAGGCTGGAGATGAAGCCAAGAGTAACTTCTCAAAACAGAACCAAAACCTGCAGCTCTACAATAGGCGTCCGCTGCATCATATTTACATTTAGAGTGGTGGGCTACTTGCGAAGTGCAGCCCAGTATATAAAAAAAAAAAAAAAAAAAAAAAGGTAGAGATCTTCCCTTCAAAATCAGGAAGGTCAGAGAGCCTGGAAATTGAGAAAAAAGGCCTAAAATACACCTGGTCATATGGTCTGGTAATTAACAGCCAGAGATAGCCCAAGGTGGCAGCAGTATATAATTTCTCGCCCAGGCTTTTCAAGGCCCTAATGGCCTTGCCTGAAAGAAGCAGTTTAGTAGAAGACAAAAGCTTACAGGGTTTGCCAGGAGAGAAACGGACACCTCAGAGGAGTCAGCAGAAGGACATTTGTAGAAAAGCGTAGAAATGTAGTCAGGCACCTTGCAAAACGTACTGGGTTTCTCAGGGGCTGAAAGTTGAGTCTGGGGACAGAAGCAACAGAAAAGGTATCCAAAAGGGCAACCAAGATAAGTGGTACTGCAGAGGACTTAGTGGACTCCATCTTAAGGAGCTCACAATACCTCTTCTGAATGTCAGAAACCTGACAGCTGTCCTATTTAAAGTACCCCATGATATGAGAAATAGCATCCCCAACAGTGTTCAAAAGTCACCTCTGGGCTAATACAGTCTTCCTCTTCAGAGCCATAATGCAAGGGAGAAAGGATCAAGACATCAGTTGCATTACAACTACATTTAATAGAGTGACGGGCTACTTGAGAAGTGAGCCTAGTTTTAAAAAAAAAAAAAAAAAAAAAAAACTGGCAAAGGTCTTCCCTTCAGAACCAGGAAGGTCAGAGATAGACTGAGAAGCCTAAAAATCCAAGTCCTCATCAGGTGTCCTGCTGTCTGGGCCTCAAGTAGGGTAGAGAACCAAGGGGAAGCAGGTACAGTAACTCCAAGGGGAGGCTTCAATACCATCACAATGCATTAAATAACCCCTGGGTATAATTCTGCCATTCACGCAGAGGATTTTTAGGAGCAAGGGAAATATGCTTGGGTTCGTTGTTTTTCTTTTGAGGGGTATCTACCCTAAACACCCTAGGGTGTTCAGACCCTTGCCTACATTCAATTAAACACAGTAGGAATCCCCTCCCAAACAAGTATCTGCAGAATCTCCCTTGGACCCTCTGAAATGATCAGCAAGGTTCATCCTCAACATCCGGAACAGACGTTTGCAGAGCCTTTGACAATGTGCGAGAAGTCAGATCCATGCCAAACTCCAGAGGAATCTGATGCAAAAGCCAGGCCATCCCATGGACCTTCACCAGCCTCAAGAAACATCCAGGGGAGGAGGGGCAGCAGCCAAATCAGAAGACTTTTAGCCTTATTAACAAGGCAGCTGCCCCTCAGGAAGGGAGAATTCTGCCATCATACCCAGAGCTAACAGTTTAATATGTTGGTTCTCAAAGTAGAACAGATAACGACATGAGGTCTTGGGGACAAAAGTTTGGCAAACAGAACACTGCATATGGTTGTGAGACGCACCCAAACAAGAGAGACATTGCTTGTGATGATCCTTATGGGGAATCCGCCTCCAACACTGACATTTTCTGGATGACCAGTAAATCCACAACACTGTAAAAGAAATAAAATAAGAAACCCCAAGAGTCCAGTTATCTGAAACACAGCTCAGTAACCAACACAAATAAGCAGACCTCAGACGGACGTTCAATGATGGTGTTCTGACTGGTGGCAAAGTTGCCCTGAGGTATGTACGCCCATGTCACCTTTACACCCTACTTCATGATCTGGAAGCATACGCATGATGTACAATGGTTATAAATCCTAAGCCTTTGGTATACTGACCAGATGTTGGGCTACCCATGACAGGTGGTGTCTAGGTGTGATGCCCTAAACATACATGTTCTCTGCATCTTAGTTTGGTAGCTCAAGAGAGCAAGCTACACACTAAAACCGGAAGGCTTTTCTGTCATATTTGAAATGAAACGAGTTTTTTTTTTTTTTTTTGCAAAAAAATAAATGGAATAAATGAATATATTCTACTCTTTTCTTTTAGGAGGCATCTCATGCAAAGGGCGAGACTGAGGAAAAAAAAGAGGAACACACCAGAAATAAAGGAGACTAGAAAGACAAATTGATTAACAAGTTCACTTCTAACAGCTGAGCACCCACAGATCCAGCCTATGCTTGTGGTGGCAGAAGATCTGGGGGAGCTCATTCTATACACAGGGATTATGTGTAAGGGGAGGAGCCTGAAAAAGAGATCCAAAGCTTGCAAGTGGCAGACGTCGGATCTGAAGACAATTTGAGAAACAGACGAGAGACATCAGATCAAAAGGTTTTTAACCCACATGAACACAGTGGGGTGATGGCAAGAATAGTAAATACCAAATTAAAAAAAAAATGGAAAGGGGGGAGTAATGTTAGAAGTTATTTTGACTAGGTATAGAGAACATATTAGCATGGTAATAACTTGGATAAGAACATGTTTTGTATAGTCTGGAACAGAAAACAGACTGCCTCATACAGATTCTACTAGTTAAGATGCAAACTGATGAATGGTTGGCAAATGCAGTTCTGTGTAATGAAAAAAACTAACACGAGGACTGCACAAAATGGAAGCAACCTTACTTTATCTTAAAACAAACATTGCTCAAAAACACACCTCAGTTTATTCCAAGAGGGAAAACACCATCACACGTTGCTTCTAATTTCCTTTGCTTGCACCTTCACTCTCTTTCAAAATAAACCTTAACACCCATGCGTGTTATCACAACTGAATGCAATACATATTAATATCACAAAATGTACAGTAATGGAAATATAAACTGCATAGCTTCACTACACATTTTTATTACACAGATGTTATGCAGATGTTTTAACAGCCTGTATGAAAACTAGTAAACTGATAGGTATGAGATGCTACTCTTAAAATACAAGTAAAACTCTAGTAACCCAAATATTGCATACATACCATTGTTAGCTTAAAGAATTTTACTAAGGCATACCCCTTAGGTCAAAAAGTACAGAAAGCAAAACATAAAATGAGCAAGTCAAAATTATAATGATGGTGTAGATACGGTAGGGTCAGGTACTCACCCAAATATACATTTGTTTGACCATTCAGCCATTGTCATCCAGCACTCTCGGATAAATACTGCACAACCAATGCCACAAACATCTCGACTGCTCAAGTAACTCTGTCAGGCCTTGCAGCACATATTGTAGAACTGAAATACAACTGTGCTGCTCCATTAAGAAAAACAGCAAATATGGAAATACTCTACTTCTGAACAGATACCCAAAACGGAACGTATGACGTTACTTGCAAATGCATTAGCTTTGCTAAGCCTGCAAAAGCTTTCACACGTTTGAGCAATGTGCAACTTGTATGAACTTGAAAAAACTCAAAAAGGAAACAAAATAATCCAATTTCCATCCCACGCCAACTTATTTTAATGTTCTATTAAATAACACTTCTTCCTACTGATTAACTGGATCTGTCACAATACAGTGACAAACAATGGAGCACAGCTATATACAGAAATTTCAGCAGCTTACTTACAAGGGTATATGGTGGAGATCTCCATCAGCTTTGGTAAGTTCCTCCTCCTCTATGTCCGACTCGCCACCAGAACTACTTTCTGTAACGTCCGAATCAAAAGTCCTTTCAACAGAATGCAGATTGGTTGTGGCACTTAAAGCAAACCTCTCCAATTCAGCTGATATGGAGTCAAGTTTCAGAATACTACCAAGTCCTTCAGAAGTGCTAGTTTCATTGGACACTCTCCTGAGAGCAGCCTCTACTTTACGGGTGTGGACAGGACTGCGATGCCTCTGGGAGTCCAAATTAGGCAGCTTGCCTAAACTTTTCTCTGCAATACCACCCAACTGTTGATGAATGTGACGTTCCACCTGCTTTGCCTGAACAACCTGCAAGCGCTTTCGGAGTCTACACGCACGATTTTCAATTTCACTCTGCCTTCGTCGCAGGAGCAAAGTTCTCTGCCGTATATCTAAATCTAAACTGCCAGAAGGCATAGCAAAAGAAACACTAGCTCTACTCTTGAGATCAGAGTCAGGTTCTGACACAGATGAACATCTTCCCTCACTCTTTGGAAGTCCCCGATCTTCTGAATGCTCAAGTGGTTTACTAGAAGTGTTGACATTACTGAAAACAGCCTGTCCAGCTTCACTTCGTCTGCTTCCAAGAGTGCAATTTGTAGGAGCAAACTTCAAATCCTTTATATCAGACTCCTCAGACTGCTCAAAGCTACTGCCAAGCAACATTGACGGCACAAGTTTCCCACCATTAAATGAGCTGTAATTCTCAGATTCAGAACTTGCACTTTTAGAAAGTTTCTTAGCCAAGCCATTTACAGGTGCCTGTGAAGGAAGAGGTGGTCCTCCGTTATTCATGTTTTTTAAACTCTCAAGTGAGATCTCCAACACCTGTGGCTGCTTACCAAGCAACTCACTATTATACAAAGACTGCGACAAGATAGTATGTGGCTTAAGAACTGTATGCTTGCTGAAAACACCAGATCGCTTCAAAGATTCTTTTGAAGAAACAGATGTTACATCAGAACAAAGGTATGATGCCACCAGTGGCTGCAGTTTTCCCCGATCCTCCTTTGTGGTGTTACTGCATAAATTTAAGCTATCTTCTGTGCCAATAATTTTCTTTTTGGTACCACTAGCAGTAATGAGAATATTGTTGGCGTTGCCGTTGTTCTCGGCACTGCCTGGTGAAAGGGTAGAAGATGCAGGAGCCAGTTTGAATCGAATGTGGTGAGTTTCAGCTGTTGCATCAGTGAGAGCGGGCGCCATTGCAGCCATGCAGCACAAATAGATGGGCACTCCAGCCTCTCCCAGTGCTGAGGCCAGCTCCAGTCTCTCTTCTCACTTTGGCAGCAAAAAGCCTGGAAATAAAAAACAAAAACAGTTACATTTATACAAACTGCTAAGGTTCAACACAATCTGGAAAAAAATGGTTACAATGTCAACTCTCTAATGACAGCATGCAAAACTAAGCTTCCTTCTCACACTAAAGCACCACTCCTAAGGATGCATGACCACCCCAGCAGTCTGGGACACAATGGAACTCATGACAGAGTACAGGGACAGGAACATTTAATATTCCTGTAAAGGAAAAATGTACCAGAAAGCTGTTGCTGTAAAAAAAAAGTCCTGTACAAAAGTACACCTGTGTAAGTAAAGTTACCATAACTGTAGATGTTTGAATGATCACTGCTGCAGTAGCCTTCGCTATAAGGGTTATATCCTGCGAAGGATACAACAGACGGCCACCTTCCGAAGCTTCAGGGCACCATCCATGTGCACAAACTGTTAAGCATGACCAGCTGAGATGCCTACACACAAGTCTGAGCGCCAAGCCCTTCACAGCTTTCATACCAATAGAGAGGGAAGGCTGAGCCCTAACAGAACATAGTTAAGAGAAAAAATAAACATCCTGGTGTAATAAAGGGGGGGGAGGTGGAGGAAGGAAGTGGCTACTTCAGCAGTATCATTCGAACATATGCTGTTATGGTAAGTTTATTTAAATAGTTGCACTATGTTCATCACACTGATCATTGCTGCAGTAGCCTTCGCTATATGGGTAGATAACCCTAGTTTACATTTGGAAGGTGGAAGGGGAAGGTCCAGGAGCCAAAACCGAAGTGGGGAAAAAAGTGCCTTATGAATAACTTCACCAATAAGTAACAAAACAAAGCACTTGGAGCCTCCAATACTACGAACTACGACTTTATTAAACAAACAGCAAATAAAAACTTAACTTGTTCACCGCGTTTTTAGTCAACCATATAACTTCTTCAGGAAAAACACACAGCATACAGCACTTGGTATTGGAGGCTCCAAGTGCTTCATTTTGTTACTTATTGGTGAAGGTCCAGGAGCCCGTCCAACGGCCCTAACAATGCCTGATTGACACAGAAAAGGAAAAGCCTATAGTGTGCTCTGTGAAAGTATGTACAGACAGCCAAGTTGTTGCTTCTGCAATACTTTTAGAATCCAACCCTTTCCAAACAAAACAGATTAAGTCAAGGCTCTAGCAAAATGAGCCTTGACCCAGCCTGCACTAGTTTTGCTGTGGCAAGAAAAAAGTAATAGCCTGAAACAACCACTTGGCTACAGTCTTGCTTGGGTTGGACAGGTTGTCCCTTCTTAGCTTCACAAGAAATGAACTGATGCAAACATCTGACAGATTTTGTTCAGTCAAGATAGTACCAGAGCTGTCTGCGGATATCCAAAGTATGGAACACACGCTCTCCTCTCTCTTTTTGGTTTCAAGAAAGAAAACAGGGAGAAGGACAGTTTGGCCTAAGGAAAATTCTTGACACCACTTTGGATATAAAAGTATTAGTTTAAAAAACCTAAAAGTACAGTTGTGTACACTTACCATAAATGTAGATGTTAGAGTGTATTCACTGTTGCAGTCATTACATTTATCTGCTGGCAGGTTGCCCTCAGTCAGCCTGATTAACAAAGTCCTGGGTCCTGTGTCAGTTGCCGTCCCTTCTTCCATGATGTCAGGTCGTCAGGGGTATAAAATATGCAGCTGACGCTATTACATCAGTTTTTCTTGCCCCAGATGTCAGGTGACCCCAAATGGGGAGCAAAATATATAAATAATTTAAAACACAAAAATATACCTCCAAACAAAAGCAAATACACCAAAAAGGCCTTTAAGTGTAGTAAAAGAAAGGAGAGGCATAGTAAGAGAAAAAAGCAGGGGGTTGGAAGGAGGATAACCAGGACTACAACAGTGAATACACTCGAACATCTACATTTATGGTAAGTGTACACAAAGTACAGTTGTGTACCTACCATAAATGCAGATGTTGGAGTGTATTCACTGTTGCAGTCATTACACTTGGGCCGACTGCGGGTCACCTGCCGGCGGATAACCCAAGTTCCAAAGTCTTGGTCCGGCATCAGTTGCTGTCGCCTCTTCCCTGACGTCAGTACGCCAGGGATATAAAAGTTGCAACCGTCATTTTCTTCAGTTTTTCTTGCCCCAGATGTCAGGTGCCCCCAGATATTAAGGCTGAAGATAAAAATATGCCAAAAAAAACATGCATATAATACTATAAACATTTCCTTCATCTACAAGCAAATACACCACATAGGTTGTATAGAGTTGAGAAGTACAGAATAGTCCCAGCAAAGAGAGGGATGGTGGGTGGGTAACCTGGACTGCAACAGTGAATACACTAACATCTACATTTATGGTAGGTACACAACTGTAGTATGTTCGTGTTTCACTGTTGCAGTCATTACACTTGGGTAGAATCCCAAAACTGAGGTTGGGTGGCTGGGTCTAGATTGGATTTGGCGAGGCCAACAAGCCTTGCAGAACTGCAGTGGCAAAGCCTGCTCTAGATGTGGAGTATAGAGGTAGATGGTAGTGCTTGGTAAAAGTGTGCACTGAGCTCCAGGTTGCAGCTTCTAATATGTCTTTGGTTGGTACCCCTCTGAGGAAAGCTGCTGAAGTGGCTGCTGCTCTGGTAGAATGAGGCCTAATGCCCTTAGGCACAGATTTGCCATGATGTGCATAACAGAAGCGGACGCAGTGTCCTATCCATTTGGAGATGGTCTGCTTTGTAATAGGTTTTCCTTGTGATCCTGCAGCATATGCTACAAACAGTTGCTCAGTTTTTCTGAAAGCTTTTTTGTCCAAGTAAAATCGTAGCTGCCTGTGTATATCCAAAGCGTGCAGAAGTCTTTCCCCTTTATTCTGGGGATTTGGGTAGAAAGTAGGCAAATTAATGGTTTGGTTTAAGGCCACACTGGAGACCACTTTTGGCATGAATGTTGGGTTCGTCCTTAGAGAAACCCCGTCTTGGTGAAAAATGAGGAAAGGTTCCACAGCCATCAATGCCTGTAACTCAGACTCTTCTGGCTGAAGTTATTGCTAGGAGCAGAGCAGTTTTCCATGACAAGAATTTTAGATCAGCTGTGCTGGCTGGTTCAAATGGAGGCAGTGTTAGTTTTTCTAAAACAAAATTGAGGTCCCAAGTAGGTAATGGTGCTCTCCTAGGGGGTCTTGTATTCTTTGCCCCTCTGAGGTACTGTCGTAGTAGAGGATGTGAAAAAATAGGAGGATCCGTATTGTAATGAGCTGAAATGGCAGAGGCATGGATTTTAATGGATGAAAAAGATAGGCCTTTGTCCAACATCTCAGTCAGGTATTGCAAAATGAGGTATATTAGGGACCAGTGGGTCGAGCACTTGTGCCTGGTTCCAAGCACAGAATCTCTTCCATTTTTCTGCATAAGATTTCCTACTGCTGGGTCTCCTGGCTTCCAAAATTACATCCATAACAGCTTTAGAGAAAGGTGCAGTCTGAGTGGCTACATTATCTGCCATGCTGCCAGGTTTAAGATTCTTTGTTGACTGTGCAGAATGATTGTTTTGCTGTGTCAGAAGATGAGGGATTTGAGGTAGAGGCCAAGGTGGGCCTTGGGACAAAGTCTTTAGGATTGGGTACCAGTGCTGGCGTGGCCAGTCTGGTGCAATCAGGATCATTTTTGGCCTCTCGTCTGACTTTTAGAAGCACCTTGGTGAGAAGAGGCATCGGAGGGAAGGCATAGACCGTCAGGTTTTTGCAGCTGAAAGATAGAGCATCCACTTTCCATGCTTGAGAGTGACAAGTCCTTGTGCAAAAGTTCTGTATTTGGCAATTGTGAGGGGAGGCAAAACGATCTATGTCTGGGCGTCCCCATTCCCTTATGTTGAACACTTGTGGATTTAGCTTCCATTCGTGAGGATCCATGAGATTTCTGCTTAGTTCGTCTGCCAGTGTATTTTTTGTTCCTGGCAGGAATTGTGCTTGCAGATGTACCTGGTAGGTCAGGGCTGTGTTCCACAAAATCATGGCTCGTCTGCATAGGGGGTAGGAATGTGTGCCCCCTTGCTTGTTTATGTACCACATAACTGTGGTATTGTCAGTCTTTATTAATAATTGTCCTGGATGTATTAGGTCCTTGAAGGCTGTCAGGGCATTCTGTACAGCTAGCATCTCTTTTTGATGTGAAGATGCATTTGTTCCTTCGGCCACGTGCCCTGAATACATTTTCCTGCCATATGTGCCCCTCAGGCATAATCCGATGCATCCGTTGTTATTGTCTGCCTGGCTGTAGGTAAGGTGAAAGGCTGTCCCTTGTTGTGGTGACAGGCCTAGGACCACCACTGAAACTCCTGTTGTAGGCAGGGAATCAAGGTTACGATTGTCTCTAGGCTGTGACAATGCAGAGTCCAAACACGTTTTAGATACCACTGTAGTTTCCTCATATGCAGTTTGGCATATGGAATTAGTAGAATGCAAGATGCCATGAAACCCAGGGACTGCAGAATTTTTCTTGCAGGGAGCTGGGTCTTTGTTGCCATCATTTGAAAGTAATGAGTCAGTTGCCTTTGTTTGCCTGGCGTGAGAAGCCATCTGGGCAGTGGTATTTAAGCTTGCACCCAGGAATATTATCTCTGGAGAGGGCACTAGTTTTGATTTATTTTTGTCTACTGTGTACCCTAGGCAAATTAGCAAATCTTTTTACAAACACCAGGTGCTTTAGAAGAATGTCCTTGCTCTCTGCTTGAATAAGGCAGTAGTCCAAGTAGGGATATATTTGAATTCCCTTTTGTCTGCAAAATGCAATTACTGGTGCCAGGCATTTTGTGAAGACCCTGGGCGCAGTAGATAAGCCAAAGGGCAGTGCTGAGAATTGGTAATGCATTGAGCCTGCTATAAATCTGAGGTATCTTCTGCACGATTGATTGGGATGTGCAGGTATGCCTCCTTGAGATCCAAAGTAACTAGCCAAGCCTCCTTGCCCAGCGTGGGCAGAAGTTGTAGTGTTGACATTTTGAATTTTGGAACATCTTGGAAAGTATTTAGGATTGACAGGTCCAGTATTGGTAGCCAGGCTTGGTCTTTTCTGGGTACTAAGAAAAGTCGTGAGTAAAATCCTTGGCCCTGTTCTTCTTGTGGAACTTTTTGAATAGCTCCCATATCCATAAGAGCAGCAATCTGTTTTTGTGCCTCTGCCCATTGGTTTTGTGGCAGGTTTGGCATAACTTTTGGTTTTGGAAGCGTGTGGAAGTGGAACCTGTACCCTTCAGAAACTATTCAACACCCATTGGTCTTGGGTGATCATGTACCATTTTTTTGAGAAAAGTGCTAGTTTTCCCCCTAGGGGTGCTGTCAACTGGTAAGAGCTTGGCATTTGCAGAGGGAAGTCATTGTGACTGTTTCCTATAAGGTTGTGATTTGTCTCCTCCTTTGGGGGCTGAAGCACCCCATCGTTTAGGTCTGTAGTAGCCTTTGGGCTGAGATCTGCCTCTTGTGCGTCTGTATCTGCCTCTTTGTGGCCTGACACTGGAAAGGACCAATTTTTTGAAGGCCAGTTTCTGCTAAATCTAGATCGTTGAAACTAAGAAATCTTTCACAGTTTGCATTGTCTTTGCTTTATCCTCCATTTTCTTTAACACCTCTTCTGCCTTAACACCAAACAAAGTATCCTGCTGTAGTGGAGCATTCAATAATTTTACTTTAACATGGTCAGGTAAACTTTGTTCTTTCAACCAAGCACGTCTTCGAATAACTGAGCCTGTAACTGCAAGAAGCCTATAATGCAGACGTGTCCAACCTGCGGCCCTCAGAGCTCTTCCATGCAGCCCTCAACCACTAACCTCTAACTGCAATATCGATGTACACATGCCCCAAAACACTTTTTTGCTTTGTGTTTTCTGCTCCAGTGACCTGTAATGCTAATGTCGGTATGCGCATGTGCCAAAGCACTCTTCTAGTTTTGTTTTTGTGCCAAAAAAGGGTCAGTGTGTTTACGCCATTATTTTGCGCCGAACAATCAGTGTGTGTGTTCTTGCTGAAGAGGAACTCATGTATGGATTTGCCGACGTTGCCTTTGAAAGGGACAGCACTTACCTGTGTTAACATGCAAGTACGGAGTGAGTGCATGCATGAAAGCAGAATTGTGTGCGTGAAAGTAGAAGTGTGAGTGTGTGTGTGTATGACAGACGCATGCACAAAGAGGCTAACAATGATCAGTCTACCTACTGAACACACAGTTAGCTTACAAATATACCGTACATTAAAAGTACACTTACATTAAATTGCGGCTTTCCTGACAGGGAGAGTGTTTGAACATGAACTCATACCTCTTAACTGTATGGATTTTCTAAGAAGGTCTGGATTTTTCTCTCATCTTCCAATTTGTGTCTTTTGCTTAGGAAATAAAAGTAGTCATCCAAGGTAATGCAATTCCAGGGAGAAAGAATGAAACAGCGGCCTAGGGTTAATAGGTCAGTAGTGGATTGACTATGTGGGACTGTAGCATATAAAGTTGTATTGTTTTTTCAGACAGACAAAAAAGCACCTAGTACTGTTTTTTGATTGGTGGGTTCTAAGCAGTGGTACATGTGGTACAACAGTAAGCATAGCCTTGGTGGATCATCAATACTGGCAAATCAAGGGGGCACAATGTAATTTTTTAAATGTTGGGGGTTTCAGTGTGTATGTGTGTGCTTATGTGTTGGGAGTGCTGCAACAGTAGAGGATTATTAAAGACAGAAACTTACGGACTATGGAAAATGTTTGTTTCAAAACCTGATACTTGGGTACGCATGCCAAAAGTAGATCTTTTAAGACATAGCTCTTTGCCATTGACAGTGGGTGGATATTTACATTTAATGGACAATGCTAGCAGTATTAGCATGGGCCTGTGGGGTTCTGAAGGATGCCAAGTCTACCACTGCCAATGTCTTGTAAAGTGACCTGGAAATGGATATTGGGATGTTACTGAAAAAATATAATAAGTGGGCTTAGAAATATAGTTTAATTAAACAAAGTGTACTTTCAATTTACAGGCCATAATTTAATTTATTTCAGGTAGTCCAGTTCCTGGTAGATTGCATACCATTAGACTTAATTAGGGAGAGCTGTTATTCTAGGGAAATGAGCAGCCCTAGTTTCAGTGAAAGTTCTGTGGTTGCTTGCAGGTAGGAAGTTGCAGGATGTTGATGCCATGTGTTTTATTATTTTTAATACATTTGTCATTTCAAAGCATGGGTTTTCTTTGTTGCAAAAGGCAGGACTGAATGAGCCATATAATGTTTAACTGACGATGGGATAGAAAGATTATAAGTGATGTATAATGTTTGCAGCTACAGTTGTTTCAATGGTTGTCTGTAATGTATAACTATTTTTGGGCCTGTGTCCCACTTTGATTTTTCGCTTTGTCCAGATTTCTTGCTCTAAGGTTGAGAGGTATGGTTCCATACTAAATCAGAAGGTTGTATTTACCTTGGAAGACTTTTTGGCATAATTATGAGAAACAGAGCCTTTTTAATATCTCTGCTTACTTCCAATATAAACTGCCATGTAACCTTGCAAATAACCTTATTAAGCTACTTTATTTCTTTTGGAATTGACAGGTATGATTCATCGGAAAGGACATAAGCATAGAGTGCTATTGTGACTGATTTCTTGCAGCAGGTCTGTGGTTTACATATCACAATAATTTTTCTGTGTTTCTGGGTGTGTAATCAATTTAACAGTTTTAAAGATGTTTTCCAAAAATAAATAAATACATAATAAACAAATAATCATCTATACTTTGAGCTACTGACAAAGTTTGGGAATTAATTTTTTTTTTTCAAAAGGGAAGGTCAGTATTACAACTCAGTAAACTGTCAGTCTGTGAATTACTTCTGCACAAATTAAAATATCTGAATGTCAAATGGCTTTAGATTGGAGGGAAGTTTATTTTTATTTTACATTTGTTTACCGGGAAAGTCCAACTGGACACAGGTCCATTTTCAGCAGAGGCCCAGGGAGAAAAGCTCCAAAAACAACATAAAACAATACAATACATGAGTGAGAGACCGCAAATCAAGGATGTAGTACTCATACAATATGGCAGAGATTACATCTCGCAACAGTGAGAATCATTGATGTACAGAATAAACATAAAAACATTTTTTTTTACAGTTATAATTACAGCAAGGCAAATATCAATGAGTTAACATGTTTTCAGTAGAAAGTTGTTTGTACATAGCTGAAGCTCTGAAATAATCTTTTGGTATGGATTAACTTGGGTTTGACACACATTATGTTTACACCAGTATGTAGCATTGGTTTTCTTATTGATTTACTTTTTGCCAAGCAGTTGTTTGTTGATTTATTGATGGTCCTTTTGGTGGTGGGAAATTGCATGGATGAATCCATCTCTTATGATTTTTTTTTCAGATGTTTTGACTTCCAGACATTTTCATTCAGTGAGTAGGGGTCATGTGATTACTGAGGTTGCCTATTTTACAAGTAGGGGCTTGTGTGCGTCTGTGTAAGAGAGATTTTATATATATATATATATATATATATATATATATATATATATATATATATATATATAGGGCCAATATGAACCCGTTTTCAATGGAGTCCTGGGGAGAAAAGCTCCAGAAAGAAGGATTACAATATGTGTTACGATGTTTACAAAATTATGCAGTTTGAGCATCAAACAATATTAACAAATTATGCAGTGTGAGCGTGAGACAATATTTACAAGTTATGCAATTTGAGCAACAAACTGGTGGTGAACATTACAGAAAATACATAAGTATACATTACATTATTTACAAGATTATGCAGTTAGAGAATACCATTCTGAAGACAGTTACAGATGATATAGACTAGAAAAAGGAAAACATTTCTGAAAAAATACTGAGAAGTCCTTACTTATGAGGTAGAAGCAAGCATGTTGTTGGAAAAGAGGGAGAGGAGGTAAGGCAGAATAGTATTAAGATGGATGGGAGCAAGAGCATTCCCATTGGGTTAGTAGGTAAGAGTGAAGAGATTGTTTGAATGAATAGTGGTTGGAAGTGGTACGAATGGATGGAGGTAGAGAGTTCCAGAGACGTGCTAGACCATAGGATAGGAGGTTTTTACCTGGGGGACGAGTTGGTTTGTATAACTCAATTAGGTTTTGGTTATTAGTTCTGAGAGCTCTGTTGGGAAGATGTATTTTAAAGGCAGAGGAAAGAGATGGACAAAGGGAGGGTTTGAAAATGAGCTTATGAGCTAGAGAAAGTTGAGTATAGAGGAGTTGATTGGTTAGTTCAAGCCAGTTGAGTTTGTGGAGAGAAGAGCAGTGGTGGGTAGATGCTTTGTGACTGTGTGCGAATTTGGCTATTTTGTTGTAGCATGAGGAAAGTTGTGTTTTGAGGGAAGATAGGTTAGTTAGGAGTGGGGCTCCATATAGAAGAGAGGGGATAAGGAATGTAGAACAGAGAGTGATTTTAGTTGAGGGTGTAAGGTAGCGATTTTGTCTGTAGAGCATGCCTAGTTTTTGATGAGTTTTTTTGATATTAAGTTGTATGTGGGAGTTGAATTTGAGTCGATTGTCAATTTGTACCCCAAGTAACTTGGTTTCTGACATCAGTTCCAAGGATGAGTTGTTGTTGCTGGTAATAGAGAAGGAGTTTGTGTTGAGTGTGTTGCGTTTAGTAGGGGTAAATATCATTAATTTGGTTTTAGAGGCATTGAGAGCTAGGTGGTTTGCTTTCATCCATTGTTCAGTGATTGAGAATGCATCTTGTGTAAGTTTTTGGAGTACTGGGAGGGTTGTGGCTGAGCAGATAGTTGAATCATCTGCGTATTGAATAACATTGGAAAATGGGATGGAATTGTGGAAGTCATTTATGAATATATTAAACAGAAGAGGACCTAATATGGAACCTTGGGGGACTCCTGTAGGGGTATTAAGGAATGAGGAGGTGGCTTTTTTTCTATTTGACTGCTTGAAATCTATTAGATAAATAACTAGAGAACCAATTCAGTGAGGAAGGTGATAAGTTAAGTTGGGAGAGTTTAGTTAAAAGTAGTTTGTGAGAAATAGTGTCAAAGGCCTTTGAGAGATCCAGTAGCAGGGTAGAAACAATGTTGCCAGAGTCCCGTGCTTTATTAATGGTTTCTGAGAAGGAAAGGGGGGCTGTCATGGTGCTATGACCAGGTCTAAAGCCATGTTGGGCTGGAGTCATTAGGTGATTGTCTAAGAGGTAAGGTAGTAGCTGTACATGGATACACTTTTCTAGGAGTTTAGAGATGGGGGACAGGATAGCTATGGGACGGAAGTTTGAAGTACTGTTATTATTGCCACCTTTATGCAAAGGTATGATGAAGGCTTTTTTCCAAATTTGTGGTACTATGCTTTCTTGGATAGAGCGGTTAATTAGAATACTGATAGGGTAGGCAATGGCTTCTGCAGATATGCTAAGAAAGTACGAAGGAATGTTGTCTGGGGCATTGGAGCATGGCTTTAGTTTCTGGAGAAGTTTTTTGATGGTTGATGTGGGGATAGGTTTTAGCGAGAAAGGCGGGGAGTTGGGAGGGTGGTGGAATAGTAGAGGAAGTGGGGGTGGTATTGGAAGTGGGGGAAAAAGTGTTAGTAGAGGAGGATGGGGGAGAAGTTGAGGATGTGGCAGTGTTAGAGAAAGAGGAGGTTAGTTTAGAAATAGAGAATGAAAAAAAAAGTTGAATTGAGTAGCCAAGTCCATGTCAGTGGCGTTTGGATCTGGACTGGGGTTGACTGTCCTGCCAGGATTGATTAGGCTAGAGATTCCTTTCCAGAATTTCTGAGGATTTCTTTTATTAGTATTTTGGAGGGTGAAGAAGTAGTTTTGTCTATCAGTGATAACAAGCTTTTTTACTTGGTTTCTAAGTGTCCTGAATTCATTATGAATTAGTGGAGATTTATGTTTCCGGTAAAGTGCCCAGAGTTTGTCTCTATGTCACATGGTTGTGAGTGTGGTTTTAGTTAGCCATGGGGAGGTTTTTAGTTTAATTCTTTTAGTTCTTAGAGGAGCGTCTAGGAGGTTTAAAAAGGTTGTGTTGAAGTGGTCCACAGCGTTATATAGAGGTAAAGTTTTTAGAATGTTCCAGTCGGTTACTTTTAGGGAGTCAGAGAAAGTTATTGGGTTAAAGTTTTTGAGGTTGCGGGTGGTAATGTAGTTATGTGTTTTCTGTATAGAAGTGGGGAGACTATATGTGAAGATGGGTAGGTGATCACTAAGGGAGTCTGGAAGTGTGCCGCTATCAGAGAAGTAGTGGGGGTGGGAGACTAAAATCCAGTCTAGCCTGCTACCATTTGAAGTGTTTTTTGAGGGGCGAGTTATGTTGTTAATAAGCTGTGAGAAGTTAGAGGGTTGATATTAAACGGGTTTGTGGAGGATTGGATGGAGGACCAGTTGATATTTGTGTCACCCAAAATTATGATTTCATTATTGATGTTAGTGGAGAGCCAGAATAGGATATTCTCAAGTGTGGTAATGTTATCTCCAGGAGGGATGTAGAGGGAAGCTATACATGTGTTTGTTTTGTTTTTATTGATTTGGAGTAGTGATAGTAGTTCTGCATTATTGAAATTAGGTATGGTTTTGTTATAAGGGGTGACTGTCAAGGAGGATGAGTATATTAGAGCTACTCCACCTCCTTTTTTGTGGGATCTGTCTTTTCTGATGATTGAATAGTTTAGTGGTATTATTTCGTGGTCTTTTATGTGGGGTTTTAGCCAAGTTTCTGAGATAGTTAGGATATCTGGTTCATTATGTGTAAGCCAAGCATGAAGGTTTGGCAGTTTTACTATGCTTTGGGAGTTTAGGGAGGTGAATAGTATAGATTTATCTATGGTGGATGAGGTGGAGGGGGGGCCTGGATTTGGGTGAATATCACCTGATAGTAAAGTGGTTAGTAGGCATAGGGTTAGGTTGGAGAGATAATTGGCGTATTTTGAGTTTGGTTTGTTTGTTATGTTGTTGAAAGAATTGTTAGGTGCTATAGGGGTGTGGGGTTTTTGAGTGTTAAGTTTATAGGTAAAAAGTAGATGGCTTTTTATAGGGTAAAGATGGGGAGAAATTGTTGTGTGTGTTTTTGCATGAGGTGAGTTGAGATGTATTATGTGAAAGGCTTGTGAGTGGTTAATATATATGGGCTGGGTGTGGTAGTAAATGTAGACTATGTTGAGAAGAAATAGTAGAGTAGAGGAGGGCAGGGGTTTTGGCAACATTTGTAAAGGTAGTTTTTGAAAATGCGAAAGGTGCAGATGAACAGTTAGGATTTGCTATGTTGTTTGCAGTGAACTTATAGATGCTGTCGGGTTTTAAGTACAGTAACTAGGTATGTCTTTGGAATTCTTAGTTAAACAGGCCCCTCTTCTTGGGCAAGTAGACTCGAGTAACCAATATTAGATCTTAGCCATCCAGCTGGGAAAGGTTAGTATGTGGATTATCCATCTGATTTGATGAAGGCTATGCTACTTACGCAAGGACTACATTTATGGCTATCCATCCAGCCATCCAGTAGTCGTGTTGCTGAACTATATTGTTCGATAATGAGAGGAGTTTTTACAGAAGTTGAAGGTTTTTGTGTCAAGAACCTGTCCTCAACAAGTGGCTTGTTTATGTTGCAGTGAAGGATGTGGTCTTTGTAGTGAGCGTATTAAGTATAACCAGTATTTCTGAGGTGTGGAAGTCTCTTAAGACAGGATCTTTCTTAGCCTGGAAAACAAGCCAGTGATGAAATTTATAGGGGACAGTGAGAGACAGAGGAAAGCAAGAAGCTTTTTAGTCTGTTTGGATAACTAAGTGAACTTAGTCCTTTGAACTTTTTGTGTCAGAAATGGCTGTAGTCTTTCTTTTGGCAGGGTGTTTTGCTGAGACACATGCCAAAAGGGGCATTGCACTCGATAATGGCTCTTGTAAAGGAAGAATACAGGGATGTTAAGACCTTGTCACTGGATGAGATACCCTTAGTAATGAAGTGGGCCATGTAAAAAGCTTTCCATACAACGGAGACAACATGGTGGTCAAAAAGTCAGGTTTCTATCAACCTGGGTGCCCAAATACCATACGACTGATTGCGTGGTTACAACATTGTTATTAATGTGATCATTTGTGGGGACATCACTTTCCTCAAAGGTGATGATGATGATGCATTTTTTGGCATTAAGCTTGAGGCCATATTTCTGGCACCAGTTATTTGTTTGGGTGAGACCCTCTTGTAGCTTATTCAAATTGTTTTATTAAGTCAGTAATGTGAATTCTTTACTTTATTGCAAATTTGTTGGGTTATTTTTGTGGATTATAGTATTGTAGGACTGCTGATGTTTACATTTTACATAGTTGGACTGCTGGATTGGTTTTCCCAGTGAGAAATGCTAGTGCTGTAGTGAATATCTGTTTATCTGTATAAAAAAAAAAAATATATATATATATATATATATATATATATATATATATATTAAATAAGATGTTAGAATTAACTGTTAGATTAGAGAATTAGAATTTTAAGGCAAATATTAGGCATTTATTACATTTATTCATTGTTCAAATGCACCTACAGTACAGCCAGGAGTTCGACTGTGGTCTTCCACAGCAACAAGAGAGTTAATAATATGATATATTTTATATGTGGCCCCAAGACCATTTCTGTTCACTCAATGTGGCCCCGGGCAAGCCAAAAGGTTGGACACCCCTGCTCTAAATGAATCAAAACCACATTGTAGAGTATCGAAAAAACCAATGAAGACACCAGGAACAAAGCAAATAGTGATTAGAGCAGTTCTGTCCAGGATAGCATAAACCGTCAGGCTCTTCAGAAAACTGGAACACAACGATTATACTTTAAAAAGTATCTTTATTCAGTGCACAAATTGATGTTGGTTAGCGCTTTCGCTGTAGCTTCATCAGACCAACTGATTTTGTTACAAAAGGTTTTAAAACTGTATATAGAAAAGAAAAAAAAAAAAAAAAATTTAAAGGCATATACTTGCTAAATCCATCATAAAAATTAAAACAATTCAACTCCCAAGCATCGGAAGTATATATATTAATATAAACTTTATAAAAACTCTAATACCAATAAAACAAAGAAATATATATAAAAATATATCTAAAATCTAAGAATCATTGTTACTCAAGTCAAGGCACATCTTATGAAATAACTATATTCTAACATATGTGACCAAGCATATATAAACAATCTATTACAATTAATAGACGCTGATTGTCAGTACACATATCCTATATAAAAAATCACAGTCTAACAACTGGATACTGGGGCTGAGTTTGAATCATGAAACCCATGCTATAAGGTAAACATGGCATGTGGAGGTGTGTAACAGTGTATACAATAAGTGTATCGAACTGTGGGTGTAGTTAATTCTTCAATCTCCTCATTTTTAAGAACGGTTTAATCGGGACCTTTAAATGCTGGTTGTGTTCCAGTTTTCTGAAGAGCCTGACGGTTTATGCTATCCTGGACAGAACTGCTCTAATCACTATTTGCTTTGTTCCTGGTGTCTTCATTGGTTTTTTCGTTATTTATAGCTGCTCACTGGGAACATTTGCTCTAAGTGAATCTTTTTGTTATATTTTACATTGTAGAGTATGCTTTTCCACTTGTTCAAATGCATGCAATAAATCCTGCACTTCTTTACTGTCAGGACTTTCTATATTTGTAACCATTTTCTGCTTTAACAATGACATGAGATACTAGATACTGAACAATGACATGAGATACTAGATACTGTTGATATTTAAGCATGTGAAACTGACAGTTTAAAGCTCTTACAGCTAAAGTAGCAGAAGTGTAAACTTTTTCCCCCATCTGTCCAGAGCTCTGGAATCCCTATCAGAGGGGACAGGATTTTTGGCAGTGGAAGCTCTAACCCCTTTAGGACCCTGAGAAATTGTTTCCGGGTCTGCAGCGGGTTTTTTGTAAAGAAATTTATGAGAGTCAGGGACCCTGTAGTACCTGTCTGGCTTTACTGATGCAGGGGGTAAAGAATCTGGAGACAGACT
The DNA here is from genome assembly GCF_019279795.1 of Protopterus annectens. NCBI lineage: Eukaryota > Metazoa > Chordata > Ceratodontiformes > Protopteridae > Protopterus > Protopterus annectens. The sequence goes on from NC_056728.1 coordinate 1,968,986,662, forward strand.
GGATTCAGAAAAAACATCTACAATATCAAGCACAGGGGGATAGCCAGGGGCCTGTGCTGAGGCAATAAAAGGAAATCTCTGAGCCTTTTCTTGGATTCTGAGTAATCCTGGCTCTCCCAATGGAAATGCTCCCTCATGGTGTGCAGGGTTTCCCCAAAAGAGTAATCCTCAGGTGGTGAGGCTGAAGGAATGGACTCTTCAGCATCAGAGACCTCATAGGGAGGGAGAGAATAGCCCAGGTGAGAAGAATCAGAGGAAATGGAAACCTGATCAGAGGAATCAGTGTCTTCCCTAGGCCTTTTGTCAGGAGGGGGATGGGAGCCCCCGATTAAAGTAACAAGGTCTTCGGCCATTTTAAGCATCTGTTTCTTTGGCATGGATGACTGTTCTGGAGAATGCTGCACTTGTTTCCTAGTCTTTAATGGTGTTTTTGACTTTGCCTTTGCTGCTATAGTAGCTTTAATTGTAAGCTGTGAAGGTCTGAAAACACCCTCAGAAGCCAGTGCCTGCTCAGCGGCTCCGGACCCATCTGAGAGTATAGTTTCCGTAGGCCCAATACCTTGAGTTTCCACAGGCCTCGGTGTCTCCACATGGCTGTCTGTTACGGCCTGTGGCTCTGAGGTAGCGGGTGTCAGGGGCTGCGAAAGCGCCTCACTGAAAACCGGCGACTGGCCTAGAAGAGGCTTAGTCGTCGGTTTTGGACCTCTGATGTCTGCCTTTTTGTGTCTGCGTTATTTATACATTCCGGTCAGTTGTTCCGACGGCATTATGTAAATAAATCTTCGTCCAAAATAATGTAAAGCAAAATCAAACAGACGTTTAATAATGCGTTTATTGAATCTAGAACAAAACCGACAACTAGTAACGTCGTGGTCAGGGCCTAGGCAAGGAATGCAGTAAGAGTGAAAGTCCTTATGAGGTATTTGCTTCCCACAAGAAATACAATTAACTTTTACGGACATTGGTCTGGAGCAAGAAAAAGTTTCCCCAACGGGGTACTTAGCTTTATTTAAGACTTTGGATCTGAAATTCAATTTTGAAAATCTCAATAGTCGGCCGACCGGCACTTTCAAACTGCTTTTGCTTTGGGCACCGCGCGGCAAGACAGACTGAAGAAAATGGCGTCGGTTGCAACTTTTATACCCCTGGCGCACTGAAGAGGTGACAGCAACCGATGCCGGACCAAGACTTTGGAACTCGGGCCAACTGCCGGCGGATAACCCAAGTGTAATGACTGCAACAGTGAAACACGATGAACATTAATATTTCCATCTCAGGCCCGGTTAAGAGTCCATGAAAGATACAAGAGCTCTAGTAGTGCTGTGACCTGGCCTAAAACCGTGCTGAGTGGCAGAAAAGATTTGGTTGTGAAGCAGATAATTAAGGAGTATGAATGCATTTTTCCAAGATCTTACAGATGGGTGAGATGACAGCAATAGGTAGAAAGTTGGAAATGTCTGCGTTGTTGCCACCTTTAGGAGGGAGAAAGTACAGTTTTGTACCTACCATAAATGTAGATGTCCGAGCAGGAATGCATCTGCAGTCCTTACAAATGGGTTGTCCTGTCGTCAGGCAGCCCTTCGGTCGGCCGGATTCCAAAGTCTGGGTCTGGCCTCGGCTGGTGTCGCACTTCACCCGACGTCATAGCTGCAGTTCTTCGGGTATAAAGGCATCAGCCGACGCAATTTCCCTCAGTGTTTCTTGCCCCAGATGCCAGTTGCCCTCTTGGGTAGCTAAATTTTGGATAAATGCCAATGTTTCCAAAAAGTAGAAGGCAAATACAAAAAATAAGCATGTATGTACATATATACAAACAAATACACCATAAGAGATCCCCCCCAGCTAGCTATTAGATGGGCAAATACCCTGGGAATACCACAGAGGGGAAGGAGGGTGGGTAATCCTGACTGCAGATGCATTCCTGCTCGGACATCTAAATTTATGGTAGGTACAAAACTGTACTATGTCCTTCAAGGATGCATCTGCAGTCCTTACAAATGGGTAGAATACCATAGCCAAACTAGGGGAGGAGGAAGAAGAAATTATGGTGTAGTTAGGATCCCTTGCAAAACAGCAGTGGCAAACCCTGCTCGGGATCTAGAGTATAAAGGTAAGTTATAATGCTTGGCAAATGTATGCACGGAGGTCCAAGTAGCAGCCTCTATAATGTCCTTGGTAGCCACTCCTCGTAAGAAAGCTGTGGTAGTGGCTGTAGCCCTTGTAGAATGAGGCCTTATGTTCTGTGGAGTTTGCTTTCCATGGTAGGAGTAACAGAATCTGATGCAATTTCCTATCCACTTGGAGATTGTCTGTTTTGAAATTGCTTTTCCTTCCCTTCCTGTTGCATATGCTACCAGAAGCTGGTCAGTTTTTCTATTGCCCTTGGTTCTGTCCAGGTAGTAGCGCAACTGTCTATGTACATCCAAAGTATGCAGCAGTCTTTCCCCTGTTCTGTGGATTGGGAATAAGGTAGGTAGGTGGATAGCCTGGTTTAAAGACACTCTGGATACCACCTTAGGCATAAATGTAGGATTTGTTCTCATGGACACTCTGTCTTGATGGAAGATTAGGAAGGGTTGTACTGCCATTAAAGCCTGTAGCTCAGAAACCCTTCTTGCTGAGGTAATTGCCAGTAGAAAAGCAGTTTTCCAGGATAGGTGTTGAAGATCTGCTGTTGCTGCTTGTTGAAAGGGGAGTGTCAATTTTTCTAGCACAAAGTTCAAGTCCCATGCTGGTAATGGTGGTTTCCTAGGAGGTTTTACATTTTAATTCCTCTCAGAAACTGCCTGAGTAGAGGATGAGAAGACAGGGGATCAAGCTGTATTCTGCAGAAATAGCTGATGCATGTATCTTGATGGAGGAATAGGACAGGCCTGTATGGAGAAGCTCTGCCAAATACTCCAGGATGTTGGCAATGTCTACCTTTGACACATCTTTTCCCCTTTCAGTACTCCAAATGAGAAACCTTTTCCATTTTCCTGCATAGTTCCTTCTTGTTGAGGGTCTGCGGGCCTCAAGGATAATGTCTTTAACCCTTTGGGATAAATCTGGGTTAGTTGCTCTTATGTAATGTCCCAGGCAGTCAGCTGCAGTGTTTTCAGGTTTGGATGCAGGGTGTTGTAGTCGCTCTGAGTTAACAGCAAAGGAATCAGGGGTAGTGTCCACATTTTCCCCCCGAGACATGCTCCTCAGTAATGGGTACCAATGTTGTCTTGGCCAGTCTGGAGCTATCAGAATGATCCTTGGACGTTCCTCTTTGATTTTCAAAAGCACCTTGTGCATCAAAGGAAGAGGTGGGAATGCATATGCTGTCAGGCCTTTCCAACTGAAGGATAGAGAGTCCACCTTCCAAGCAAGTGGGTGGTACATCCTTGTGCAGAATTTCTTGAGCTGGTGATTGAGTGGGGATGCGAATAGATCTATTTGTGGCAGTCCCCATTTCTTTGTGATGACCTTGAAGATGTCCGGGTGTAGCATCCATTCATGAGCATCCGAGGTAGTTCTGCTTAATATGTCTGCTAGGATGTTTTCTTTTCCCGGTACAAAAATTGCTTGTAACTGAATGTTGTAGCTCAGAGCCATATTCCATAGGTCCAGTGCCATCCGGCATAGAGGGTATGAATGAGTGCCTCCCTGTTTGTTGATGTACCACATGACTGTGGTGTTGTCTGTCCTTATCAACTGCCCTTCTTGGAGGAATGGTCTGAAATTCTGGATTGCTAGTTTGACTGCCAGCATTTCCTTTTGATTTATGTGCAGGTGCAGCTGATCTGGAGTCCATAAGCCTTGTATGCACTTGTCCAGCATGTGGGCCCCAACCGAGGTCTGAGGCGTCCGTTGTGATGGTTTGGCTTGGTTGAATGCTGTGGAAGGGCAAACCTGGGTTTGACTGGCATGCCTGAGCCCACCATAGGAACTCTTGTTTCAGGCATGGGATTAGTGGTATTTCGGTTTCTAGGCTGTGCCTGTGTTGAGACCATAAATTCTTCAGGTACCACTGTAGCTTTCTCATATGCAGTCTGGCATGAGGGACCAGGATTATGCAGGATGCCATGAAGCCCAAGGCCTGCAGTACTTTTCTTGCTGTTAGTTTGTTCTGCTTTGTTAATGCCAAGAAGTAGAGAGGAAGTTGTTCTTGTTTTTCTGCAGTTAGGAATGCCATCTGTTTTACTGTGTCCAATTCTGCACCTAAGAAGGTTATTCTTTGGGATGGTGTCAGTCTTGATTTCTTTATATTGACTGTATATCCCAGGGCTTGCAGTAAGCGAATGACTCTTTCTAAGTCTTCTGTTAGCTCGTTTTTGTTGTCCGCTTGTATCAGGCAGTCGTCCAGGTATGGATATATTTGGATTCCCTGAAGCCTGCAGTGAGCGATTACTGATGCCAGGCATTTCGTGAACACTCTGGGCGCAGTAGATAAGCCAAAGGGCAATGCTGAGAATTGATGATGCTCTGATCCTGCAAGAAATCTGAGGTATCTTCTGCAATTTGGTCGTATGGGGACGTGCAGGTATGCCTCCTTGAGATCTAGAGTCACCAGCCAATACTCCTTGCCCAGCATGGGAAGAAGTTGCTGTAGGGTCAGCATTTTGAATTTTGGAACAATAATGAATGTGTTTAAAGCGGACAGGTCGAGAATAGGCCTCCAATTTTTCTCTTTTCTTGGTACCAGGAATAGTCTGGAGTAAAATCCCTTTCCTCGTTCCATAGATGGTACCCTTTCCACAGCTCTCATCTTTACTAATTGAGCTATTTTATTTAGAGCTTCTGTCTTTTGATTTGGTGGTAGGTTTGGCATTCCTCTTTTTCCTGGTAAAGTATGGAAATGAAACCTGTAGCCTTGGTCTATAGTTTGCAAAATCCACTTGTCTCTTGTGTAGTGCCAGTTTTTTGAAAATAAGGCTAACTTTCCACCTAAGGGTGCTGCTATTTGTTCCCTGGTAGGAGGTGTCGGAGCCAAGTCATTGATTGTCCTGTTGCAGTGGTAGTAGTTGTGTCTGTGCCTCGCTGGTTGTTACCTTGCCACTGGCGTCCCCTGTAGGCACCTCCTCTGGATTGATTTCTGCCTCTTGAACGCCTGTTCCTGCCTCTGAGTTTTAGAGGAGTCTGGAAAGGACCAATTTTTGGAAGGCCAGTTCCTGCTAAACCTTGGAGGCTGAACCTGTAAGAAATCTTTCACTGTTTGTACAGATTTTGCCTTCTCTTCCATTTTCTTCAGTACCTGTTGAGCAGGAGAACCAAATAAACTGACCTTATCCATAGGAGCATCTAATAGTTTTGCTTTAACATGATCCGGCAAGACCTGTTCTTTCAACCATGCATGCCTTCTTATAACTGTACCAGTCATGGCTGATCTAAAGGAAGCCTCCAGTGCATCATAGCCACATTTTAAAGAATGGTTACTAACCTGCTGAATGTTATGCACCATTTCTAGAACATATTTCTTATCTAAAGAATCAGAGGACAATTTCTTAGTTAACTGATCAAGCATAAACTCCTGGTATTGGATCATATGAAACTGACAGTTCAATGCCCTAGCTGAGAGAGTAGCAGAGGTGTTTACTTTTTTAGCCCATCTCTCTAAGGACCTGGATTCCCTTTCAGAAGGAAGAGGGTTTTTAACTGAGGTCGAAGCTACTGCCTTACGCCCCTGGGAGATAGTCTCTGCAAAAGGAGCCTTGTATAAATGATGATGTGTGTCCGGGACCCTGTAGAACCTATCGGGCTTAGCAGGGGCTGGAGGCAAAGTATCAGGAGCAGTGCAAGCATCATTAAACTCATCATCTACAACAGGGAGAACTGGAGGTATAGCTAAAGGCCTATGTTGTGGTAAAGGCAAAAAAGTCCTAAGCCTTTTCCTTGAATCTGAGAAATCTTGTCCCTGCCATTGGAATTGCTCTCTCATGGCTTGTAAGGTTTCCCCAAAGGAAAATTCCTCTGGTGGAGAGGCAGAAGGAATCGATTCCTCAGCATCGGAGTCTTCATAAGTAGAAAAAGGAGCCTCTGGATGGTCTGTATTGTCTGTATCATAAGAAGAATCATCTGAGGACAGTGGCTCAGGGGGCTCTGCTCTAGGTCTCTTTTCTGGAGGAGGTTGAGAGGCCCTGTCTGGATGAGATTGGGATCCCCTTATTAAAGAGATGAGATCCTCTGCCAGAGTGAGCATTTGGGAACTGGAACTGGGCCTGTGAGAGGGGGGTTTAACAGGCACAGATTTAGAAGTTTTGGCTGCTTTAGCCCTGGCAAAGGCCTTTATGGACATGGCTGCAGGCGGCCTAGCAGCACCACGTGCAGGGGTTGAAACATCCAAAGGGATGGTGTCCGATAATTCTTGTGAAACCACAGTAGCAGGCTGAATTTCAGAGGCCGATTCAACCAGGGTAGAAGGGGCCTCGGTAGTAGTCATGGATTCGGCTGAAGATAGAACCGTTTGCTCGGTTTCGGCCGAAACCAAGACACTCTGTTTTGCTTAACCGCGGTTTCGGCCAAAACCGCGGACCGCGAGTGTCGGTCCTTTTCTTTGCGTTTCTTAACTTGAGAAGTCGGAGGATCCAACGGCATTATGTATGCAAAATCTGAGCCGAAAAACTGTTCAGCAAACTCTGACCGACGTCTAAGCGTCCGTCGATTGAAAGAAGCACAGGCTAAACAAGCTGCTACGTCGTGGTCTGGGCCTAAACAAGGTAAGCAGTAAGAGTGGAAATCTTTAGGAGGTATTTGTTTCCCACAAGTTAAACAGTTATTCACTTTTTCTGACATCGGCTGAGGCAAGAAAGGGTCCCCAACGGGGTACGTAGCTTTTTAGAAGTCTTCGAAGTAGTATTCGGTAGTAGTAATCTCTGGATCTGACCGACCGGCACTTGCGAACAGCTTCTGCTTCGGGCGCCACGCGGCAAGAAAGACTGAGGAAAATGGCGTCGGCTGATGCCTTTATACCCGAAGAACTGCAGCTATGACGTCGGGTGAAGTGCGACACCAGCCGAGGCCAGACCCAGACTTTGGAATCTGGCCGACCGAAGGGCTGCCTGACGACAGGACAACCCATTTGTAAGGACTGCAGATGCATCCTTGAAGGACATCAAATGCTCTCTTCCAAATTTTAGCTAAATGGGACTCCTGAATAGATCTGTTAAGTATGTTGATGGGAAAAGCAAGAGTTAAGCTGATGCTTGTAGAAATTCTGAAGGTAGGTTTGTCAGGGGCATTGCTGTCGGGTTTAGTTTAAGGAACGTTAGATATATATATATATTTTTTTGTGTGTATATACATACATATATACACACTATATATATACATATATATATATACATATATATATATATATATATACAATATATATACATATACATACATATATATATACATATATATATATATATATATATATATATATATATATATATATATATACACACACACACACACACACACACACACACACACACACACACACACACACACAGTAAGTAAAGGTGAAAGACAAAAGCTGGGCAGAGGGGAAGTAGAGGTGTTTTGTGTGGATGGATATGGGCAGAGGGGAAGTAGAGGTGTTTTGTGTGGATGGATATGAAGGAGCCAGGTTGGTTTGTGGAAAAGTGGCAGATTACAGCTATGGTACTGATGAAATACGAGTTGAAGAGTGCGACTATTTCAGCGAGTCTTTTCTCTGGATTTTGGACAAGAATTATTTGGGCCTGGGTTTAAAGGACTGATGAGCTCCACAATTTTGGGGGGTTTTGCTTACGGTGGCTTTTTAGACTAAGGTAGTGTTTTGTTTTCTTTTCAACTTTTAATGACTAGATTTACTTGATTACAGTGTTTACATTGTATGAGGTCAGAGGGATTTTTGTTTTCTTTGCCATAATTTCCAAGCTTCGTCCCTAGCAGTCATGAGTTGCTTAGTGTGAATAGTAAGCCAAGTGGTATGATTAGTTTACACCATCTTTTGTCAGAGTGGAGCTAAATTGTTTAAGCTCTTGAGAAATGTTGAGTTTAACTCAACAACCCAATCGATGGGAAGAACTTTTAGTGCATCTCAGCATACCCTCTCAACTTCAGAGCAAGAAATCTGGACAAAGGCCCTAAAATAGGGGCAATTTTTTAAATATTTCTCTTACAAATTCGATAGAACTGGCTTTGCATTAGCATGGATTTTCTGAAGGGTATGAAGTCTGAAACACAAATGTCATTTTCCAATTTCAGTCTAATGATTTGCCACTAATTTGCCAAAAAAAAAAAAATCACAATTTCTTGAAAAACAGACAAGAACTATTGGGCAAAAATCTGCACGAGAGATATGCATCCCAGTTGATGCTTCGCATAGTTTCGTAAAGGGTGGTTGGGCAGAAGTGGAATAAGTCTCTAGTTTGTTTCTACTGGTGGTTACTTAGCGCTGGGATAGTTGTACATAGTATAAAGGCAGTTAAGTGGTCACGAATACTATTGGGGAGTGTCCATGTGGAAGATATTTTATTTGGGTTGGAGACCATAAACCAGTCCAAGACTGAGCCACAGTTTGTTTGGTCTAGTTGTATGGGCAATTAGCTGGGTGAAAAGTACAGTTTTGTACCTACCATAAATGTAGATGTTAGAGTGCTCATACAGCTGCAGTCATAACAGATGGGTTATCCTGCCGTCAGGCGGGTCCTCGGTCAGCCGAATTCCAAAGTCTAGGTCCGGCGTCGGTTGTCATCACTTCCTCCCTGACGTCAGTGCGGCAGGGGTATAAAAGAGGCAGCAGACGCCATTTTCTTCAGTTTTTCTTGCCCCAGATGTCAGGTGCCCCCAGAAGGAAGGCAAACATAATGTTATGCAAAAGTGCAATGTTGATAAATCAAAAACAGTAGTTGCAAGCAAATACACCATAAAGGAATACCCCAAAAGGTTATATGAAAAGGGTTTGTCATAAGGCCTGTCCTAAGAGGGGTTGGAGGGAGGGAAACCTGGACTGCAGCTGTATGAGCACTCCAACATCTACATTTATGGTAGGTACAAAACTGTACTATGTTCGTGCATACAGCTGCAGTCATAACAGATAGATAGAATCCCAAAGCTAAGTAAGGGTGGTAGGCACTAAATGGAACTAGGAGGGGCTAGGATGCCCTGCAGGACTGCTGTGGCAAAGCCCGCTCTAGATTTAGAGTATAGTGGGAGGTTATAGTGGGAGGTGATAGTGCTTGGAGAAAGTGTGCACTGCTTCCAAAATATCCTTGGTAGGGACCCCCCTGAGGAAGGCTGCAGACGTAGCTGTGGCTCTGGTGGAGTGGGATCTGATGCATGCAGGCAGTTTTTCCATGAAATGAGTAAGAAAAGCGTATGCAGTGGGCTATCCATTTTGAAATAGTCTGTTTGGAAATAGCCTTTCCTTGAGTACCTGCAGCATAGGACACAGAGTTGCTCAGATTTCCTGAATGGCTTTGTCCTGTCCAAATAATAACGAAGTTGTCTGTGAATGTCCAAGGAATGCAGTAGTCTTTCCCCTTTGTTTTGTGGATTAGGATAAAAGGTAGGTAAGTGGATAGTCTGATTCAAAGCTGCACTGGATACCACCTTTGGCATAAAGGTAGGGTTGGTTCGTAAGGAAACTCTGTCCTGATGGAAAATGATGAATGGTTGCACAGCCATGAGGGCCTGTAGCTCCGAAACCCTGCGAGCTGAGGTGATAGCCAGAAGAAAGGCTGTTTTCCATGACAAGTACTGTAACTCTGATGAAGAAGCTGGCTCGAAGGGAGGAAGGGTCAGTTTTTCCAATACGAAGTTGAGGTCCCAAGCAGGGACTGGTAGTTTCCTTGGGGGCTTTATATTCTTTGCCCCTCTGAGGAACTGCCTTAAGAGAGGGTGAGAGAATAAAGGAGGATCTGTGTTGTATTGTGCAGAAATGGCTGAAGCGTGGATCTTGATGGAGGAGAAGGAAAGTCCATTGTTTAACATCTCAGCTAGGTACTGTAAAATTTGAGGTATATTTATTACACAAGGATTCTGTCCCTTCTTTTGATTCCAGGCACAAAATCGTTTCCATTTGGCAGAGTAGGCCTTTCTAGTAGAAGGTCGTCTGGCCTCCAAGATGACATCCTGCACCTCCTTGGAGAGGAGAAACTGTTGGGAAATCAAGGAATTCTCCATGCAGCTAGATTTAGAGTTTTGAGGTGGCTGTGAAGAGTTTTGTAGTTGTGCTGGGACAATAGAAGAGGGACTAGAGGCAAGATCCATGGTGGGGAATGTGTCAGGCTCTTCAGGAGCGGATACCAGTGTTGCCTGGGCCAGTCTGGAGCAATGAGAATCATTTTCGGCCTCTCTGCTTTGGCTTTTAATAGAACTTTGGGCAGCAAAGGAAGAGGCGGGAAGGCATAGACTGTCAATGTTGCCCTATTGAAGGAAAGTGCGTCTGCTTTCCAGGCCTGTGGATGATAGGTCCTTGAACAAAATTTTTTTCAACTGGCAATTTCTGTGGGTAGCAGAGATCTATGTCTGGCTGTCTCCATGCCTGAGTTATCTTTGTGAAAATTTGAGGATGCAACTTCCATTCGTGTGGATCTGTCATATTTCTGCTTAGGTTGTCCGCCAGTGTGTTTTCCTTCCCTGGCAGGAATTGTGCCTGTAGTTGAATTTTAATTCCAGTGCTGTGTTCCATAGGGTCATGGCTTGCCTGCACAGGGGGTATGAATGAGTTCCCCCCTGTTTGTTTATGTACCACATCACTGTGGTGTTGTCTGTCCTTATCAATAGCTGGCCTGGATGCAGTAGGTCTTTGAAGGTCATAATAGCCTTTTGCACGGCTAGCATTTCCTTTTGGTTGATGTGAAGGAGCTTCTCTTTTCGTGCCCATTTTCCCTGAATGCACTGATCTGTCATGTGTGCTCCCCAGGCGTAGTCTGAGGCGTCTGTTGTGATGATTTGAGTTGCTTGAGGAAGACCTGTGTTTCTTTGGCAAGCTTGAGCCCACCACATAAATTCCTTTTGAAGGCATGGAATCAGTGGTATAATTGCTTCCAAGCTGTGGCTGTGTTGAGACCATAAGCTTTTTTAGGTACCTTTGAAGCTTCCTCATACGCAGCTTTGCACATGGGATTAGTAGGATGCAAGATGCCATGAATCCCAGAGCCCGCAGGACTTTCCTTGCAGTTAGCCTGGTGTAAGTTGCCATTTTTCTGAAGTATTGAGACAGTTGCCCTTGCTTGTCTGGCATGAGGTAGGCCATCTGGGTGGTTGTATCCAAGCTGGCACCCAGGAAAATTATTTGCTTAGAGGGCATTAGTTTTGATTTCTTTTTGTTGACTGTGTATCCCAGGAAGTTCAACATTTTTATTACAAACGCCAGGTGCTGCAGTAGTATGTCCTTGCTGTCCGCTTGGATCAGGCAGTCCAGATATGGGTAGATTTGTATCCCTTGTAGCCTGCAGAAGGCGATTACTGATGCCAGGCATTTCGTAAACACTCTGGGCGCAGTAGATAAGCCAAAGGGCAATGCAGAGAATTGGTAATGGGTTGAACCTGCAAGAAATCGGAGGTATCTTCTGCAATCTTGTCTGATAGGGACATGCAGGTATGCCTCCTTGAGGTCCAATGTTACCAGCCAAGACTCCTTTGCCCAGCATGGGAAGAAGCTGCTGTAATGTGAACATCTTGAACTTTGGCACCTGTAGATGTGTGTTTAGGATGGATAGGTCTAAGATAGGTCTATAACCTTTGTCTTTCCTTGGCACCAGGCATAGTCTGGAATAAAACCCTTGACCTTGTTCTTTTGCAGGTACCTCTTGAATTGCTTTCATGTCCATGAGAGCTGAAATTTGTTTTTGTGCCTCTGCCCTTTGATTTTGTGGCAGGTTTGGCATGCCTCTCATTTTTGGAAGGGTGTGAAAGTGGAACCTGTAGCCTCTGTCTATAATGTCCAGAATCCATTTGTCTTTTGTAACAATATGCCAATTTTTTGAGAATGTCAGTTTTCCGCCCAAAGGTGCTGCCATTAAAGCTTTGCTTGGCAGGTGTAGGGGGAAGTCATTGTGTCTGTTTTCTGAAAGACTGTGATCTATCTTCTCCACCTCTTGGGGTTGGTGCTTGCCACTGTCTGGCTCTGAAAGATCCTTGAGGTTGCCCTCTACCCCTTAGACACCTGTATCTGCCCCTTTGAGGTCTGTCCGTGGCTGGAAAGGACCAATTTTTTGAAGGCCAGTTTCTGCTGAAACGTGGAGGCTGTACCTGCAGGAAATCTTTCACTGTTTGCATTGATTTCGCTTTTTCCTCCAATTTCTTTAGCACCTCCTCTGCTTTAACACCAAACAATACATCTTTTTGAAGAGGTACATCTAATAATTTAGCTTTGACATGATCTGGTAAGGTTTGCTCTTTGAGCCAAGCATGCCTACGTATAACAGACCCCGTAACAGCAGCTCTACATGAGGCCTCTAAAGCATCAAAACCACACTGCAAGGTATGTTTACCCACTTGCTCTGCACCATGCAACAAATCCTGCAACTCTTTTAAATCTGGTTGTTCTGGTTGTGTCATCTTGCTTTTCAGCTGAGATATCAAAAACTGTTGATACTTTAACATATGGAACTGACAGTTTAATGCCCTCATGGTTAAAGTGGCCGAGGTGTACACCTTTTTCCCCCACCTTTCTAAAGATCTGGAATCTCTCTCTGAAGGTAATGGGTTTTTAGCAGTAGAGGCCTTAATTCCCTTGGGACCCTGTGAAATAGTTTCTGGGTCAGCAGTATGGCTTTTATATAGGAACTGGTGAGAATCAGGAACCTGGTAATACCTGTCTGGTTTAGCAGGAGCTGGAGGCAAAGAATCAGGATTAAGGCTGGCTTCTGTGTACACATCATCCAATATATCTATAACAGGAGGGATAGCCAGAGGCCTATGCTGGGGGAGCAGAAGAAATTCCCTGAGCCTTTTCTTGGAATCTGAGTAATCTTGGCCTTCCCAGTGAAAGTGTTCCCTCAATGTATGCAGGGTTTCCCCAAAAGAGAAGTCCTCAGGGGGGAGACCGAGGGAATAGACTCCTCTGCATCAGAGTGTTCGAATGGAGAATAGGCACAATCCTGGTCCTCAGATAGTTCTGAGGTAATAGAAGCTTGATCTGAGGAAGGGTAGTCTTCCTCTAATCTGGGCCTTTTGTCAGAGGGGGGTTGAGAACCCCTGATAAGAGTAATCAAATCCTCATCCATTTTAAGCATCTGTTTTTTAGGCATGGTGCCTTGAGAGGGGGTCTGAGGAACCTGTTTTTTGGTTTTCATGGCTGTTTTAGATTTAGTGAAGGCTTTAATAGAGAAGGAGGAAGGCCTGAAGACCCCTTGAGAAATGGCAGGCCTGTCTAAATTCTGAGTTTCCCCACCAGGAGTGGCGTCTATCTGTAGTAGGAATGGGGGCCGAGGAGCCTGCGACCTCGGGTACTGAAGACACCGGTAATGCATTGTCATCGGTACTCAGGGGCTGCATAAGCACCTCGCTGAGTACCGGAGAACCGGTAGTCTGCCTTAGCGTGGTATCAGTAGGTGGTGCGGACCTCCTATGTCGGTCCTTATCTTTGCGTTTTTTGCTCAAAACTGGAGTCGGAGTATCCGACGACATAATATAATTAAATTTTTTGCCAAAAAAGTGAAGGGCGAACTCCGCCCAACACTTAATAGTGCGTTTGTTGAATCTAGCACAAAAACGGCAGGCCGAGACGTCGTGGTCTGGGCCTAAGCAAGGTATACAGTAAGAGTGGAAATCCTTATGCGGTATTTGCTTCCCACATGAAATGCAATTATTAACTGTCTGACATCGGTCTGAGGCAAGAAAAAAGTTTCCCCAACGGGGTACTTAGCTTTCAAGACGACTTCGGCTGAAATACTTTCGTAAATCTCAGGAGCTGGCCGACCAGCACTTGCTAACTGCTTCTGGCACCGCACGGCAAGAAAGACTGGAGAAAATGGCATCGGCTGCCTCTTTTATACCCCTGCCGCACTGACATCAGGGAGGAAGTGACGACAACAGACGCCGAACCTAGACTTTGGAATTCGGCCGACCGAGGACCCGCCTGATGGCAGGATAACCCATCTGTTATGACTGCAGCTGTATGCACGATGAACATCTATATAGGTTGATACCGAAAACTGGCTTTGTTCCAAGTCAGACTTCCCCGGTAAACAAATGTTAATAAATAAATCAAGCCAGTTAATATTTACACTGCCCAGGATGACTGTTGTCCAAGCAAGTATTTCCCTCCAATATAGGAATGGTTATTGCCTGGAGGGATAGTTGGGAGGGTGGCCTAATGGTTAAGGTGTTTGTCTTACAAACACAAAGTGCAGGGTTCGAGTCACAAGGGATAATTGGCTAGGCTTACAATGGCTTGCAAGAGCAGTTAGCCTAATACTAACCCATGAACCTACAATGCAAAGGCTCTTGCAGTTATTCATTTTCAGGAAGGATAAAATGTGGGAGAGACTTGGAACATGGGACTATAGAAAAAAGAAGTTATGTCTTACCTTAACGTTCCATCTGTACTGTTGATCCTCGTTCAGTCCTTACGCATGGGTATCGGTTCCGACCTCTGAACAGAGCCGGCCATTTTCCAAGCTCGCGTCAGCTTCAAACTCTCGAGCTAAACTCTTACCCACAACCCCCTCTCCCTGTTACCTCAGATTGAGTTTGCAAGTCAAAGAAGGTAGACGCTACCTCTGGTCAAATAACCCAAGAGAACCGGATGGTGAGATCCACTAGAAACCACAGGAGGGGGAAGGAGGGAGGGTCGTAATGACTGAACGAGGTTTAATACAGATGGAATGTTATGGTAAGACATAACTTCTTTATCTGATATTGTTAATACTCGTTCATTCCTTACGTATGGGACAGATTCCCCAGCTACCTCTATTCCTGGGAGGCTCTCACGGAAGGACATTCCTGAGCACCACAGAACCGAAAGATGCTCTTCCCCTGGAGGCCAAATCCAATTTGTAATGATTGAAGGTATGAGGCACAGCCCAAGTTGCAGCTGCACAGATGTCATGTAAAGAAGCTCTGGCATGGAAGGCAGCAGAAGTTGCCACCGACCTTGTTGAATGAGCCTTCATGGTAGTAGGCAACGAGATATTACGTTGTGTATAAATGAAGGCAACACTGTCCTTCAACCATCTAGCTAATGTGACCTTAGCAACAGCAGATCCTAATCTAGTCCAGAAAGCCAAAAATAACTGGTCAGATTTACGAAAGGACCTAACCCTGTTTAAGTACAAACGGATTTGCCTGTGGATATCTAGGGTATGTAGAAAATGCTCTCCTCTGATTGAGAAAGAAAACTGGCAATTCAATGGTTTGATTAATGGACATTTCAGAGATCACTTTTGGCAGAATCGATAGATTAGTTCTCAGACACTATCTCTATGAAAAATCAAGTATGGTATGGACTCTTGATGCATAAAGCTTGAAGCTCAGAAATCCGTCTGGAAGAAGTAATGGCGACCAAAAACAAGGTTTTCCATGACAAATGCTTGAGGTCGCAAGAAGAGGCTGGTTCGAAAGGTGGCACTGTCAGAGTTGGTTGAATAGGTTCTCTAAAAGGTGGCTTCAGATGATTCACACCTTTTATGACGGTCTTGCACAACTTGTGGGACATTAGAGAGGAATCTTGGACACCCTCATGAAAATTAGGAATTGCAGCCAAATGAACTCTAATGGTAGATGCAGATAGACCCGATTGGAAAAGGTCAGCCAGATAGTCTAGTATTATCGACACTGGTGCTGAGAAGGGATCTACTTGCTTATCTTTCAGCCAACAGGTAAATTTTTCCACTTGCACAGATGAGTAATTCTAGTGGAAGACTTATGAGATGCAATGAGAATGTCACGTACTGGTAAAGAAAGATTATTCCGCCTGGCAACCAAGGGAATTGGGAGTAGCCAAGCTGTGAGCTTCAGGCTGTTCAAGTTGGGATGAATCCGGTTCTGTGGATGCGAGATCAACTCCGGAGTTGGAAGGAGAATCCATGGTCGATCTAGTAGGGGAGGCCAAAGGAAAAGGAACCAAATCTGTAGAGGCCAATATGGTGCTATGAGGATCACCTTGCTCTTCAACAGACGGGCTTTCTTCAGTAACTGGGGAATGAAGGGAAAGGGTGGGAATGTGTAAAGATGACCCGAGGACCAATCGTGGACTAGAGCGTCCCTGTGCAACTGTCCCGGAGGGGGAATCGGGGCAAAGTAGTTGGTCGGGGATGCAAAGAGGTCGCAGCAAGAACGGCCCCAACGGTGGAAGATTTCCACCACTATCAAGGGATTCAGGGACCACTCGTGAGGTTGAATGCACCTGCTGAGTCTGTCTGCTATCACGTTGGAACTCCCAAGTGTGCATTGCTAGAAGAAAACGGGTGGTAGTAATCGCCCATTGCCATATCCTCATGGCCTCTCAACAAAGGGGGGGTAAAGATTTGGTTCCACCTTGCTTGCTGATGTACCGGACCGCCATGTTGTCTGATTGAATCGCAATTGTCCCAGAGAGCAGCAGGGGATGGAATGCTTGCAAAGCCAGAAGCACCGCCCTCAGCTCTAGAACATTTATATGCATATGGTCCTCCAGTTCGGACCAAATGCCTTGGACAGTCTGTCCCTGACATAGCCCCCCCCCCACCCCATCAGGGAGGCATCTGTGGTCACTGTGGCCTTGGGTTGCTGGGGAGGAGAAGGGGCGAGACCACTGTGACAGATTGTGTCATCCACCAATTTAAATCCTGTTTGCACCTGTGGGTTACTTGATTCCTGGCTGAAAGAGGATGCTGAAAGGGACACCATTGGGTGAGCAGTAGCCATTGTAGAAGCCTCATGTGAAACCTGGCCAGGGGGACAATGGTGATGGAGACTGCCATGGAACCCAACAGATGTAGAACCAAGTGAGCCGTGGATTTCTCCCTTGAAGGATTGGAATCAGTTGTTGCTTTATCCTTAAAATTCTGTGCTCTGGAATGGCAGCTCTGCCGTGATAACCCTATGAATTCTGTCGACTCAGATGGGGTGAGATTGGATTTTTGCCAGTTTATGGTTATGCCTAGCCTTTGTGCAGCGAGGAGCGAGTATGCCAGGGATTCTTCCAGTAAATGTCTGGTGGTGGCGGAAATGAGCCAATCATCTAGGTATGGAAACACCTGGAATCCTTGAAGTCACAAGTGAGCTGTGACAATTGCCATGCACTTTGTGAACACTCTGGGGGCTGTAGAGAATCCGAAGGGCAGTACTCGGAACTGGTAGTGACTGGCTCCCGCAGAGAAGCACAGAAATCTTCTTGATGGCCTGTCCACTTTTATGTGGTAGTACGCATCTTGAAGATCTATCGAGCACATCCAATCATCTTTTTCCAAAAGCGGGACGATAGACTGTATTGTGACCATCCGGAATTTTTGTACTCTCACAAACTTGTTCAATACACAGAGATACAAAAATTGGTCTCCAGTCCCCAGTTTTCTTTGGCACCAAAAATAGTCTCTAGTAGAATCCAGATCCTATCTAGTCTGAAGGACTATTTGGATGACTCTCTTTCTTAGCAGCTTTTCTATCTCTAGTGCTGCTTCTTCCCTTTGACTGGATGGAACGTCGGGAAGGTTTTTTGAAGGGACAGGACAAAGATCGAATGGGATATGAACCTCTGGTTATAATCCTTTGTACCCAAGAATCAGTGTTGATGGCTAGCCAGGCAGAAGGGTACAAGGAGAAACATCCCCCAACCACCTCCAGAGGAAAGGAGGGTTGGCCAGGGAAAGAATCCCTGGAACCCTGGTTACACAGACCCCCCTCTGCCCCAAAAGGAGAGTCTTCCCTGTGAGTTTCCCCCTCTGCCTCTAGGGGAGAACTCAGCCTTGTGTCACGGAAAGGACCCCGAGATTTCTTGAACCATATCTTCCCACTCTTTTGGTTTCGGGAGAAAGCACATTGAGGGGAAGAAAAATAGACACCTACGGCAGAAAGGGTCTTACCGTCTTGTTCACATCTGGCCAGTGTGCTTTTAACTTTGGGTCCAAACAACAAGGAGGCCTCAATGGGAGCGTTAAGAAAGGAAGCCTTAAAGAGTTCTGCGAAATTGCACAAGCGCACCCAGGTATGTCGTCTCAAGACCGCAGCTGAACCCACTGCTCTAGCTGCTCCTTCTGATGCATGAGATATCAGTCGCATAGAGGAGTTAGATATTGACTCAATGGTGGCCAGCTGAGAGGCCACCATCACGAACCTAATCAGACACGGCACCAGCCAAGGTTTCAGAGAGTTGAGAAATCAGATCCCTTTGAAGCCTGGTAAAGTGTGCCATATAGTTCAGGGACCTGATAGTAAAGGTCACTGATGCAAATGTGCGCTTCCCTATCCTGTCCAGGGCCCGGGACTCATTGTTAGGCGGATGGACAGTCTGGCTTTCTTCTGCCAGATCCTTTTTTGTTGCGGCCACCACCACCAAAGCATCCACAGAAAGACCTTTTGACCAATGGGGAACAGTAGCAGGAGGGGACAAAGTCTTATCTGGCCTCCGGGGAATAGCTTAGATGGTGTTAGGAGCCTTCCAAGCACGCTGCACGATAAGCCGGACAAGTTCATCGACAGGTGGAGTAACCCAGGAGGTAGGGGGCCGGGCGCAAAAGGCCTGCAGGAACACAGATTCCTCAGAGAGCGGATTAGAGGACTGCCTGTCACCTCTCTGTTTCAGGCTTTCGAGGATATCACCAAAGGATACCTCAGAGGGTGACCGAGGGGGATCCTTCCTCCCTCATCAAAATCTGTCTCTTCAGTGAGGGACTCCTCTGTGGAGTCTATGTGCTTCCTCTTACATGAATTTTTCCAGTGGACTTCCTCAGCGGGAGAAGGTGGGGAAGACAGCGGAAAAGGGGTTTCCCGTGGGAATATGTCCTGAGGCCCTTGCACCCGGTGTCCGCTCGGTGAGACTTGTGAAACCAGTGTACCAGAGGAGGGCGGAGGGATAGACAGTCCAGTATAGTCAGCAGCAGCGAAAGCCTTCTCCATCAGTTGGAAGGCTGGTCCATCTGAAAAGGAGTGAATGTCTAAGGACAGGGGTCACCTCGCCCCTAAGTGGCTCAGCCTGCCGACCCGGAGTCCCTGGATGGCTGTGGAGCAGCAAACTGTGTGCGTCACAACTGACATCCTGGGTCATAGCAAAACTTTCCTGCTACAAAGGCAACTGCATTTCCTTAGTGAGATCCATAAAGGGAACCGCAGAAGGGGAAGACTGTACTATATCCATGGACTTCAAAGGCAATGAAGGAGGACAATAAAAAGGGGTCTTTGGAGAAGGGTGATCACCTCCCAAGGAAGGATAGTTCCTGGGGGGTGGGCTACCTCTGGCCAAGAGCACCTGATCCAGAAGACAACACCGTGTTCAGAAAGGCTTCTAGTGGACCTCACGGAGACCGAGGGAGAAACAGGCCTGTCCACAGAAGAGGCAAACTCTGTGCCCATCTCACCAGTCCACACCAAGAACAACGGTGCCGAGAGAGACTGGACTACGGGTGTCTGCACCAAAGTCATCTGTGACAAGGTCATGGTCTGCACTGACACAGGGAATGGCAAAGTGGTTGTCGGTATCGAAGCTGGAACCGATAAAACTGGAGTCAACAACAAAGGTGTCTGTTCCGAGTAAGATGTCAGAGCCGACATGGTCAAGGTCTGCACCGACTGAACGGTCGGTGCCGATACAGTGGGTAAAAGTCCTAACAGAGGAGCCCCTCGGTGCCGATATAGTGAAGGCTGCAGGAGAAGACTGAGCCGAGATCACTAAGGGAGCCGAAGGCCTCGGTGCCAAAGGTCTAGGCACCGAAAGCACTGGAGCCGACAGTGAGCTCCGGAGCTGAAACTTTAGCCTTTTTAGGTTTTGGTTGGTGGGAGTCCCCAGCCGGGGACAAAGGCAAAGCTTTAGCCTTGGTAGGAACAGCAAAGATTTTCTTATGGGCTCTAGGAAGGGTTGAGGCCTCAGACCCAGAAATAGCCTCTGAAAAGGGAGATTTAAGTCGTCCCTTCAGCAACAAATTTTTTTTCCTTTCCAACAAAGCTCTATTTGAAAAGTTTTCACAGATAGTACAGGGCGGGTCAACAGATAAGTGGGACACCCCCAAACAATAAACGCACAAAGAGTGTGCATCAGAAGTAGGTAGTTTGTGTCCAGAATCAGAACACCGTTTAAACCCCAGACTACCTTTATCTGCCATGATAGCAAAATTAGACAGTAGAAAAGGGTACCAGCAACGGTACAAAAGAATAAAAAAAAAAGGAAAGATTACCAACGATAGTAAGGGGAGAATACCGCGCTGTAAAAAGAGAAGAAACCTTAAGAAAATATGGTCGCTAGATGCAATAGGGTAAGAGACAACAAATAGAAACTTTTCTGACAGAAAAGTAATATAAATGACTATTAAACTGTACTTGGCTCAAGAGAAGCAGCTTGACACGACCGAATGGCAACACGGCAAATGAAATCTGAGGTAACAGGGAGAGGGGGATTGTGGGTAAGAGTTTAGCTCGAGAGTTTGAAGCTGACGCGAGCTTGGAAAATGGACGGCTCGGTTCAGAGGTCAGAACTGATACCCATGCATAAGGAATGAACGATCAGATAGGTGGTTATATCAGTACAACACCTCCATCTTTTTACCTCTAACCTCTCACCTTCTACAAATATGCATCCATAACCTTTTCCCCCCATTTTCTGCGCAGGAGGTTGGGGTGTCACTTCAACAGTGACAATCTAGAGCCAAAGTTTAGAATGACAGGTGACTAAATTGGCCATAGGGGTGTGCGTTGCGGATGAATTACTGCAGCAGGACTAGAGTGTCCAATCCACCTAATGCAGGTCTTTGGAATGTGGGAGGAAATTGGACCACCCAGAGGAAACCCACACAAACAGGGAGGACACGGACACTTTGCACAGAAAGCACCTCAGATGAAAATCAAACTAGGGAACCTCTTGCTAAGAGGCAACAATGCCATCTGCTGCACCGTGTCCCCTTCTACAAATCTATTTCATGCTTATTTCAATGAGTCACATCTCTCATACATACAACAAAGTGAATACTAAAGGCAACTTAGTACCCCACATAAAAGAGGCAATTTTGCCTAGACTCTGAAAGAATGTTTTTAATAGAAAACGGAGTTCACATTTGTGGACACATCTTGAGGTCAACAGCATTTTCACTAGATTCAATCTTTGGGGTAAACATGAACAATTCCCGAACTTGCTGTCAAGACAGGTGGCATCAGCTTCCATCTTTGGTGAAGGGGGACAGTGCAACACCATTTCCCCATCAAGCACTGCACACACTCTCAAAGTCTTTCTGATAAGCAAGAAACTAAAAACAGAAGGAAATAAAGTGGATAACTGAGAAAATTAATGCAGCACTGAGGACAGAGGATGTTACCTAAACATTTTCTTCCCTGAGTTTAACTGTTATGGTATGTGCTGACCCACTTTCAAACACAGCCCTTATCTAATTCTCCTAAGTGGCTACTCATGGAAATATCAACCACACCAGCTCCAGAAACGCCTACCTTATAATGACCAGAGTGTTTTAAACATTTGTGGCAACAAAGCCAAAGACGTTAAGGGGGGGGGGGGGAGAGACAAGTCCACTGCTGTCACAAAGAAAGCTCTTGTGGGAACTATTAAAGAAAGGCCTTCCATTTTTAACACTTGTAAACACTATTAAAAAGGCACCAGTTAAGAAGTTTTTATCCAGCCTTGGGTTGACAAAGGCAAAAGAGTCCTTCCTGACCAAACAAGTTCTGTGTTAGCACAGGCTAAGCCAACTGTCAAACCATGCAATGAATAACATTTTCCTTGAATATATTCTTTGAAAGATGCTCGTGACTGACAGATGAAATTATGCAACACTGGGCATGAGAGGATGGAGTAGTCTGGACAGTAACTTTGT
The DNA here is from genome assembly GCF_019279795.1 of Protopterus annectens. NCBI lineage: Eukaryota > Metazoa > Chordata > Ceratodontiformes > Protopteridae > Protopterus > Protopterus annectens. The sequence goes on from NC_056728.1 coordinate 1,969,008,561, forward strand.
TTGAAGAAAGCCAAGTATGCAGATCGACACCCCCCCCCACCCCGAAATAATCTCAACAAAGCTAATGGCCAACAACAGGATATTCCAGACAAAGAATTTCAAGTCAGACGAGGATCCAGGCTGGACTGTTAGTAGGGTCAGTTTATTAAACTGAAGTAAGCCATGCTGGGACTGGATTGTTCAATGACGTGCAGAAGGCACCATGCAAGTCTTTAAAAAAGCCCAAGAAGCAGAAAGTCAGCCAGAGTGAATATCAGAAATGGCCACCAAATGGACCTCGACACAGGAATAGCATAAAACAGAAAAGTACAGTTTTGTACCTACCATAAATGTAGATGTTCGAGGATCCACATTGCTGCAGTCCTAACTATTGGGTAGTCCGCTGTCCAGTCGGCCCGAATACCAAATATACTCTTGAGTCGGTCAGGCGCGCATACTACCGCCAGTAGTGCGTAAGGGTACTACCGCGGACCGACGCATGATCCTCAGTTTTCTTGCCCCAGATGTCAGAAGACCCTAAAAGACAAGGCCCCAATATACCTGCACCAAAAATATGTACAATATATACAAAATTATCAGCATATAACCTCACCCCTAAACACAGAGGGGAAGGAGGGAGGTAAAATGGACTGCAAAATGTGGATCCTCGAACATCTACATTTATGGTAGGTACAAAACTGTACTATGTTCTTCATTCCACATTGCTGCAGTCTAACTATTTGGTAGAATCCCAAAGCAGAGGTAAGGAGGCTGCAAATCATAAAGAAGCAGGAGCTGAACACCATGCTTGCAAAAAAAATGTGGCAAAACCAGCCCTAGACTTAGAGTAGAGAGGAAGGTGATAATGCTTAGAGAAAGTGCTGAACTCTCCAAGTAGCTGCCTCAAAATATAATCTCCTTGCCATGATGGGAAAGCAAAAGAAACAAACAACTGCTGAGACTGCCTAAAATTCTTGCAGAAGTAATAGCCAACAGAAAAGCAGTCTCCATGACAAGTATTTTCAATTCAGCAGTAGCCGCGGGGCAAAAAAGGTTAATAAGTTTTTCCAACAAAAAAAAAATGAGATCCCAAGCTGCCCCTCTAAGAAACTGCTTGAACAAAGGATAACAATGGTGACAAACCTTTGTCCAATAACTCAGTAAGATATTGAAGAGCCACACTCAAATTAGGCTCAGAAATCTCCAAATTCTTTGCTGTATTCCAAAATAAAAATCTCTTCCATTCTAGCTTCCATAATCACATTTAAAACTTGTTGAGGAAGTTGAGACCTTGTTAGATGAAGAGAGTGAAGCTTGACATTGAGCAGATGACCGTCCTTCTGAGATAACAGATGTGGAATCAAAGGTAAAGGCCATGGAGGCTTCCTTACCAGACTCCTTAGTAGTGGGTACCAGTGTTGCGAGGCCAATCTGGAGCTAAAATCATCCTTGGCTTGTCTTGTCTGACCTTTAAGAGCACCTTTGGAAGAAGAGGCAGAGGTGGAAAGGCATACACATGAAGATTTTTCCAACTGAAAGAAAGAGCATCCACTTTCCAAGCTGTGTGATGAAACCCCTTTGTGCAAAACTTTGGCAGCTGGTGGTTTAGTGGAGAAGCGAACAGATCTATGTCTGGAGTTCCCCATGACACTGTCAATGTCTGAAATACATGAAGATCCAGTTTGGGGATCCATGATTTGTCTGCTTAACACATCTGCTAAGGAGTTCTGTGCTCCGCAGAAACCTTGCCTGAAGAGTTAGTTGCAAGCTGAGCAGTCTCCCATAAAATCATTGCTTGCCTGCATAGAGGATAAGAATGTGTTCCCCTTGTTTGTTGATGTACCACATGACAGTTGTGTTGTCTGTTAGAATCAACACCTGCCCTGGAAGAAGTAACTCCTTGAAAGCCATTAATGCAAACTGGACTGCTAACATCTCCTTCATGTTGATATGTAGATGCTGTAGTCTGGCAGGCCACTTGTCTTGTATCCACTTTCCATTTAGATGAGCTCCCAAGCAATGTCCGAGGCATCTGTCGTTAAAATCTGACTCCACCACAAAATTCTTTTTGAAGGCAAGGTATTATTTGAATGACAGTGTCCAAATCCTGGCAGTGCTGTGTCCATACATTTTGAGATACCATTGTAGCTTCCTCATATGCAGTTTGGCATTGGGAAGCACCAGAATACAAGATGCCATGAACCCTAATGCTTGAAGGACTGTCCTTGCAGTCAGCCGGACTGATGAGATAGTTGATGGAAGTAAAGTGATAGACTCTTTTGTTTGTCCGGGGTTAAAAGGCCATCTGGGCTGCTGTATTCAGTCTCACACCCAGAAAGCACATGTCTTGAGAGGGTACTAGACTGGACTTTATTCACAGAATACCCTAGGCATCTTAGCACTGCTATAACATATTCCAGATGCTGTAGAAGGTCTTCCTTTTCTTGAGCCAGAATCAGGCAGTCAAGTAAGGATAGATTTGAATTCCTTTTAGCCTGAAATAAGCCATCACTGGAGCCAGAACTTTTGTGAATACTCTTGCAGAGAACTGATAATGAGAATTTCCAGCTCGAAACGCAGATACTTCCTGCAACTTAGTCTTATAGGCACATGAAGGTAAGCTTCCTTGAGATCTAAAGTTACCATCCAGTGATCTTTGCCCAGCAGAGGTAAAAGCTGTTGTAACGTCAACATCTTGAACTTGGGAATGTCCAGATAAGTGTTGAGGATAGATAAATCCAAAATTGGTCTCCACGTGTTCCCCTTCTTTGGTACTAGGAACATTTCTGATACAGAGACTGGCTGAATGGCCCCTATTTGGAGTAACAGAGAAATTTGCTTGTGAGCCTCTTTCTTTGTGGAGCATGCCTTTGAAAGGGCAAGGTATGGAAATAAAACCTGTAACCGTGGTGAATGATATCCAACACCCATCTGTCTTGAGTAATTAAATCCCAATTTTCTTTGAAAAGAGACAGTCTTCCTCCCAAAGGAGCTGCCAGGCTACTGGCAGCTGCTGCCCTCACCAGAAGTCTGAGCAGGTGAACTCCCTGTTCTAGGCCTAAGAACCTTGAGCTCTGCCTACCACATCTAGACCTACCCCTAGACTGGGAATCATAAGCAGGATATGTCCATCCCTTAGTAGGCCAATTTCTACTAAACTTGGCTGCACCTGCAAAAATCTTTAACAGTTTGCATAGACTTAGCTTTGTCCTCCATTTTCTTTAAAACTGCTTCCACAGGCAACCAAACAACACATCAGACTGTAAAGGAGCATCCAAAATCCTTGTCTTAACATGCTCAGCTAAATTCTGATCCCTCAACCAGGCATGCCTCGAAGAACAGAACTAGTGGCAGCCACCCTCGAGGAGGCCTGTACAGCATCAAAACCACATTGCAAAGAATGCTTACCCACTTGTTCAGACACATGAACTAAATCCAGCAACTCTTTACACTCAATACCTTCCAAAGCATCCACCTTAGATTTCAATTGTGAAAGGAGATAATTTTGATATTTTAGCACATGGCTAAAGTGGAAGAAGTATACACTTTCTTTCCCCATCTATCCAAAGCCCTTGCCTCTTTATCAGTAGGAACAGGGTTTTTAACAGAGCCTTAACACCTTTAGGTCCCTGAGAAACAGCTTCGGTCTGCCCTAGGACTCTTAAAAGATACTTATGAGCTTCAGGCACCCTATAGTACCTATCAGGTTTAACAGGAGCAGGAGGCAAAGAATCAGGGTTCAGGAAGCCTCTGCAAAACATCTTCCACCACATTCAACACAGGAGGTATAGCTAAGGGCCTATGCTGGGGTAAAACAAGAATTCCCTAAGCCTTTTCCTGGAATCAGAGTAATCTTGGCCTTCCCATTTAAAGTGCTCCCTCATGGAATGCAGAGTCTCTGAAAATGAAAAATCCTCAGGAGGGCTGTAGGAGTGGAATCATCCACATCAGAATCAGAATAAGGAGGATAAGACTCAGAAGCCTCTGAACACTGTTCAAAACTCTCAAACTCAGGGTCCACCCTAGGCCTCTTATCAGGAGGGCATAGAACCTCTAATCAGAGTAATCAAATCTTCTGCCATTTTAAGCATATGTTTCTTAGGCACAGAACCTGAAGTGCTAGGAGAAGCCCCACTGAAGCTAAACTTGGCCTACCTCTCAAAGAAGTCTTGGAAACAGAAGGAGAGGCTCTAACTACCTTGGGAAGAGAGGGAAGAACAGTTACCTGAGAAGCCCTCAGCCTGGCCTACCTCCTGAGAAGGCACATCCTGCAACAGTAAAGTTCTCTGCCTGAGACTCCAAAGAAACTCCTGGCAAAACCTCTGGCTCCACTGAGCCTTCTAAAGAGACTGCGGTTCATCAACTTCCCAAACACTAACCTGGCACAGTCTAACCTTCTCTTAATAGTTCAGGCCCTAAACAAGGTATACACAAGGTATGGTAATCCCTATGAGGTATCTGTTCTACAAGAAATACAGTTATTCACTTTTCTGACATCCGGTTAAATACTGAGGCAAGAAAAAACAAAATGTTCCCTAGCAGGTACTTAGCAAACTTTGATCGGTGAAACTCCGACTTCAGAAAATTTCAGAACGCCAACCTGCACCGCACTGGCGTCAGTCTAATGCGCCCTGGACCGACGCAGTCAGATTTTTTTATTCACTGGACAGCGGACTACCCAATAGTTAGGACTGCAGCAATGTGGAATGAAGAACATCAAACATCTCAAATAAGTAAAATATCACTTACAAAATAGCTGCACTAGAGATCTCTAGAATGTGCGACTTAAGAAATGAATGCATTTTCTTTTCTCAGTATGTTTTCTGACATACTTTTCCTGGACATTTAACTATCACTGAACTGGAGAAGCCAATCCAGCTCTGGGTAGATTTGTTGGAAGGGTGAGACAGCAATATCTTGAAAATGCAGAATTTTCTTTAGCATGTAGGATTGAAAATGGTGGAGATTGTAGAATATCTTGAGGAACATGTTCTGAATGAATCTAGTCAGAAAAGCTAGATTAAAAGCATACAGGAAGCCAAATGATGAGTTGCAACATCCTAGGTTCATAGGCTGATACTAGGCCATCTGCCCTAGGGCATTTGTAAGCCTAGCCAGAGTGTGTTTAGCTTTCGCCACCCTTTTAGGATTAGTTGACTGTGCCTCTGTATAGTAGGTCACAGAAGATAGCCCCTTTAAGGTTAGTTTACTGTGCCTCTGTCTAGTAGGGACACAGAGATCCCAGGGGTAAACCTACGATCTCCCATCCACTCAAGATTTCTCTTGAAGAGGGTCATTGAGGGGCTCTGCATAACATGGATTGGGATTTTGTTCCAGAGTGAGGGGAGCCTCTGGGATATGAATCTGTCCCTCCAGCATGTCCTATTTATTTCTGTGCTGAGGTTTAAGTCCCTGGAGCGTGTAGCTCTAAGGGATTTGGATTTCCTGAGGTGGAGCATGTCCATTAATTCTGGGTTGGACATGGCTTTACACGCCAAGCACATATCGCCTCTGAGTAGGCAGTAAGCAACTGAGTAGAGCTCGAGTTTCTTTAGCCTAACTACGTAGGGCATCTCTGAGTCCCTTGATCCTCTTGGTGAGGTACTTTTGGGGTCTTTCCAGTTGCTGCAGGTGTCTGGTAAGGTACATCCCAAATGGGGCATTGTATTCAGTTATGGGCCTGATGAGTAGAGGGGCACAATGACCTCAACTGATCTAGATGTGAACCTTTTCATGATAAGGTGGGCTATACATAAGGTCTTTCTAACCACTCTGGCAACGTGATTGTCAAAAGAGAGCTTGCTATCTACTTGGTTCCCCAAATCCCCAATTGCTTCTTCCGTACTTAATGGATCATCACCTATGTGGTAATTTGTGGGCACTTTGTTTTTCCCAAAGGGGATGACTATACACTTTTTGGCATTTAGCTTTAGGTCATGGCTCTGGCACCAGTTATCTGTCTCTGAGAGTCCCTTCTGGAGGATGCTTGTGTCAGTCGGTGAGTCGATTATGGCGCCCAGTTTGCAGTCATCTACTAACTTGGTCAGCCATAGTCCTCCCGTGTTAGCCTGTACCTCAGAGATATATACCGAACAAGAGAGGTCCCAGGACTGAGCCTTGTAGGACGCCACTTGTAACTGGAGTCTGACATGGCACCTGCAATTCTGACCATGTGGGTTCTATCCCTGAGCAAGTTTGCAACCCATTTTGTGACATAGGGGTTGATATTTAAGCTGGTGAGCTTATTTATGATGCCCGAGTGGGGTATTGTGTCGAAGGCTTTTGCGAGGTCCAGGTAGGCTGTGTGAATAACCTTCCCTTCATCTATGGCCTTGGTGACAGGTTCAAGAGGCAAGATCTGCCCTTAAAGCCGAACTGGGTAGGATCCAGTGTTTGGAGGTTCCCAATGTCTTTGTTTATGAGTTCCATGATGATACGCTCCATAGCTTTGCAGACCAGGCTAGTCAGGCTTATAGGGCGATAAGTTTCCGGGGTCCGTTGTGGCACCACCTTTGGAGTGGGACCACTGTTGCTGTACGCCATTCCTTGGGTACATATCCTGTAGTAAGGCTGAGACTGAACAGTGACTGTGTGAGGGTTCAGTTCTTGGAGCTCGTGTAAGACGCAGAACGGGACACCGTCCGGTCCCATTGATGCTGTGCTTTTTGCTTTGGAGAGGGCAGCTCTCACCTGTGCATCTGTGATGTCAGGGAGGCTACACTCTGTTGGGATAGACATTTGCTCTTTTGGGGGGGGGGGGGGGGAGTTTGCACAGAAGCTGTCTGCCAGGATGTTAGCAATGTCTGTGGGTTCAGTGTATTTATTGTCATTTTGCACTAACTCAGAGCATATCTGGGAGTTGCCACCCAGGTTCCTGACAACTAAGGAAGGCCTTGTGATTATCTTTAGCGTCTTGTGCAATTTTTCTTTCGAAGCTGGCCTTAGATTTTATGAGGAATCTTAGTTTCTTGCTAGTACTGATCAGAGATGCCTTCCCTTTTTGGGATTTTGCTCTATCATGTAGTAGCTTCCGCTTTCTGTTGTACAGCTTACTTATGGCTGGGGTCCACCAGACAGGTCTCCTGCCTTTGGAGGAGTGAGTCTTGGTTTTATTTGGGATAGCACGATCCATGCATTCCTGTAGGTGTCCACAGAATGTGTTTGTAAAGGATTCTGCGGTTTGCGCCGTATTTTCCACTGGCCCAGGGGCTTTAAAGGATTCCACCTCGATTTTGAGAAGTGTTAAGTTTGCTTTTGAGAAGTTCTTCACTGTGGTTTCCTTGGCTGGGGGTGGGGACGGGATATGGATGTCCAGTGAGATTAATTTATGGTCAGATCTTAACAATGAGGGGTATACCTCTGGTATGGAACAGAGTCCCCATATTGGTGATGATCAGGTCCAATATGTTTTCCCCTCGTGGGAGTGGTGACCAGTTGTTCCATAGCATTTGAGTTTATAAATTCTAGGAACTGTTGGGCGAGGGTGTTGGGGCTTGAGTAGTGCTCCCAGTCTGTTTGGGTAGTTGAAGTCAACCAATATAATGGTGTTTGGCGAGACCTTCATGTTCTCAGGAAAGCCAAGTGGGGTTCCCAAGTTTGGGAGAGTGGTCTGTAGCAGGCTACAAACTGAAAATGGCAGTTGTGCCCACTGTTAGTTGCACATGGATGGTCTCCGATGCTTCGTGCAGTGCCACTAACCTGGAGGTGGGGGTATCTTTGTTGAATATGGATACTCCCCCTCCTTTTGTGGTTCGGTCTGAGTTTTGGGGCCGAAAAGCATGGTATGAGGTATAACCTGGTAGTGCTGGGGTGCTCTTGGGAGCCTTGAACCAGGTTTCTGTTACTGCACAGATATTGATATTCTCCATACTGAGGAAAGCCTTGAGTGCGTGCATCTTGAGGTTTAGATTTGTGGCGTTTAGCAGCATTACCCTTAGTTTCTTTTTCCTTGTGTTGTCTATGGAGGTGGGTTTGTCTTTTGAGCCTTGCCTAAAAAAGGCACTACGGGGGTGGCAAGAGCCTTAGCCAGTACTCGAAAGCCTGGGGTGACAGGTGCAAACCGTCCCTAGCGAAGCAATGTGGCTTGTCGAGCATGTCATCCCAGGCTGACAGACACTGGATCCCCTTTGAATGACACCAATACTTTAGCAAATTGTTAAAATTGATAATTTTGTCTTTATACTGTGGCATCATTCTTGGTGAGGGTAAGATGCTACTCAAGGTCAGGGTCATACCGGCCTGGGCTACATGATCAGAGAGCTCCTCTGTCTCTTTTCATGTAGTCCAGGGAGATGCGTCTCAAGTCATTCACACCAGCATGGACAATGACAGAGTCATATTTGTACTTGCTTCGGAGTGACACGAGTGCTTGTGTTATGTGGCGGATCCTGGCACCAGACAGGCAGCTTACAGTGACCTTCTCCTTGTTCAGCCTGGTGAGTGGGACGTCAGTGTGTCTGACAATAGAGTCACCTATTACAAGTGTATTAGGTGTGTTTAGCCTTAAGGGCTGTGAGGCACACTGACTTTGTGAACTGTGTGACACGTGGGTATTGAGGGGTAGCGGTTGCTTGAATGTCTGTTTTGGAGATCTCTGCTGCTTGGGCAGATTTTTAGAGCCTCAGAGTATGTTTTTGTGTGTTTATGTGTTTGGTTTGCTGTTGAGATAGGTCTATGTAAGACTGGATTTGTGGTGTGTGTGGTTACCTTCTCCTCCTGACTGACTGCGCCAGTACTGGGTTGAAAAAACTCAGCCTCCAGTTTGGCTATATAGTTGCATCTCTCACATATATTTCAGCTTGTTGGGAGAGGGTGGTCTGTGTACATAAGGCAGTTGCAACATTGCCTCAAGATTCCCAGATTCACCAGCTGGACTGGAGAGTAAACCCGAAACTGACTTTTGGACATGCCAGAATAGTATAAGGAACTACTTTTTGACTGATCAAAAAAGACCAATAGGGAGCCAAGTACTTAGAGTATAAGAGGGTGTAGTGCTTTAGTTTATTAGTGCTTACTTATAAAAAGATTACTTATACGAGCAAGTGCAGGGCTTTAGAATGAAAATAGATTGCTTACTTTGAGATTTAGAACAGTTCTAAGGGAAAAAGTGAAGAGCAGACTTTGTGGAGCCGGGAATACTTTAAACCCCTTTAAGAGGCACTGCCCGATGCTGCGCGCAAAACAGCGCAAATGCGGGTTTTAAAGCAGGAAACTGAAAAGAGATAGGAATTGACCCAAAACGGCCAATAAGCTACTAGTTTCAGGGCTGAGACCACTCCTCCATGGACAGATGGGCTGCTCAAAGCTCCCCACTCTTACTGGTTAACAGAGAAGCTGCCTCCTAGCCAAGTAAGGATATGGGCAACACAGGAAACTATACCACAGTCCGGAATTCAGCAAAACCTGAAATCTGGACTAATCTAGTTCAGCAAAGGAGGGAAGAGAGAATATTTGTGTGTGTTTTTTTTTTTTCAGGAAACAGCATAAAAACAAACAGAAAACACTGTAAATACTATAAACAGGCTAGCACACTTTAGTGTGTAGCCTACAACAGTTATACAATACAAAAATGACTTAAACTGATAGAAAACAAGTGCAAAAACTGTAAAAAGCAGAAGGCAAATGCAATTTAAACTTTTTAAAGCACAGATCAGTTAGAAATTTGCTTTTTAGGTGGGAAAAGGCAGTCGGAGCAAAAAAAGAGAGAAAATAAAACTTAAATCTGGAAGTGTCTCTCTTGGGCGTCTCTGTTGCCTGAATCACTCTGCAGGACACCATGAGGAGCTGTGCAAAATCAGGTTAAAAGGTTGGAACACGTAGTCAACTGAAAAAAGAAAGAGTCGCACACTGAAAAGCTACAACAGTAAACATTTTCTTGATCACAATGTCCCATCTTCAAGCTTGTCTGATCTAGCTACCAGGCCAAATAAAAGCAGAAAGCCCTAGAGATGCAAATGGAAATGGGAAGGCTCATGGGACACTTGCATAGAGTGGTGCTAGGGAATATGTGCATTGTTATTGCCATCAAGCCTACAGCCATAGGACACGTTTCTTCCAAAAATGATAGGGAAGACAGTAATAGAGTGAAAATCATCATCCTAGGGCAGAAGACCTAAAATCCTTGCAACTAGAGAAAACTTCTCTGATGACAGAGGTCTGTGTTCCATTCAAAATGTGAAATGTACTAGACCCCTACCACAGCCTCCACTACAAACATATCTTACTCTGCATTCTTTTCAAAGGAATTCTTTCACAGAATAACTTGAAAGAACAAAGGAATAAAATGGAGAAATATGAACATAAAAATTGAGCATGCTTTCTTACAGGAATTCATTAAAGCCAGAAAAGATTACTTCAGTTGCAAGTAAGCTATACTACACTAAAACAGGAGTTCCTAATTTTACCTATCCAACAGGGGACTACAGCTTTGGAAATGTCAACAACTTTACTACAAAAATTCAGAAGGTACTTTCATCATGAAAATTAAAAGCCGGAGTGAACTTTTCTGGCTGAGCCATTTGAAATGTTCTGGGAATCAAACAGGGAGAGAAAGACAAGACTGAAACTCAAACTAAATAAAAAAAAAAACACAAGCCAAGACAGGGGGTTGGAAAAAGCCGGGAAGGCAACAGCAAGTGTGCATTGGCCACAGTTTGTAGTTTCAAAGGAAAATTTAGACACAAAGCTGCTAAAACAAAAAGCTTTGAAAACAAGATGCTTTCAAAATCAGAGAGGTGATACAAAAACTGAAAAAGAGAAGTTATTTTTCAGGAAGAGGAGGGAAAAAAACTATGAAATTAGGGTTTAAGTATGGCTAGACTCCCCAAATGGTTAAAAAAATTAAATCGTGATAATGACATTGAGAACGGAGACTTTAATAGCTTCTAACAAGTAACATGAAAGAAATAACCGAATATATAATGCTGCATTTTAACTATTACAAATTCTTCCTTTTATATAAATTCTTATATAAAAAAAGCAAAAGTGGGTTTTGTAAGTACATAAAATAAGTTATGTACTTACCATAACGTTCCATGCGAGTTGCTGTTCTCACCTTCATTATTACTGATGGGGTTCGGAGCCGATCGGCTCAGAGTAGGCCAATTTGCAAACCCTGAGGTCTCATACAGTGAGGCCAAAACCATATCCCACAATGCACCACTACATTCCCCAGATCTTGTTTGCTGCCAGCTAGTGAAGAAACTTAACCTGGATTTCAAGGAAATCATACAGTCCAGTGTGAACAGAAACTCCTCAGGAAAACCGAAACCAGAATGGTACCTCCCGTACTTCGACATACGAAGGGGGTAAAGGGGGGGGTGGGGGTTGTAATGACAGCGAGAAGAACTCACATGGAACAGTAAGTACATAACTTCTTAATGTGAATTTGTTCAATCTCGCCTTCATTCTTACTGATGGGTAGTGTCCCCAGCACCACAATCTTGGGTGACTCATGGGAGTACCTGTTTCTGGACAGCAGACCAAAATGAAGCTCTGTCCCTAGAAACCTTGTCTACTTTGTAATGAGATATAAAGGTAAGTGGGTTTGACCAGGTGGCAGCTGCACAAACTGAATAAATAGGTAACCTGGTCAAGAAGGCTGCAGAAGTAGAAACCGCTCTTGTAGAAGGAGCCTTGACTTTGCTATGTAATGCAATACCCGCTTCACTGTAGATAAAGAAAATACAATCAGAGCACCATTTCGACAAAGTGGGAGACAGGTGCGCCTTTTTTAGAATCTGAGGAGACAAACAGCTGATCAGCCCTCCTGAGAACTTTTGTTCTGTCCAAACAGAAACAAAGTTGTCGATGGACGTCAAGTTTGTGAAGCATATATTCCAACTGGTTTGAATGATTAGGAAAGAAAACAGGTAACTCAATTGTTTGATTCAGTGTGAATTCTGAACATACTTTTGGTAGGAACGATGGATTCATCCTGAGGGAAACCTTACCTTTATGAAATATTAGGCAACGTGGCTTAATAGAAAGGGCTTGCAATTCCGAAAATCTGCATGCTGATGTAATAGCCACCAAGAATATGGTCTTCTAAGAAAGCTACTTCAGCTCACAAGAAGAGGCAAGTTTAAAGGGCAGAAGAATAATTTTGGACATGATTAGATTTAAGTTCCAGGAAGAAGTAGGAGATCTGATCGGTGGTTAAGTGCATCGTACCTTTCAAAAAAGGCTTAGCCAGCTTATAAGACATACCATTTTCGGATGCACCTAAAATGAAAATTAGAAATAGCCGGTTGGACTTAAGTGAAGGAGCTGCAGCAGCAACCATTCAACAGTTTTATTAGGAATTTCAACATATCTGAGATAGACGCCAGGAAAGGGTCATTTTACTGAGGTAAAGTTTCCTAGTTGAAGATTTGTGAGACAACAGGATAAGCCGCACTTCTGATAAATTCTGAAACCTGGCGATTCTGAGAATTGGAGCAGCCAAGCTGTTAAGTTTGATGGACTGAAGAGAGGGATGAAGAGCTCCTGACGAGTGTGTCAACAGATCCGGCACTGGGTCCAGGAACCAAGGCTCCTCTAGTAGATGAGGCTTCAGGAATGGGAACCAAATTTGACGAGGCCAATACGGGGCAATTAAGATGTGTCCTGCCGAGAAAACTGGCTTTCTGCAATACTTTGGGAATCAGTGGAAAGGGAGGAAAAGCATATAGGAGTCATGGAGGCCAATCGTGTACAAGTGCATCCCTCGGGGATTGTCCCTGTTGAAGGATCAGGGCAAAGTAGTTGCTGCACTTGGTGTTTGTGGGGGTGGCAAAAAGGTTGCATGAAGGCTGGCCCATCTGCGGAAAATCATTTCCGCTATTTCATTCTTGAGACCCCACTCGTGAGGTAGCAGAATAGCTCTGCTGAGTCTGTCCACTATTATGTTGGATTTCCCCTGAGTGTGCTTTGCAATCAGAAAATGCTGGGTGGACTCTGCCCATTTCATTAATCTTAGAGCCTCTCGAAACAGGGGGGTAAGATTTGGTTCCTCCTTGTTTATGTACCAGACTACGGACATGTTGTCCAACTGGATTGCAATAGTGCCTAGGGGAAGAGTCTCTTGAAAGCCCAATGCTAAAAGAACCGCTCTCATCTCCAGGATGTTTATGTGCAAATAAGCCTCGTGAGCCTGCCAAAGCAGTTTGAGAATTGGTGATGCTGGTGCTTTTCGTTTTGACAGGAGATCCACAATTTGTTGAAGGATAATCACTCTTTCGGGAGGGAGCTTCAGGGACATGCTGACCATGTCTAAGTCTGCTCCTATAAAGACTGTACGCTAAGATGGCAAAGCAGACTTTTCTGAATTTATCGTAATACTCAGCTGTAAGCATAGATCTATGGTAGCGTCCCCTTGCCCGAATAAGCTGATACCAAGTGGGGGTGGTAAGGAGCCAGTCATCCAAGTAAGGAAACACCTGGATTCCTGAATGTCTCAAGTGAGCCATGACCACTGCCCATGCATTTGAACACTCTGGAGGCTGTAGTGAGACCAAAGGGCAGGGCCCGAAAATGGAAGTAACTGGCTCCCAGCCGGAAGCACATATGATCCCTGGATGGCCTGGCCATTTTTATATGGTAGTACGCATCCTGGAGATCCTATACAGCACACATCCAATCGTTCTTTCCCAAGAACGGGAAAATGGACTGAAGCGTGACCATTCACAACTTAGTCTTTACCAGATATTTGTAGAGTCTGCTGAGGTCCAGAATAGGTCTCCAGCCTCCTGTCTTCTTTGGTATCAAAAAGAACCTTGAGTAAGTTCCAGATCTTTGCTGGTCTGCTGGGACTGGCTGGAAGACTTTTTTGCAATAGTTTCTGGACCTCTACAGATGCTACATCCCATAGACTGGGTAGAAAGTCTGGGATTCCTTTTGTTGGTCTGGGGTGGGAGAGAAAGGGAATGGAATATCCTCTGGATATAAAACGTTTTGTACCCATCGGTCTTCTGAGATATTTAGCCAGGCACCTAGGTACAAAGCCAAACATCCCCCGACTGCCTCCAGTGCAGGACAGTCAGGCCTCCTTTCAGGAGCACTGATAGGGTTTTCCCCAAGGAACTGATCCCAGTCACCCTGGTTCTGCAGACCCTCTCTGTCGCGTGGGCGTCTTCTTCCACCATTGCCTTCCCCCTGCCCCTGAAGGAGGCTTCACCTTGCGAGTTCAGAAAGGCTCCTTGGGTATTACGAAACCACATTTTCCCACCCCGCTGACCTCCGGGATAAGGTCTAGTAGAGGTAGAAAAAATGGACTCCAACAGCAGACAGTCATACAGTCTTGCTCACATCTGGTGAGGGTGTCTAACTTTTGGTCCAAATAAGGAGGAACCATTGAAAGGGGCATTCACAAATGACTACTTAAAAGGTTCCGCAAAAGAACATAAGCCCATCCAGGAATGCCTTTGCAAAGCAATTCCTATAACCGCAGCTCTACTCGTTCCATCAGCTGCATAAGGCACGAGGCGCATGGAAGAGTTTACGAGTTGAGAGTAGCAAGCTGAGACTACACCTTATCCTCCACACAGTTGGCTACTGCACCCTGGAGAGCATCTCCAAGCTCCTGGACGAGATCTCTAGTCTTGTGAAGTGGGTTAGGTAGTTCAATGACTAAAGGGTAAAGGTCGTAGAACTGAACATGCGCTTCCCGTATCTGCCCATGATCCTAGACTCTCTATTAGGAGGATGGATAAACTTAGAAGTTTACGACATCTCTTTAGTGGCTGCCGCCACCACCATGGCATCAATAGGTATAGGTTTAGATAAAAGGACTTATGGGGTGCTGAAATGTACTTGTTGGGCTTTCTAAAACAGGCTCCATAGAATCTGGCGACTCCCACGCCCTTCGAAACAAAAGATCCAGCAACTCATAGAAGGGGTGGAGATGTCCAAGAGGCGGAGGGTCGGGACCCAAAAGTCTTCAGGAGCACCGATTCATCCTCAGTAGGGTTTTTGGGCTGCCAGTCTCCCCTCTGCTTGGGGATTGCAAGGATATCCCTGAAGGGAATATCCTCAGAGGACCACCTTGGGGACCCTTCAGATTCCTTCAAATCTACGTCCATCATGATGTATTCCTGAGGGGAATCCAGATGTTCTCCTCTTACATAATCTCTTCCAAGGGACCTCCTCAGTGGGGATCTCTGGGGAGGTCTTGGAAGAGCATGGTTCCCCCAAGGGGGCATCCTGAGGCCCTGGGTCCCTATGCTTACTGTGAACCTGTGGAAGCTGAGAAAAAGCAGGCGCCTTTTGGGAGGAGGTGGCAATATCAGAGGTTGTGGAAGTCCGGGGGGGGACAAAGTCCTCCTCATGGCATCGAAGGTTCCCATGGCTCCGGTGCGAGGAAGCACCCAAGTCAGAAGACAATGAAGACTCCTCCCACACCAGAACCGCCAGCTCCAAGCCCAAGATAGGAGCCGAACTCATCCGTGCCGAAGCCCCAAGGAGGAGTGTCAGAACAGACGTATCGGTTGGGCTCCACCCCCCCCCCGAACCGACAGGAGTGTCAGCTCCCAGATTCCACCGCCAAAGCAGAGGATATCAGGGTGGTCAGTAGACTGCTCCACCAACAACTGACTGGCCTCCTCCGGCTCCACACACTCGATTTGAATTGAAGGAGCAACAACAGGAGAGGACTTTGTCGGTTCCGAAGCAGAGTCGAAAGAGAGAATTTTAGTAAGCGCCGGATCCTGTAGAAGTCACCGCACCACTCTGTCCACGTCCAAATCGGAAAGTCTAGAAGCCCGAGAGGGGACCACCGACTGAACTGATGACACCAGAATCAGGGACCTCAAAGTAGGAGACACCGGTTCCAAAACTGGGGACCGGCTCCTACCAGCAATCTGAACAGTCAGTTCCGATGGTACTGGAACAGAGACCATAGCCTTTTTAGAAGTCTTCGTAACCAAAGAGCCCTTTGTAGCCGAACTAGATGAAGAGGCTGGAGAAGAGGGTTTTGGTTAACCCGGAGCAGAATCCAAGTCTGATTGGAAAGCAGACAAACCCCCGCTCCACTAACTTACGCTTCCTTTCAGCTAACACCGTAGAGCTGATGCCATAACAAATGGAGCAAACCTCCTGTAAATGTAACTCACTCAAGCAGTACACACATGTACAATGGCCATCTGTAACCGACATTTTCTGACTACATTTGGGGCATCTTGAATCCAGATTTAGCTTCTTCAGACATTGTAGCCAAGTATAACAATAACTATGTCCAAAGAAAAAGTGAGCCTCACTGGCTAAAAGTATTCCAAGGCAGCTATAACACTTCTAACTGTGATAGAGAAAGCCTAACAGGCTAAGGAAACAAGGCCAAGAGCCTAACCGGCTAACAAACAAAATATGCAGAAAACTGCAGAAAGCCTAACTCGGTCGGGATAGAGCAATAAAGCCAACGGCTAGCTTGAATAAACAGGGCCAAGCCCAAAACTAGAGCAAAAAAAATCTATCCAACAGGACATAAATCCGAAAACAGATAACCAGGACAAAGTACTATACTACCAAGACCTAACTAACCAGTAACTGTGAAAACTATTATGAGATTTTCAACAGAAAATTGCAAACTTCTCTCTCCAAGAGCTGTAGAAAACACCTGATCAGTTGCAGCAGCAAACTAGATCTGGGGAATGTAGTGGTACATTGTGGGATAGGGCTTTGGCCTCGAGCTGTTTGAGACCTCGAGCTTTGCAAATTGGCCAACTCGGAGCTGATGATCAGCTCCAAACCCCATTAGTAAGAATGAAGGCGAGATTGAACAACTTCACATTTAATGTTAAACTGCTTATGTTGAACTAACAGATTAGAATAAGGAATACTTTAATATAAAATCTAACAAAAGTAATGCATACAAGCCCACTTCAAGGACGCTGGTTCAGTAGGTAGAATCGGGTATTTTATTGGCTAGTTTGTCTAAAACTTTAGATTTCATCTTTATATGTCAAGTATTCCACAGAGTACCATGTCAAAGCTGACTCAAGTGCGGGAGGGGGGGGTGAAAGATGAACTATTGGTATGAATTTTTGAAACCCCACAGTTAGATGCTTCTATATCTTCACAAAGCTTACTTGTTTTACACCTTGTTGATGCTTACACCTCAAAAGACTAAGGACAGAAAAGGGATACAGTTGTCACTTAACTCGTCTACCTGCATGAAGATTCTTTCAGCAACAGTCTCAAAAAATACACTTGCTACTCAGATTTGTACAATCCAGTTTTCAAATGGAAAGAAAACCATAGTAACTAGGAAGGTGCATTATGGTAGTATGGAGGTTTCACAGCCATACTTCCAATACTAAGGGAGAAACTTTAACCCGAAAAGTTGTCTCTAATGGAGTGCTTAAAGTATGTATATCTAAACACTCTGCAAGTGAAATTTACTTCATGAAAAACCAGACACGATTACAGGAAAAGTACAGTTGTGTACCTACCATAAATGTAGATGTTAGAGTGTATTCACTGTTGCAGTCATTACAATTGGGTTATCCTGCTGGCAGGCTACCCGCAGTCGGCCTGAGTTCCAAAGTCTAGGTCCGGCATTGGTTGCCGTCACCTCCTCCCGGACGTCAGTGCACCAGGGGTATAAAAGAGGCAGCAGACGCCACTTTCTTCAGTTTTTCTTGCCCCAGATGTCAAGTGCCCCTAAAATGGTAGGCTCACTAATGCCAAAAAGCATGCATAACCAAAAAACAACTTTTCCTTCATCTACAAGCAAATACACCACATCTGTACTTCTCTATTCTACACAACCTATAAGTCCCAGCAAGGAAAAGGGGGATGGAGGGAGGGTAACCTGGACTGCAACAGTGAATACACTCAACATCTACATTTATGGTAGGTACACAATTGTACTATGTTCATAGTGTTTCACTGTTGCAGTCATTACAATTGGGTTGAATCCCAAAGTTATGGTTGGGAGGCTGGTGCTAAACAGAATTAGGAGAGGCTATCAGGCCCTGCAGAACTGCATTGGCAAAGCCTGCCCTGGACTTAGAGTAGAGAGTTAAGTGATCGTGCTTTGTAAAAGTATGCACTGAACTCCAAGTTGCAGCCTCTAAGATGTCTTTGGTTGGTAGTCCTCTGAGGAAGGCTGCTGCTCTGATGGAATGTGGCCTAATGCCCTTAGGCACTTATTTGCCATGCTGTGAATAGCAGAAACGAATGCAGTGGCCTATCCACTTTGAAACAGTCTGCTTTAGGCTTTCCTTGTGATCCTGCAGCATATGCTACTAGTTTGTTGAGTCTTTCTGAAAGCTTTGGTTCTATCCAAGTAGAAGCGTAGCGGTCTGTGAATGTCCAAAGAATGCAGAAGCCTTTCACCCTTATTCTGTGGGTTTGGGTAAAAGGTAGGCAAGTGAATTGTTTGGTTAAGGACCACACTGGTCACTACCTTAGGCATAAATGTAGGGTTTGTCCTCAGAGAAACCCTGTCAAGATGGAAAATGATAAAGGTTCCACAGCCATGAGTGCCTGTAACGGAGACTCGTCTAGTGGAGGTTATTGCTAGGAGCAGAGCGGTTTCCAGGATAAGAATTTTATATCAGCTGCAGAGGCTGGCTCAAAGGGAGGCAGTGTAAGTTTTTTCCAAGGCATAGTTGAGGTCCCATGCAGGTACTGGTGCTCTCCTTGGGGGTCTTATGTTTTTGGCCCCTCTGAGGTACTGCCTTAGTAATGGATGAGAAAAAATAGGTGGTTCTGTATTGTAATGAGCTGAAATGGCAGAGGCATGAATTTTAATGGATGAAAAGGAAAGGCCTCTATCCAGCATCTCAGTTAAGTATTGCAAAATCTGAGGAATATTTGGAACAATCGTGTCAATACCTTGTGCCTGGTTCCAAGCACAGAATCGCCTCCATGTTTCTGCATAAGATTTTCTGGCGCTAGGCCTCCTGGCCTTCAAAATAACATCCATAACTGCTTTAGAAAGAGGTGTGTCTTGAATGGCTACATTATCCGCCATGCTGCCAGGTTTAGAGTCCTGAGTTGGCTGTGCAGTATCCGACTGTCTTGTTGAGTCAATAAGAGAAGAATTTGAGGTAGTGTCCAGGCTGGGCATTTGGACAAGCTCTAGGATTGTGTACCAGTGCTGGCAGGACCAGTCTGGGGCAATCAGAATCATTGTTGGCTTTTCTTGTCTGACCTTGAGTACCACCTTGGGGAGGAGAGGCAGAGGAGGGAAAGCATATACTGTTAGGTTTTTCCAGCTGAAAGCTAGAGCATCCACTTTCCATGCTTGCTTGTGATAAGTCCTTGTGCAGAAACTTTGTAGTTGGCAATTGTGAGGCGAGGCAAATAGGTCTATGTCCAGGCATCACCAGTTCCTTGTTATCATGCTGAAGACTTGTGGATCCAATTTCCACTCGTGGGGAACCATTAATTTTCTGCTTAGTTCGTCTGCCAGAGAATTTATCCTTCCTGGCAGGAATTGTGCTTGCAGATGTACTTGGTAAGTCAATGCTGTGTCCCTCAAGTTCATGGGTAGGAATGTGTGCCCCCTTGCTTATGTACCACATGACTGTGGTATTGTCAGTCTATCAGTAGTTGTCCTGGATGAAGTAGATCCTTGAAGGCTGTCAGGGCATTTTGAACTACTAGCATCTCTTTTGGATTGGTATGTAGATGCTTTTGACTTGCAGACCATGTGCCCTGAATACATCTTCCTGCCATATGGGCCCCCCAGGCATAATCTGATGCATCTGTTGTCAATGTCTGCCTGGCTGTGGGTAAGGTGAATGGCTGTCCCGTGTTGTGGTGACAGGCTTTTGCCCACCATCGAAACTCCTGTTACAGGCAGGGAATGAGGGTAATTATTGTTTCCAGGCTGTGGCAATGTGCAGTCCTAACACTTTTTAGATACCATTGAAGTTTCCTCATATGCAGTCTTGCATATGGAATTAGCAGAATGCAGGATGCCATGAAGCCCAAAGCCTGCAGAATATGTCTTGCAGATAACTTGGTCTTTGTTGCCAACATTTTGAAATAAGTAGTCAGTTGTCTGCGTTTGTCTGACGTGAGATAAGCCATCTGGGCAGTTGTATTTAAGCTTGCACCCAGGAATATTATCTCTTGAGAGGGTACAAGTTTTGATTATTCGTTTACTGGGTACCCTAGGCCTGCTAATAATGCTTTTACGAACGCCAGATGCCGTAGTAGAATGTTCTTGTTCTCTGCTTGAATAAGGCAAGTCGTCCAAGTAAGGATATATTTGAATTCCTCTTTGCCTGCAAAAAGCAATTACTGGTGCCAGGCACTTTGTGAAGACCCTGGATGCAGTAGATAAGCCAAAGAGCAGTGCAGAGAATTGGTAATGCATTGAGCCAGCTATAAATCTGAGGTATCTTCTGCATGATTGTCTGATTGGGACATGCAGGTATGCCTCTTTTAGATCTAAAATCACAAGCCAAGCCTGCTTGCCCAGCATGGGCAGAAGCTGCTGCAGAGTTAACATTTTGAATTTTGGAATGTCCAGGAATGTGTTCAGGATAGACAGGTCCAGTATTGGTCTCCAGGTTTTGTCCTTTCTGGGCACCAATAGCCTAGAGTAAAATCCTCGTCCCTGCTCTTGCTGTGGTACTTGCTGAATGGCCCTCATGTCCATGAGGGATGAAACTCTTAGTTATGTACTTACCATAACGATAGATGTATGTGATCCATCTCGCCTACATTCATTACTGATGGGCTCGGAGCAGAGAATCTGCTCCGACTCGGCAGCTATAACAAGCATAAAGTCTCTCACTGGCTGGGCCAACCCTGTATCCCAGGATGCACCACACCCAAACCGCCAGATCTCGTTTGCCCCACCACATTCTTCCACCAACAGAACCCATAAAGAGAAATCTGTAAGAGGGGAGAAAAATATCCTTAGGGGAATCTAGGAATATTTGTCTCTTCCAAGTCCAACAGGTTGGGGGAAGGTGGGTACGTAAGAATGTAGGCGAGATGGATCACATACATCTATTGTTATGGTAAGTACATCACTAAGAGATATAATGTGATCCTATCTCGCCTACATTCATTACTGATGGGACAGCGTCCCTAGCACCTGAATCCTGGGGGGCTCACTGGAAAACACTCCTGAGCACTGTGGAACCAAAGGAAGCCAGACCTCTAGATGCCACGTCCAATTTGTAATGAGAAATAAAGGTATGTGGAGAAGTCCAAGTAGCCACTGCACATATCTCATCCACAGACAGCCTAGCGTGAAAAGCCACTGAAGTTGCCATAGCCCTAGTAGAATGCACCTTCACTGGAAAGGGGAGATCCCTACCAGTCAATGCATAAATGGAGATGCAATCCCTAATCCACTTAGCGATGGTGGACTTACAGATCTGCCAATTCTATTGTCCGAAAAAGACGAACAACTGATCCGATTTCCTCTCCTGTTGTGTCCTACTCAAATAAAACCTCAATTGTCTATGTACATCCAACTGGTGAAATATGTATTCTGCTTTATTGGAGAATTGTGGGAAAAAGACCGGCAGCTCAATAGACTGTTGAAGACAAAAGGCGGAAGAGACCTTAGTGAGAAAGGAAGGGTTTAGTCTCAGAGATACTCTGTCCTTATGAAAAATCAAATAAGGAGGTTTGACAGAAAGGGCTTGAAGCTCCGAAACCCTTCTGGTTGAAGTAATGGCTACCAAAAATGCAGTCTTCCATGATAAGAATTTTAATTTGCAAGTGGCTGCCGGCTCAAAGGGAGGAGACGTTAAAGCTCCGAGCACCATATTTAAGTCCCATGGTAGAACAGGTTGCGAAACCAGGGGGGCGAATCAACCAGGCTCCTTTCAGAAAGGCTTTACACAGCCTATGACCCATGAGGGAAGGTTCATGAGCAACGTGATAATTAGAGATCGCCGCCAGTTGAACCTTTATAGTGGAGACAGCGGAACCCTGTCTAAAGTGTTGCCAAAAAATCTAACACCGCTGATACAGGGGCTGTAAGGGGATTAAGATCACGCTGCTCGGCCCAAATTGCAAATCTCTTCCATTTACTAGAGTACATCTTCCTAGAAGACGACTTGTGAGAAGAGGACAGAATATGTACCACTTCCAGGGTAAGAGTATGTTGTCTGACTAAGGCAGGAAGTGGAGCAGCCAAGCAGCGAGTTTGAAGGGATGGATGGGGCTGCCCCGACTGATGAGTCAATATGTCTAGAGCTGGGTCCAGAAACAAGGACCATCCACCGCATACTTCCGAAGGAAGGGGAACCAAACTTGATGGGGCCAGTGTGGTGCGATCAGAATCATGCTGCTTCCCAAATAGATTGCCTTCTGAATCACTCTTGGCAGAAGAGGGATTGGAGGGAAGGCGTAGAGCAGACCGATGGTCCAACTGTGGACTATAGCATCCCTGGGTGACTCCCCCTGAGGAGGGATCAGAGTGAATAAATTGCTGCACTTTGCATTTAGGGGACTGGCAAAGAGGTTGCAGCAGGGAAGACCCCACTTGGAGAAAATCTGAGCAGCCACTCGATCGTTCAGGGACCACTCGTGAGGCATCAGAATAGCTCTGCTTAGCCTGTCTATCATGTTGGGACTTCCCCGGAATGTGCATCGCCACAAGAACGCGCTGGGAAGCAATCGCCCAGTTCCACACACTCATAGCTTCCCTGCAAAGGGGGTAGGACTTGGTCCCCCCCCCTGTTTGTTCAGATACCAGACAACAGACATATTGTCGGAAAGAATCGCAATAGTTCCCTGGGGAAGAAAGCTGTGTAGTGCCTGCAACGCTAGAAGCACCGCTCATCTCCAGAACATTGATATGTAAGTGAGTCTCGTGATCTTGCCAGGTACCTTGGACCGTTCTGCCTAGATAACGCCCCCCACCCTATCAGGGAGGCATCCGTGGTTACCGTAGCAGCGAGGGATGGGGGGGGATGAACGATCTCCCTCGATTCAGATTGGAGGGTAGAAGCCACCAACGAAGATCTTGTCGGCATCTCTCCGTGATGAAGATGGGATAAGGGCAGTTCCTGATATGACCACTGGACCGAAAGGAGCCATTGAAATATTCGCATGCGTAACCTAGCAAGAGGGACTAGAAGAATGGTAGCCGCCATTGTTCCCAACAATTGAAGAACCGTTCTGGCCTGGGCTTTTCTCCGGGGCAGCAAGGCCAGAACTTGGGCCTGCAACACCTTTAATCTCACCCTGGGTAGAAATGCTCGCATCTTTAGAGAGTCTAGCTCTGCGCCGATAAAGGCAACACGCTGTGATGGCAGCAATACAGATTTTGCTCAATTGAAAGTAATTCCAAGTAGATGTCCCAATTTGATGGTAGTTATCATGGCTTGAATAAGTAGATGCCTGGTGGGGGCAGTGAGGAGCCAGTCGTCTAGATAAGTAAACACCTGGAATCCTAGACGTCTCAGGTGAGCAGTCACCACTGCCAAACACTTGGTAAAGACCCTGGGGGGCTGTGGTGAGACCAAAGGGCAGGGCCCGGAATTGAAAATGACTGGCCCCCAGCCGGAAGCATAAATGATGCCTGGAGGCCTCGTGTATCTTGATGTGATAATAGGCGTCCTTGAGATCTATGGAGCACATCCATACTCCTTTCTCCAGCAGGGGGAGAATGGATTGCAAAGTGACCATCCGGAACTTGGACTTCTTTACAAAGCGGTTCAAACGGCTGAGATCCAGAATGGGTCTCAAGTCCCCTGTTCTTTTCGGCACCAAAAATATAATCTTAAGTTCCTGATCCGATCTGGTCTGCGGGGACTGGTTGGATGGCTCCTTTTCTTAGCAGCTTTGAGATTTCTAGTGCTGCTTGATCCCGTTGACTGGGTGGAACGTCCGGGATTCTCTGACGGTGGGGGAGAACGGATAAAAGGAATGGTATAACCTCCGGTGATGATTCGAAGCACCCATCGATCCTCAGTGATGGACTCTCAGGGCTGAAGATGCTCTGAAAAACGACCCCCGACTGGCTCCGGAGATGCACAGTCGGGTAATCCCTCAGGGACGCTGGAAGGAGGAACCACGAAAGGATTCGCGGTCTCCTGTATTGCGGGGGCCTCTGCATCCTCTAGGGCGATGTCTTCCAGAGTAATTCCCCCCTCCTCTGCCTCTGGAGGGGGGGTCACTGATGGGCAGGGGAAGACTTTTGAGACTTTTTAAACCACATTTTTCCTCCCCTCTGAGCCTTGGGATAAGGTCTAGTGGGAAGAGAAAAACGGGCCCCAACGGCAGACAAAGTCTTGCCCTCCTGCTCACATCTAGTGAGGGTGTCTTTCACCTTGGGTCCAAAAATGGAGGACCCGTCGAATGGGGCGTCCGTGAAAGAAGACTTGAAAGCCTCCGCAAAATGACAAGTGCATCCAGGCTTGCCTCCTGAGGGCTAAGCCTGAACTCGCTGCTCTACCCGCCCCCTCGGCTGCATAAGGTATGAGCCTCATGGACAAGTTGACGGAAGAAAGGGTAGACAGCTGGGCGTTCACAGACTGGGTCAACGCCTCAGGCAAGTTATCAGACAGGGTATCTCCCAACTCCTTTATGAGATCCCTTTGGAGCCGCGTAAAATGACAAGTAATTCGGCGACCGCAAGGTAAAGGTCACTGAAGACAGGGTACACTTCCCATACCTATCCATGCTCCTAGACTCCTTATTAGGAGGATGCAAGGAAGTAGAAGCCTCTGCCACGTCCTGCTGAGTGGCAGACGCCACCACCATGGCATCCACAGGTACTCCCTTGGTCAAAAACTCTTTTCTAGGAGGCGCAGATAAGAATTTATTGGGGCGGCTAGGAACTGGCTCCACAGAGTCAGGGTGTTCCCACACCCTTCGACAAATAAGAGCCAACAATTCATCGAAGGGTGGAGACACCCAGGAGGAGGAAGGCCGGGCTCCAAAGGCCTTGAGGAAGACAGACTCCTCAGAAGGGTTTTTGGATGGCCAGTCGCCCCGCTGTCTCAAGATCTCCAGGATATCAGAGGACGACTTCGGGGACCCTTCTGCATCATCGAGGTCAGTATCCGAGGTAACAGACTCATCTGGGGAGTCTAGGTGCTTCCTCTTACACAGCTTCTTTCTGGGAGGCTCTTCAGGCACAGACTCTGAAGGGCCCTCAGAAAGCAGGGGACCACACAAGGTGGTGTCCTCAGGCCTTGGAGCCCCGCTGTCCAGAGATAGGGGGCACCAGAAACTCTAGTTGCAGTGTCCGGGGAGGGAGATGCCGATTCAGGTGAAGTCACCAAGGACTTGGCCAGCGCGCTCCTCAGCCTCTAAGGCAGGTACCCCAGAATCGGAGGAGAGGCCAGTCTCCAAAACCATGACCGGAGTCGGGGTTCCCCTAGCCAAAGCACCAAGGGGGAGACTGAGCCGAAGCCAGAGGCCCAGATATACCCCCCTCGGGCCCGACTGAGGACACCCGAGTGCCGAAACCTGTAGATGGAATAGAGAAGGTTGGAGCAGAGGTCAGGACCGAAAGACTGGTAGGGGGTCTCGGGGCCGACCCAAGGACTTCACTCGACTCAGCATACTCAAGACGACACCAAGGTTGCCGGAGGAGGAAGAAATGGAACCGATACCATGGTAGGCTCCGGAGCAGACTGGGCTGGAGCCGAAAATAATTTAGATAACACTGGTGACTGGAGGAGCCTCTGGACCACCCTATCTACATCCAAATCAGTCTGGAGGACCTGGAGGAGACGGAAGGGGGTCGAGAAACCCTTCCCATCGGATCAGAGACACAGCTAGGAGAACGGCTCCGAATCGGCTCCAAAAGGATCGGAGCCGAAGCAGGCTCGAGAACCACCAAAACCTCCTTCGGCGCCGAAGGTTATAGAACCAAGGAAGCCAGCTCTGAAATAAATAAATTTTCCTGCGGCTCTGAGATCTATGGAACCGAGGAAGGAGACTCAGCTGTCGACCCTGAATCCTGCGGCTCCGAGATCAATGGAGCCAAAGGAGGAGACACAGCTTTAGACCCTTTATCCAACGGCTCCAAGACCAGTAGAGCAGAGGAAGGGGACATCGATCTTTATCTTTTCTCCGGCGGCTCCGAGGAAGTGGACGGAGCCGGGGACTTCTTTTTTGACTTAACCCTGGATTTTTCAGAGGGAGAAGAAACTACAGCTTCCTCAAAGGAGGGTTTAATTAAACCCTTCAGGATAAGTTTATTTCTTCTCTCCTGCAAAACCCTTGAAGAGAAAGCATGACAGACACTGCAAGATTCTTGCAAAAGTATTTGGCGCCAAGACAATAAACGCATATCGCGTGACCGTCTGTAAAGACATTTTATAATTACATTTCGCACATTTTTTAAAGCCCGATGGCTTATGTTCTAAGACACAATACAACTCAAACAGGAGGAGGAAAGGGAGGAACGGCTCTAATTTAAACGCCGAGACACCAGATAGGGCAAAGGCCCTCTAACTTAAACGGGCCTAGCCCGCCAAACAGGACCACCACACAAGAAAAACAGTCCCACTCAGACACAAGGTCAATACAACAATGTAGCTATTAAAATTGCTTTTGGATATAAATTCTCCTACAAAAACCAGCTAAGAAAGATAAAAAAGAGGGTACTTAGCCACAGCCAAGTTGAGACCACGTCGATACTCCAGGAGCGGCAAACGAGATCTGGGGGTTTGGGTGTGGTGCATCCCGGGATACAGGGTTGGCCCAGCCAATGAGAGACTTTGTGCTTGTTATAGCGGCAGAGTCGGCAGATTCTCGGCTCCGAGCCCATCAGTAATGAATGTAGGCGAGATAGGATCACATTACATCTTGTTTTTGTGCCTCTGCCCATTAATTGCGTGGCAGGTCTGGCATACCGTTTGGCCTTGGCAGGGTGTGAAAATGTAACCTGTAGCCCTGGGATACGATATTTAAGACCCATTTGTCCTGAGTGATCATGTGCCAATTTTGAGCAAAAAGTGCTAGTTTTCCTCCCAAGGGAGCTGCCAGAAGATAAGTGCTTGGTGCTGGCAGGGGAAGTCATTGAGACAGTTTCCTGTAAGGCTGTGATTTTTCTTCTCTGCTTTTGGAGGTTGAAGCACCCCATTGTTTAGGCCTTTATGAGCCTTGGGGCTGTGATCTGCCTCTGGGGTGTCTGTATCTACCTCTGTGGCCTGATACTGGAAAGGACAAATTCTTTGCAGGCCAGCTCCTGCTAAATCTGGGAGGCTGTACCTGTAAGAAATCCTTGACTGTTTGCATAGATTTAGCTTTGTCCTCCATTTTCTTCAAAACCTCTTCTGCTTTAACACCAAAGTATCAAGTTGTAATGGAGCATCTAATAATTTTGCTTTAACATGATCAGGCAGATTCTGTTCTTTTAACCAAGCATGTCTCCTAATGACAGAACCTATAACAGCGGTCCTGCAAGAGGCCTCTAGAGAATCAAAACCACATTGCAAAGTATGCTTTCCTACTTGTTCAGCAGTGTGCAATAAATCCTGCATTTCTTTTTCTGCACATTCTGAATTTGTCAACATTTTTTGTTTAAGCAGTGACATTAGACATTGCTGATATTTAAGCATATGAAATTGACAATTTAAAGCTCTTACAGCCAAGACAGCAGAAATACAAATCTTTTTCCCCCCATCTGTCCAGGGCCCTTGAATCCCTATCAGAGGGTATAGGGTTTTTTGCAGTGGACTCCTTGACCCCTTTGGGACCCTGAGAAATAAATTTCTTTATAAAAACCCTGCTGCAAACCCAGAAACTATGTGAATCAGGAACCCTGTAGTATCTGTCTGGCTTAACAGGAGCTGGTGGCAAATAGGAGACAGTCCGGACTCTGAAAAAACATCTACAATGTCTAAAACAGGAGGAATAGCAAGGGGCCTGTGCTGAGGTAATAAAAGGAAGTCTCTGAGCCTTTTCTTGGATTCTGAGTAATCTTGGCTTTCCCAGTGGAAATGCTCCCTCATAGTATGCAGGGTTTCCCCAAAAGAATAATCCTCAGGAGGAGAGGCTGAAGGAATAGATTCTTCAGCATCGGAATCCTCATTGGGAGAAAGAATATTCCTTGTCAGAAGAGGAATCAGAGGAAATGGAAACTTGATCTGAAGATGCATATTCTATCTCTTGCCTAGGCCTCTTATCAGGAGGGGGATGGGAACCCCTGATCGAAGTAATTAGGTCTCCGGCCATTTTAAGCATCTGTTTTTTAGGCATGGAGGCCTGTGCAGGAGAATGCTGTACTTGCTTCTTTGTCTTTAGAGCTGCTTTAGTCTTTGCCTTTGAAGCGGAAGTTGGTTTTACATATAACTGTGTAGGCCTGAAAACACCCTCAGAAGCAGATGCCTGCTCAGCGGCTCTGGACCCATCTGAGGGAATAGTTTCAGAGTGTCCTATACCTTGAGTTTCCAGCGGCCTTGTCGGTTCCACGTGGGAGTCTGAAGCAGCTTGTGGCTCTGAGGACTCCAGTAGTCGGGTTGCTCCAATGGCATTATATAGTTAAATCTTCTGCCAAAATAATGAAATGCAAAATCGTACAGACGCTTTAGTGCGTTGGTTAAATCTAGCACAAAACCGACAACTAGCAACGTCGTGGCCAGGGCCTAGGCAAGGAATACAGTAAGAATGAAAATCCTTAAGAAATACAATTAACTTTTTCTGACATTGGTCTGGAGCAAGAAAAACGTTTCCCCAACGGGGTACTTGGCTTTAATGAAGACTTCAGATCTGAAATTCGAATTTGAAAATCTCAGGAGTCGGCCGACCGGCACTTGCGAACTGCTTTTGCTTCGGGCACCGCGTGTCAAAGACGGAAGAAAATGGTGTCGGCTGCATCTTTTATACCCCTGGCGCACTGACGTCAGGAGGAGGTGACAGCAACCGACACCAGACCTAGACTTTGGAACTCAGGCCAACTGCGGGTAGCCTGCCAGCAGAATTACCCAATTGTAAAGACTGCAACAGTGAAACACCATAAACCTCAAACAGAAGGCATACCAAGCTGACATTTGCATGATTATTACTACAAGTACAAGACTTAGGTCTATCCTCCAACATCAGAAAAAAAGCCAGCGGGCATTAGGTCAAATATGCATGCAAAGTTTTCCAGGGCTGCTTTAGGTCATTACCCATTCATAATGCAGTCATTCCTCCCCAAGTCAGTTACATTTCCCAGGGCAGTTAACTTAGCAGTTAAATCCCTAATCAACTCAGAAGTTATATTACAGAGGATGGGCCTGCTCTTCAGGTCAGAAGTCCTCATGAAAAGCAGGACATGCACTTGTATCATACTGCTAAAAAACATACGGCAATTACAATCTTGCTTCAACAGAATTTACACCAATGCCCATCAATACAAACACATGAAAAACACGCACAAAAAGAAACGAGTTGCACCACCAAAAAGCATTCTTGGAATATATAATGCAAATCATTCTAAAAGACAGCAAATAACAAATGTGCCGGCATTATACCTGAAACTACATCATAATTATGAAGCACTATGTATAAACTCAGGTGCTGGGTAAATGGAGTACTATTCTTACTTTTAGACAACTCTCTATTTACAAATTCACCAACACTGGGAAGGGGATAGTCAACAGGTAACAAATGTCAATGCATTTCTTTGCAAGGTTAAGGTTAACCTCAAAAAGGTCAAAAATAGCCTTACTCCACAGAGTCATGGTAAAACAGACAAAAATCACTTAACCACATACAACTTTGCATTTAAAGATAAGGAGTCTGACTAGTATTTAACAAGTTTATTCCTGCATTTCCCCAACTACATACTAGAAAATTTCTCAATTTATCAACTACTGCAAAGCGGTATGACTATTTTGATCAACTTGAAGATGGTTCTAAAATTACACATCCAGAGTTGCATGCGTTTCAATATGCCTATGGCACACCTACATTTAAAACCTTAGTTACCAATCCATAAATTTAGAGGCTGTCGACATACCACAACTAAATCCCTTCAACGTCCTAATCTAATATAGTACTTCTTAACACTCACCAATTTAATGTCACTACTCACAAGACAGCAAAAGCCAGCACTGTAGTCAACCTTTGGCCTAACTACATGTTGAAGACTTCCCTACTCCTTGAAGATACGATGCACAGAAATCATTTTATTACATCAAAACACTTAACCACCTGAATGTAACAATCTTTTTTGAATTACTATACGATAATCTGTAAAGCTAACAGAAATTATGCCATTTAAAGCACATTTAGTTCTTTTTAAATCCATATGCATAACTTATTTTTCTACTTTGAACAGAAACTTAATTCTCTACAGACTACATATACAAGTCATCCAATATACCTCTAGAAGTGTCCCCGTTCGAGTCTCAAAGTACCATGCTAACAACCTTTGCTTCATTTGCATATAAAATCTCAACTAGTGCTATATGGCACCATAAAACATGGTATAAAATCAAAAAAAAAAAGACTAATGAGAAGCACAGTTCTATAGAAACGTAACAGTAGATGTTCGAATGATCACTGCTGCAGTAGCCTTAACTATACAGGTTATAACCTGCCAAGGATACAACAGATGGCCAGCTTCCAAAGCTTCAGTGAACCTTATACACAGTCACACAGATCAAACTAAATCTGACCTAACTAAAAAAAACAGGTCTGGACACAAAGCCCTTCAGAGCTTTCATGTCAACAGAGTAAGGGAAGCTGAGCCCTGAGGGGACAATTTCAGAAACAAAAGAAGTAGTACTCACACCCTGGCATAAAAACGTCAAAAAAGGATGGCTGGAGACAGCAGTTACTGCAGCAGTGATCATTTGAAAATCTACTGTTAACGCAAATTTACACAACTATACTACTTACACCATCATGATCACTGCTGCAGTAGCCTCAGCTATACCACCCTTTTTGCTTACTTTATGAGGTGGAAGGAGAGTGTTCAGGAACCCATGGAGAATGAGCAAAGCCTGCTCCACAGAAAAAAATAAGCTTGCAGTACTTAGCAAATGCATGCACAGAGGACCAATTTTTAGCATCTAGAACACTTCCAGAATCTACCCCTTCCAAAAACCCATAGATGAAGCCAAGGCCCCGAAAAAGAAGGCCTTGACCCTGCCTGAATAGTTTTGTTGTAGTGAGAACAGAAATTAATAGCCTTAGACAACCATTTGTAAATGGTCTGCTTTAACACAGATTGCCCCTTTGTTACCTTCACAAGAAATTAATTCCAACCAGTAAAAATTTAGCTGTGTCAGAACAGTACCAGAGTTGTCCAAGGACATCCAAGGTATGGAACAACCTTTCTCCCTTAATTTTAGATTCAAGAAAGAAAATGGAGAGACCGATAGTTTAGCTTAAAGTGAACTTTGATACCAGTTTTGGCATAAAAGGACTAGTTCTCAATGAAATCCTGTTCTTGTGACAGACTAAACCTTGTCATCACAATGAACAAATCATTTTGGAGGGATAGGTTCCTGACCCAGAGATTCCCCAGACTCTGGAATAGACTTGCCCATACATGTCAAACAGAGCAACTCTTTGGCCCTCTTCAAAAGGAACCTTGATGAATGGATGGGAGATAGGAAATTCACCCCGGGGATCACGTCAGTCGCCCTGTTAGACAGGGGTCCAGGGAAGTAAATACTGTGGGGAAAAATAGCCAGGGAATTGTTATGGCTAGGCTTGTATAGGCCCTTGGGCAGATAGGTTTATAGGTTGGTACTAGGCTAAGAGATCTGGTTGACTCACCATGAGAACTAGCAAGTCACATAACCTTCTTGTAGAAGGCAGAGCAATCAGTAAACTTGTCCATGTTAAAAATCTAAAGTCAGCCAGGTTTAGCTTCTCTAAAAAAAAAAATTAGATCCCAAGGAGGAGCCATCACTTTTTTTTTGGAGGACTCCTATGCAAAACACCTTTCAAAAACAATTTAATGCCAGAATGCATTGAGAAGATCATCCATGGGAAGACGTGCTGAAATGACCAATAAATTAACCTTGATGAAAGAAAAGCCATAAAACAGTTTTTCATACAAATACTGTACAACCAGAAAACTAGCCCCGAATAGGTGCTGGTCATCTTGGTGGTGCCAGCTAGAAAATTTTCACTTGCTGATATACTATTTTTTAGTAGCAGGCCTTCTTGCCTCTATTAGCAGCAGCTACACGTCCTCAGTCATAATTCCCTTCAGACACCTGTTTACATTCATCCCAGCAGTCAAATGAAGTTGACTGAGGTAGATAATGTACAAGTCGATCCAGGTTGTGAGGGAAGCTTGTGGTAAATGCCCTTGGCCACTTCCAAAGGAAGGAAGTAGTGCTGTTGCCTGGGCCAGAACGGAGCTACCACAATGACCTTGGCAGATTCCTCCCGAAACTTCAGCAGAAGTACTCTGGATATCAGTGGAAAGGACAGAAAAGCATAAAGGAACATTCCTGTCCAAAGTAAAGAAAATGTATCCATCTTGTAGGCTTTGTTGCAAAACAGGTCTACTTGGGGGACACACTACACAGACTGCTCAAGCTGTGGAAAACCCCCTGCTCAGCTTTACCACAATTTTGCTCAACAGAATACAGGAAACATCTAGAGTGAGATTCTGCTGTGCAGCTACATCCCAAGCTAATATGGTTAACCTGAAAAGGGGGGGGGGGGTAAAACCTGGTTCCCTCCTGCTTGCTCATGGAGTCTGTATCACATAGTTTCTACCACGACTTTGAAAACACCGGAACTCGAAGTTGTAATTGTGAGGGACTGCACCCCCACACCCCCTGCTAAATATATATACCAAATCAGAGATCACACTATAGTGAGGAAGGGACAAATATCCTTATCGACATTGTAGTGTAGAACGCACAACTTTGAGTTCCAGTGTTTTCAAAGTTGTGGTCGTTCACTATTAGCTTTCGACCACATGATATACACCCTTGCTCATGTACCACATGACTGAGGTATTGTCTGTAACAACTTGAAGAGGTCCCATAGAGTGGAGTACCTTGACCAGGGCAAGCATCTCTCTCTATATGTACATTTCTGCACATGGTGTCCCACACACTTTGCACTTTTATCCATCCTACAACTGCTCCCCAAGCAAAGTCCAAGGTATTTGTGGTGAATAACCGATTACTGCGTCGGAACAGGAAGGGAGAAAGGGAGACCTGGATTAAATGATATTGGCAGTCTACACCATCTGATTTCTCTTCTGATATACCCCAGCACTGGGATATGAAAGGGCAAAGTATGTTAGTACTCAGACCAGGGAGACTTCAAATACCAGTGCATCTTTGTGTGTAGTCTTGCCGGGAGTATCAAGAATCACAGATGTCATGAGACCCAAATACATGCAGGTATTCCCTCACAGTGACTGAAGACTGAGTGAAGATGTATACTCTATTTTTTCCCCAGTGGAAGAAATGCTCTTTGAAGTGTCTGGCTGACACCCAAGAAAACATCCTGTGTGAAGGGGTCAAAACAGACGAATACCCACTTGGAATCTCAGCTTGTGTAAGAGATCTTTCACCCAAGTGAGAGATTCCTGACATTATGAAAAAGACTCTGCAAAGAAAACAAACACTAAATATGGAAAACTGTGGCTAATCTGTAGCCTGAAATGAGCTGTAAAAAAAGTTTTGCTCTTATCATAACATTCATCTGTGTTGTTGATCATCTATTCTCGACTCTTGGGTAGTAGATTCCGATCCTCAGAACCAGTTCGGCCATTATACAGCTCACGCCAGCCAAAAACTCTCAAGCTAAGACTCTACCCACAATGCCCCTCTCGCCCTTCTCTAAATTACCTTAGATCAAATTCTGCAGACATGTAGACAACCAGAGGAATCATAACCAAATATGAAGCCATGTCCAAGGTGAATCCTAACAAGGCACCCAGGACCAGTGTTAATTCCAGGAATTCACAGGAGGAAGGAGGAAGGTGGGAATACCAAGAATAGATGAAGATCAACACAGATGGAAAGTTACAGTAGGAAAATATCTGATGTCAATCTTCATCTATTTTGGACTCTTGGGACAGAGTCCCCAACTACAGAAGATCCTCCTGGGTGGCCCTATGGAAGGACATTACTGAGAATCATAGAACCAAAGGAAGCTCTTCCCCTGAAGAACAAATCCAATTTGTAATGAGTGATAACATTGCTGCTCCACATATTTTATTCACAGAAGGCTTGGCATAGAAAACCACTGAAGTGGCCATTGACCTGGTGGAATGCAATCTCACAGGTGCAAGTAACATGAGAATCATATTACATATGTAAGAAATCCAATCTCTTAGCCATTTTGACGAGGTAACTTTGGAAACAGATTTCCCTAAAGTTGGGCCGGAAGAGGATACAAACAACTGTTCTGATTTTCTAAACTGTTTAGTTCTGCCGAGATAGAAACTTGTCTGTAAACATCCAGCAAATGTAAGCAGTATTTACCTTTTTTTGGAAAAATTCGGGGGGGGGAAAAAAAAAAAAAAAAAAAACAGGCAAGTCTATGGTTTGATTAATGTTGGACTCCGTAATCATCTTTGGAAGAAAGGGCAGACTGGTTCAGAGTGAAACTCTATACTTATGGAAAACTAAGTAAGGAGGTTTGAGCATAAAGCCTGCATCTCAGAGACTCGTCTTGTGGAAGTTATAGCTATGAGGAAAAGCTTTTCCCATGAAACGAAGTTGCACATCGCTGCTGGCTCAGAGAATAAGCACCAGTGACTGAAGAACAATGGTCAGATCCCATGGGGGTAGAGGGTCTTTAAATGGAGATTTTAAAAGCAGGGGTCCATTGAGGAACACTTAAATCTGTGTGAAATTAGAGGAAGGTCCCCAAAACCATCATGGAAGTTAGAAACGGCACCAAATTGGAATTTAAATGTGGAGGCAGAAGACCCTTGATCAAAAAGAATGGCTAGAAATTCTAGGACTTTATCCACAGGAGTGGAGAAAGGGTCAAGATTTTACCTTAAGCCCAGACACAGACAGAAAATCTCTTTCACTTACTAAGGTAGTTTCCTGGTGGATGGTCTATGGGAAGTCAGAAGAATTTTCCACACTGGGGAAGGGTACATCATTACGCCTGGCAACTAGCATAATTGGGAGGAACCACGCTTTCAGTTTAAAATTTTGTAGGTTGGGGTATACTAGTCCCTGAGGATGAGACAGCAGGGCTGGAACTGGGTCCAGAATCCATGGACGGTGAACTAGATGAGACCATAGGAAGGAGAACCAAATTTGTTGAGGATAATAGGGTGCAATGAGGATAACTACTAAACATGGCTGCTTTCTTGAGAAAGAGGAATTAGAGGGAAAGGGGGCATAGAGGAGACCTGGGGGCCAGTCGAGGAAGTGTCTTGACTCGACTCCCCTGCGGGGGATTAGGGCAAAGTAGCTCCTGCACTTGTTTTGGGGTGATGCAAAAAGGTCGCAGCAAGGCTGGCCCCAACGACGAAAAACCTTCACTATTTCGTAAATGAGACACCACTCGTGAGGCAGTAGACTGCACCTGCTCAGTTTGTCCTCTATCACATTTGAACTCCCGAGGATTGTATTGCTATCAGAAAGCAGTTGGAGGAAATTGCCCATTGCCATACTCTGAGGGCTTCTCGACACAGGAGGTAGGACTTGGTTCCACCCAGTTTGCTGAAGTATCAGACCGCAGACATGTTGCCGGATTGAATTGCAATGGTTCCTAAAGGGAGGACAGACTGAAAGGCTTGCAACGCTAATAACAATGCCCCCAACTCCAGAGCACATGTGCACATTGGCCTCTAACAGGGAACAAGTGCCTTCGACTGTCCTTCCCAGATAATGCCCCCCCCCCCAATCTGGGAGGCATCCGGGGTCACTGTGGCCTTGGGTTGAGGAGGGACAAACTGGTAGCCTAAAAAGATTGCTTTAGATTCTATCCACCAGGACAGGTCTTTTTTGCAGCGACTGGTGGTAAGAATGGGGTAGTTCATTGGATGGGTTGACTAAACCACTGTGATGCTAGAAGCCATAGTAGTAGTAGCCACATATGGAATCTCACTAGCGGGAGCAGACTGATGGTCACTGCCATGGAATCAAATGCTTGAAGGACTAGCAGAGCTGGAACTTTGTTTCTGCAGAGAATAGGATGTACTTGGGATTTTATCTTCTGTAATCTGTGCTGAGGGAATGGGGGCTACACAAGAGATGGCATGCAGATTAACTATGAATTCTAGATCTTGACGGGGGGCTTAGCTGAGACTTTGCTTGACTGACTGATGCCTAGGCGCACGAACAAAGAATGAAGTCTACTTCTTGGAGTAAATGCCTGGAAGAAGCAGTGATCAGCCAGTCATCTAGATATGGAATCACCCGGAATCTGTGCAGTCTCAAGTGACCTGTTACTGCGACCATACATTTGAACACCCTGGGGGCTGTGGTGACGCCAAAGGGCAGCACTCTGAACTGAAAGTGACTGGCTCCTAGCCTAAAGTGCAGAAACCTTTGTCCATTATTATCTGGTAATACAAGACTTGAAGGTCTATAGAGCACATCCAACAGTTTCCCTCTACAAAAGGAAGTATAAACTGAACCGTGACCATCCGAAATTTGAATTGAACAAATTTGTTTACAAAGCAGACATCCAGAATTAGTCTCCAGTCCCCGGTCTTTCTGGCACTACAAAGAACCTAGAGTAAAATCCGGATCCTATCTGGTTTGGTG
This sequence comes from Protopterus annectens, assembly GCF_019279795.1. Lineage (NCBI taxonomy): Eukaryota > Metazoa > Chordata > Ceratodontiformes > Protopteridae > Protopterus > Protopterus annectens. Next base: position 1,969,045,103 of record NC_056728.1, read on the forward strand.
GGTCTTCTTGGATAACTTTTCTAGCAGCTTTTGATTTCTAAGGCTGCTTGATCCCTCTTTTTGGGTGGAACATAAGGGAGCCTTGTTAGAGAACTTGGATAAAGAATGAGAGGACAGAGTAACCTCTGGTATTAATTCTCTGTACTCAACCATCTGTGGTTACTTATCCCCAGGCTCTTGAATGCAGAGATCATCCTCCCCCAACCACTTCCAGAGGTAAGCAATAAAGCCCCTTTCAGAAGCATTGGTAGGGCTGGCCAGAGAGAATCTTTGGAATCCTGATTCTGCAGTCACCTCTGCCCCAGAGTCAGTGTCTTCCATTAGAGCTCCAAACTCTGCCCCGAGGGTTACCCTAAAACACACGTGCCCTGGAAAGGCCATTGGGATGTTCTGAATCGCATCTTTCCACTCCTTGGACTCGTACAGTAGGATCGTGGAGGAGCAATAAAACACATGCTCACTGCAAACAAGGTTTTCCCATCCTTCTCACACCTGGCTAGAGGTGCTTTGACTTTGGGGCCAAACAGAGAAGATCTGTCAAAAGGAGCATTGACAAAGACGACTTGAATGGCTCCACAAGCTCACATAGGCACATCCAGGTATGTCGTACAATAGCAACACCTGAACCAGCTGACCTGGTCGTCCCTTCGGCTGTATGCGCAATAAGCTTCATGGACGAGTTGGAAAGACTCCAGAGTAGCTACCTGGGAGGGCATTTTTTCTTGGACCCAGTCAGATACACCTCCAGGTAGGGTGTCCAACAGCTTCTAATCAGGTCCCCCTGAACCCTAGTGAAATGTGCCACAAAACTCAAGGACCTTAAAGTGAAGGTCAATGGACGCCTAAAATTACTTTCCAGATCTGTGGGAGTTGAACAGTGGAACTTTCCTCAGCCAATTCCTTTTTGGTGGCCGCTGCTACCACCATGGCATCTAATTCTAACCCTTTTGCCCAGTGCTGGTGATCCTCAGGAGCAGAGAGATTCTTATCTGGTCCCCGGGAATCGGTTCTATGGAGTCAGGATCTTTCCTAGCCTAAGTGATCAGCTTAGAGAGATAATCAGCAGGAGGGGGCATCCAGGATGTAGATGGACGAGAACTAAAGGCTTGCAAATACACAAACTCTTCAGGAGGTACAGTCTTTGGGCTTCCAGTTACCCATTTGTTTAACAATATCAAGAATACCTTCAAAGGAAACGTGTTCGGGGGATAACAGAAGGGAACTCTCCCCATCATCGAAATCAGTATCCACAGTGACGGAGGTGTTTCCTCTTGCATGTTTTATTCAGAGGAGGCTCCTCAGTGGGAAAGTCTGAAGGGTGATCCTTAGCTGGGATATCTTGCAGCTTTGGATCTCGCTGTCCGGGCAAGGAGGTTGGTGGAAACTCCAGATAAGGGATCAGGGAATGAAACTCCAGTAAAGCAGGAGCCATTGACAGCCTGTGGTGGCCAATGCTCTCTCTATTGCCTGTAAGGCAGGACCCCCTTCACCCCGAGAACGGATGGGAGCCCAGAACCAGGAAATACAAACTCAGAACCTGGGTCAGATCCCACCCCAGGAGACCCACCTCCAAAGCCGGAGCTGAGAAAGGAACCCCCAGAGTCCCAAGCGGTAAGGACAACTCGGAACAAAACAGGAGTCGAATCAAAATCCCCGGGCCCAACAGCAGAGCCACAACCTTGGGAATCCATTGGTACCGAAGGAACAGAGGAAGTCAGAACAGTGTATGGAACAATAAAAAAAAAAACAGTTGCGTACACTTACCATAAATGTAGATGCTAGAGTGTATTCACTGTTGCAGTCATCACACTTTGCTTATCTGCCTGGAGGTAGCCCTCAGTCGGCCCGAATACCAGAGACTTAGTATTTCTGTGCCGGTTGCTATCACTTCAGAACTGATGTCAGGTCATCAGGGGTATAAAAACAGGGAGCAGACGCCATTACATCAGTTTCTCTTGCCACAAATGTCAGAAGCCCCCCAAAATAAGGAGCTAAGCCATGGTGTGAAAAACACCAGTAAAAAGTAAATACCAATAGCCCTGTAAGGGGTGAGTAACAGACTTGAGAGGGAGAGAGAGAGAGAGGGAGAGAAAAACTGAAAAGGGGGCTTGGAGGGTGGGAAAAGTACAGTTTTGTACCTACCATAAATGCAGATGTTAGAGTGCTAATACAGCTGCAGTCATAACAGATGGGTTATCCTGCAGTCAGGCGGGTCCTCGGTCGGCCGAATTCCAAAGTCTAGGTCCGGCGTCGGTTGTCGTCGCTTCTTCCCTGACGTCAGCGCGGCAGGGGTATTAAAGAACCAGCCGACGCCATTTTCTTCAGTTTTTCTTGCCCCAGATGTCAGGTGCCCCCAAAAGGAAGGCAAAACATAAATTTGTGTAATAAAGCAATGCAATATAATCAAAAAACAGTAGTTGCAAGCAAATACACCATAAAAGAATACCCCAATCAGGTTGTATGAGGAGGTGTTAGCCAATAGGCCTGTCCCAAGAGGGGAAGGAGGGAGGGAAACCTGGACTGCAGCTGTATTAGCACTCTAACATCTACATTTATGGTAGGTACAAAACTGTACTATGTTCGTCGTGCATACAGCTGCAGTCATAACAGATGGGTAGAATCCCAAAGCTAAAAAAGGGTGGCAAGCACTAGGTGGAACTAGGAGGAGCCAGGATGCCCTGCAAGACTGCTGTGGCAAAGCCCGCTCTAGTTTTGGAGTATAATGGTAGGTGATAGTGCTTGGAGAAAGTGTGCACAGAACTCCAAGTAGCTGCTTCCAAAATATCCTTGGTAGGAACCCCCCTGAGGAAAGCTGCAGAGGTAGCTGTGGCCCTTGTGGAGTGAGATCTGATGCTTGTAGGTACAGTTTTTCCATGAAATGAGTAACAAAAGCGTATGCAGTGGGCTATCCATTTTGAGATTGTCTGTTTGGAAATGGCCTTTCCTTGAGCACCTGTAGCATAGGACACAGAGTTGCTCTGATTTTCTGAATGGCTTTGCCCTGTCCAAATAATAACGAAGTTGCCTGTGAATGTCCAAGGAATGTAGTAGTCTTTCCCCTTTGTTTTGTGGGTTAGGATAAAAGGTAGGTACGTGGATAGTCCGATTCAAGGCTACACTGGATACTACCTTTGGCATAAAGGAAGGGGTGGTTCATAAGGAAACTCTGTCCTGATGGAAAATGATGTAAGGTTGCACAGCCATGAGGGCTTGTAGTTCCGAAACCCTGCGTGCTGAGGTGATGGCCAGAAGGAAGGCTGTTTTCCATGACAAATATTGCAGTTCTGTTGAAGCAGCTGGCTCCTCAAATGGAGGCAGGGTCAGTTTTTCTAAAATAAAGTTGAGGTCCCAAGCAGGTACTGGTGGTTTCCTTGGGGGTTTTATATTCTTAGCCCCTCTGAGGAACTGTCTTAAGAGAGGATGAGAGAATAAAGGAGGATCAGTGTTGTATTGTGCAGAAATGGCTGAAGCATGGATCTTGATGGAGGAGAAGGAAAGTCCACTGTTTAACATCTCAGCTAGGTACTGCAATATTTGAGGTAAATTTAGTACCCAAGGATTCTGGCCCTTTTTCTGATTCCAGGCACAAAACCGTTTCCATTTGGCGGAGTAGGCTTTTCTAGTAGAAGGTCTTCTGGCCTCCAAGATGACATCCTGCACCTCCTTGGAGTGGAGAGTCTGTTGGGAAATCAAGGAATCCTCCATGCGGCTAGATTGAGTGTTTTCAGATGACTGTGAAGAGTTTTGAAACTGTGCTGGGTCAACAGAAGAGGCACTAGAGGCAGGGTCCATGGTGGGGAATGCGTCAGGCTCTTCAGGAGTGGATACCAGTGTTGTCTTGGCCAGTCTGGAGCAATGAGAATCATTGCTCTGGCTTTTAATAGAACTTTGGGCAGCAGAGGAAGAGGTGGAAAGGCATAGACTGTCAATGTTGTCCAATTGAAAGAGTGCGTCCACTTTCCAGGGCTGTGGATGACGGGTCCTTGAGCAAAATTTTTTCAGTTGGTAATTTTCGTGGGTAGCAAAGAGATCTATGTCTGGCTGTCCCCGTGCCTGAATTATCTCTGCGAAAACTTGAGGATGCAACTTCCATTTGTGTGGATCTGTCATATTTCTGCTTGGGTTGTCTGCCAGCGTGTTTTCCTTCCCTGGTAGGAATTGCGCTTGAAGTTGGATTTGCAATTCCAGAGCAGTGTTCCAAAGGGACATGGCTAGTCTGCACAGGGGGGTATGAATGAGTTCCTCCCTGTTTGTTTATGTACCACATCACTGTGGTGTTGTCTGTCCTTATTAATAGCTGGCCTGGATGCAGTAGGTCTTTGAAGGCCATAATAGCATTTTGTACTGCTAGCATTTCCTTTTGATTGATGTGTAGGTGCTTCTCCTTTTGGGACCATTTGCCCTGAATGTACTGATCTGTCATGTGCGCCCCCCCCAGGCGTAGTCCGAGGCGTCTGTTGTGATGATTTGATTTGCTTGAGGCATGTAGAAGGGGAGACCTGTGTTTCTTTGGCATGCTTGAGCCCACCACAGAAATTCCTTTTGAAGACATGGAATGAGTGGTATAATTGTTTCCAAACTGTGGCTGTGTTGAGACCATAAGTTTTTTAGATACCACTGAAGTTTCCTCATATGCAGCTTTGCACATGGGATCAGTGGGATGCAAGATGCCATGAATCCCAGAGCCTGCAGGACTTTCCTTGCAGTCATCCTGGTGAAGGTTACCATTTTTCTGAAGTATTGAGATAGTTGCCCTTGCTTCTCTGACATGAGGTAGGCCATCTGGGTGTTTGTATTCAAGCTTGCACCCAGGAAAATAAGAAGTTATGTCTTACCATAACGATCCATGTGAATTGTTCATCTCGCCTTTGTTCTTACACACGGGTTCGGAGCCGATCCTCGGCTCAGTCGGCCGCACTAGCTCGCATCTTCGAGAAAGCTCGAGGCACAGTAATATCCCATGATCCTCCGGTGCCAACCTTCAGATCTAGATACCAGAAGAATCCCTCTTAGAAACATGTCTAAAAACCCTACTGCCAGGTAGAGGATAAAGGATGCCATTACTGATGTTAATAACCTGTCAACCATACCTAGAAAAGGCTGAAAAGGAATCCAATCAAAAAACCGTTCTCCCAGACCGTAGGACGGGGGATGGAGGGGGGGAATGCAAGAACAAAGGCGAGATGAACAATTCACATGGATCGTTATGGTAAGACATAACTTCTTAATGTGAAATTGTTCAATCTCGCCGTTTGTTCTTACACACGGGTAGCGTCCCTAGCTTTTTTCCCGGGTGGCTCAAGGGAGAACATTCCTGAGTACAGTGGAACCAAACGCCGCCCTGTCCCTGGAGTTCTTGTCTAGCTTGTAGTGGGCGATAAAGGTATGTGGTTTTGCCCAAGTTGCCACTGCACAAATGGTATCTAAAGGCAAACGAGCGGTATGGGCTGAAGAAGTAGCAATCGCCCTTGTAGAATGAGCTCTGGGTTTGAAAGGAAGTTGTTTGGATTCAGCATATACGAATTTTATGCAATCTGAGAGCCATTTGGATAAGGTAACCTTCGTTACTGCCTGTCCTTTTCTTTGGTCAGCTTATGATACAAACAGTTGATCTGACTTTCTGTACTCTTTTGTTCTATGTAAGTAAAATCTTAGTTGTCTGTGAACGTCTAACTTATGCAATGTGTATTCCAGCTTATTGGAATGATTTTTAAAGAAGGTAGGCAGTTCAATAGATTGGTTGATAGTCTGAATCGAACAAATCTTCGGAAGAAAAGATGGATTGGTGCGCAAGGTTACTCTATCCGGATGAAAAATCATGTACGGGGGTCTGATGGATAAAGCCTGTAACTCTGAAACTCTTCTGGCTGAAGTGATGGCAACCAGAAAGAGTGTTTTCCACGAAAGCAATTTTAACGGAGTTGTGGTTGCTGGTTCAAAAGGGGGCAACATGAGTTGTGACAGCATGAGATTAAGATTCCAAGGTGCTATTGGATTACGAAAAGGAGGACGGAGATGAAAAGTACCTTTCATGAAGGCTTTACAAAGCCTGAGAGACACAAGAGAACCATCCTTACTGCCAATATGAAAATTGGATATAGCAGCCAGTTGAACCCTTATAGTGGATGTTGATGCTCCTTCTTGAAAGAGAGAGGAAAGGAAATCTAGTATCTGGTGTACTGGGGCCCCGAATGGATCTATACCTTGCTTGGAGGCCCAGTGCACAAAACTGTTCCATTTGCTAATGTACAATTTTCTTGTAGATGGTTTGTGAGAAGATACAATAATCTGTTGTACTGCAGGAGATAGTAACTCCGACCTGGCTAAGATGGGAAGCGGAGCAGCCAAGCTGTCAGTTTGAGGGACTTGGAGGTGTGAGGAACTCCCGACGAGTGTGTCAACAGATCTGGCTCCGGGTCCAGAATCCATGGTTCCGCCACTTGATGGGATTGAAGGAAGGGAAACCAGATTGGTCGAGGCCAGAATGGTACTATCAGTATTATGGTCCTGTCCAGACATTTGGCTTTCTGCAAAAACCTGGGAATTAGCGGAACAGGAGGAAAGGCATAAAGGAGACCCGGGGGCCAATCGTATACCAGTGCGTCCCTGGGGGGGGGGGGGGGGGTAAGAGGGCAAAATAGCTTCTGCATTTGGCATTCAAAGGGGATGCAAACAGGTCGCAGCAAGGCTGGCCCCATCTGCGGAAGATCTCTTCCGCTACTTGACGTTTGAGGGACCACTCGTGAGGGAACAGGATGGCTCTGCTCAACCTGTCCGCGATTACGTTGGAAATCCCCGGGATGTGCGTTGCTATCAGAAAGCATCCGGTGGACTTTGCCCATTGCCAAATTCTGAGGGCCTCTCTGCATAACGGGTAAGATCTGGTTCCCCCTTGCTTGTTTATGTACCAGACCACTGACATGCTGTCTGTCTGAACTGTCACTGTTCCCCGAGGTAAGGACTCGTGAAAGTGTTGCAACGCTAGAAACACTGCCCTCATCTCTAGAACATTGATGTGCAGATTGTACTCCAAGTTGGACCATTGACCTTGGACTGGCTGTCCCTGAAAGAATCCCCCCCACCCTATCAGGGAAGCGTCCGTGGTTAGAGTTCCTATCGGACTGGGTAATACAAAGGGTCGCCCTACTGTTAGCTCTTGACTGTGTATCCACCACAAGAGATCCTTATTGCAATAATTCGTGATCCAGATTTTGTGAGACAGTGGAAGTTGTAGATATGACCATTGGGCGAATAGCATCCATTGAAGGATCCTCATGTGCATTCTGCCTAAGGGATGCTGACATCAAGCCTAGCACTCTTAATACTTGTCGTGCTGAGACTCTGTTGTTCTGAAGGAGCGAAATTTGGTGCCCGAGGTCTGACACCCTTGATGGGGGGAGAGTAACTTGAGCCAGGGAAGTGTCTAGCTGTGCTCCTATAAATAAGATACGCTGGGACGGCGATGACAGATTTTCCAAAATTCACCGTTATGCCTAGTGAAGAGCAAAGATTGATGGCGTAGTCCCTGGCTTGTAGCAGACGACACTTGGTGGTGGCGGAAAGGAGCCAGTCGTCTAGATAAGGAAACACCCGGAATCCCTTTCGTCTCAAGTGAGACGCTACTACTGCCATGCATTTGGTGAACACCCTGGGGGCTGAGGTGAGACCAAAGGGCAGAGCGCGAAACTGGAAATGACTGGCTCCCAGCCGGAAGCACAAATGATCTCTGGACGCCCTGGTAGTATGAGTCTTTGAGATCTATAGAGCACATCCAGTCGCCCTTTTGCAGAAAAGGTAGGATTGACTGAAGCGTGACCATCCGGAACTTTTCCTTTTTTACAAAGGTATTTAACTTGCTGAGGTCTAGAATTGGCCTCCAGTCCCCTGTTTTCTTTGGAACTAAAAAGAACCTTGAGTAAGTTCCGGATCCTATTTGGTCCGCTGGGACTGGTTGGATGACACTGTTCGAGCAACCTTTTTATTTCTATGGTTGCTTGATCTCGCAGACTGGGTGGAACATCTGGGAGTTTTTTGGAGTTTGGTGGTATTGTTATGAAGGGGATGTTGTAGCCTGTGGTAACTATGCTTTTTACCCAGTAATCTGATGCAAGATTTAGCCAGGCCTCTGGGTATAAAGCTAAGCGACCCCCGACTGCCTCCAGAGCAGGACAGTCGGGCCTGCACTAGTGCTAGAAGTGTTTTCCAGAGAACGTCTGTCACCCTGATTTTGCGGACCCCCTCTGCCGGCATCTTCCATTTCTTCCCCCTCCTCTGCCTCTGGAGGGGGCGTCACTTTGGGTGTGTTGAAAAGATCCCAGAGTCTTTCGGAACCACATCTTTCCTCCTCGTTGCCCTTTAGGGTAGGGTCTAGATGGAATGGAAAAACGGACCCCTACGGCAGACAGGGTCTTCCCTTCTTGTTCACACCTTGTGAGAGTCTCCTTTACTTTGGGCCCAAACAGGGAGGCACCATCAAAGGGGGCATTGGCAAAAGAAGACTTAAAGGTTTCCGCAAAGGAGCATAAGCGCAACCAGGATCGTCTTCTCAGTGTAATCGCTGAAGCTGCCGCTCTACTTGATCCTTCGGCTGCGTATGAAATCAGCCTCATGGACGAGTTGACTATGGAATTTAGGGTGTTAAGTTGCGCTGTCACTTTGTCGGCGACAGCAGCATCTGTGTGTCCCTGAAGAGCATCTCCTAATTCCTTAATGAGATCTCTTTGTAAACGCGTAAAATGCGTAAGGTAGTTGAGCGATCGGATGGAAAAAGTCGCCGAACTAAATATGCACTTCCCATATCTGTCCATTGTCTTAGAATCCTTATTAGGAGGATGGACAGAGGAAGATGATTCAGACATCTCTTTCTTAGTGGCCGCCGCCACCACCATAGTGTCTACAGGAACTCCTTTAGTAAGGTAGGCTTTATCTTGGGGGGCTGTCATTTGTTGGGTTTACGCGGGACTGGTTCCACTCTATCAGGCGTTTCCCAAGCCCTCCGAGCTACTAGGTCCATAAGATAGTCAAAGGGAGGAGTCACCCAGGAGGTAGAAGGTTGAGTCCCAAATGCCTTCAGTAAAACCAATTCATCCGCAGAAGGGGAAAGGGTTTGCCAGTCCCCTCTACTTCAGGATTTCCAAAATGTCTGCGAAGGAGACATCCTCAGAGGTGGACTTTGGGGACCCTTCTGCTTCATCTAAATCAGTGTCAGATGTAAGAGATTCCTGTGGGGAATCTATGTGCCTCCTCTTGCACAGTCGTTTCCTCGGAACATCCTCAGTGGGAGCTTCTGGGGATGCATCTGAGGAACCAGAGTCTCCCTGTGGGGATTTCTGAGGCATTGGGTCTCGACGCTTGGTAGGTACCGAAGGTACAGAAGCAGAACGCGGACCTTTTGGGGAAGGTGATAAAGAAGCCGATGAAGTCAGTGTCTGATCCGACAAGACCTTCATGATGTCAAAGGCACCGGTGCCCAGACCCGAACCGATCCGAAGGAGGAGGTAGTTTCTCCGGAATCGGAACCACGGGCTTCGACACCGAGGACGGATCCGAACTGATTTGAGCAGAGGCACCGAGAGGAAGAGTCGGAACCGAAATCTCGGTTCGACTATCCCCCCCGGAACCCAGGAAAGATGTTCGGCTCCGAGACTCTCCGGCTGGTTCCAAAGGAGTCGAGGTCAACAGAGCCAATAGCACTACTGGAGGCTTCGGCACCGAGGGCTCTACAATCATCGGTTCTTCGACTCCTAACACCGATGACTCGACGGGTCTCGGAGGAGGAAGTGTCGAGGGAGTTGGAATGGCTTCGAGTTTCGAAACCAACTGGGATGAAACTTCGAGTAATTTTGAGAAAGCCGAGTTCTCCATAAGCTTCTGTACCACTCTGTCCACATCGGAGTCGGAGATGGGCCTCGAAGAACGGGTCGAAGGAATCAAAGCAGTCACCGAGCGAAGGATAGTAGATGGTGGTACCTCTGTTACCGGCTCCAAGACCTGAGCCTCGTGCAGAGATAAGGTCTCGACACTCGGCCCCGAAGTCATAGGAGCCGGTGTCCGAATTTAAAAGGAAGTGCTCGGAGCCGATGACTTGGGCTCCGACACTCTTGAAGACTTTGATCCCTTCGAAGACTTCGAAACCTGTTCAGCCTTGTCCAGGGCTTCTTGAAATTCAGGTTTGATTAGACCTCTGTCCACTAACTTCCTGCGTCTTTCCATCATGACCCTCCCACTAAAGGAATGACAGAACAGTCTTCCTGCAAGTGGAGAGGGCCAAGACAATAGACGCAAGAAGAATGGTTGTCAGTAATGGACATCTTCTGTCCACACGGGCACCTCTTGAAACCACTCTTAATCTTTTCTGACATAATAAAGACAGTACTATATAGAAAAGAAAAAAATTTCTTACAACTACCAAACCAGTCTAAAAGTATCTAAATATATACAAATGTTTAACACACACCACAGCACGCGCGCACACACACACATATATGTATGTATATATATATATATATATATATATATATATATATATATATATATATATATTGAAATAAAAAGGAAAAAGGTTAACTTTCTTCAAAAATTGTTAGATAAAAAAATGGCCTAAGGCCCTTACTAATAATTTTTAAAGGTAATAATCTACCTAACTAGTTCACACAACTATCTATATATATGTAAGCTATTAATTATAAAGATAAAGATTATAAGAAAATATCACTATATCTATCAATAAAAATAGTAAAAGTTGTACTGGCCCGAGCCTCACGAAGTGATCTGCTGCTAGCGGCAAACTAGATCGGAGGGTTAGCACCAGAGGATCATGGGATATTACTGTGCCTCGAGCTTTCTCGAAGATGCGAGCTAGTGATGCGGCCGACTCGGAGCCGAGGATCGGCTCCGAACCCATGTGTAAGAACAAACGGCGAGATTGAACAATTTCACATTTATTGTTTGAGAGGGTATTAGTTTTGATTTCTTTTTGTTGACTGTGTATCCCAGAAAGTTCAACAACTTTATTACAAACGTCAGGTGTTTCAGAAGTATGTGCTTGCTGTCCACTTGGATCAGGCAGTCGTCCAGATATGGGTATATTTGTATCCCTTTAAGTCTGCAGAAGGCAATCACTGATGCCAGGCATTTCGTAAACACTCTGGGCGCAGTAGATAAGCCAAAGGGCAATGCAGAGAATTGGTAATGGGTTGAACCTGCAAGAAATCTGAGGTATCTTCTGCAATCTTGTCTGATAGGGACATGCAGGTATGCCTCCTTGAGGTCCAATGTTACCAGCCAAGACTCCTTTGCCCAGCATGGGAAGAAGCTGCTGTAATGTGAGCATCTTGAATTTTGGTACGAGTAAATATGCGTTTAGGATGGATAGGTCCAGAATAGGTCTCCAATCTTTGTCCTTCCTTGGTACCAGGAATAGTCTGGAATAAAAACCTTGACCTTGTTCTTTTGCAGGTACCTCTTGAATAGCTCATGTCCATGAGAGCTGAAATTTGTTTTTGTGCCTCTGCCCTTTGATTTTGTGGCAGGTTTGGCATGCCTCTCATTTTTGGAAGGGTGTGTAAGTGGAATCTGTAGCCTCTGTCTATAATATCCAGGATCCATTTGTCTTTTGTCACAATATGCCAATTTTTTGAAAATAAAGCCAGTTTTCCGCCTAAAGATGCTGCCATTAAAGCTTTGCTTGGCATGCAGAGGGGAAGTCATTGTGGCTGCTTTCTGAATGACTGTGATCTTCTCCACCTCTTGGTGTAGGTGCTTGCCATTGTCTGGCTCTAAATGATCCTTGAGATTGCCCTCTACCCCTCGGGCACCTGTATCTACCTCTTTGAGGTCTGTCCGTGGCTGGAAAGGACCAATTTTTTGAAGGCCAGTTTCTGCTGAAAAGTGGAGGTTGTACCTGTAGGAAATCTTTCACGGTTTGCATTGATCTTGCCTTTTCCTCCATTTTCTTTAGTACCTCCTCAGCTTTAACACCAAACAATACATCTTTTTGAAGAGGTGCATCTAGTAATTTAGCTTTGACATGACCTGGTAAGGTTTGCTCTTTGAGCCAAGCATGTCTACCTATGACAGACCCTGTAACAGCAGCTCTACATGAGGCCTCTAAAGCATCAAAACCACATTGCAAGGTATGCTTACCCACTTGCTCTGCACTATGCAACAAATCCTGCAACTCCTTTACATCTGGTCGCTCAGGTTGTGTCATTTTGCTTTTCAACTGAGATAACAAAAACTGTTGATACTTTAACATATGGAACTGACAGTTTAATGCCCTCATGGTTAAAGTGGCCGAGGTGTATACCTTTTTCCCCCACCTATCTAAAGCTCTGGAATCTCTCTCTGAAGGTAATGGGTTTTTGGCAGTAGAGGCCTTAATTCCCTTGGGACCCTGTGAAATAGTTTCTGGGTCAGCAGCATGGCTTTTGTAAAGGAATTGGTGTGAATCAGGAACCAGGTAATACCAGTCAGGTTTAACAGGAGCTGGAGGTAAAGAATCTGGGTTGAGGCTGGCTTCTGTGTACACATCTAAAATATCCCAAGACAGGAGGGATAGCCAGAGGCCTGTGCTGATGAAGCAAGAGAAAATCCCTGAGCCTTTTCTTGGAATCTGAGTAATCTTGACCTTCCCAGTGAAAGTGTTCCCTCAAGGTGTGTAAGGTTTCCCCAAAATAATAGTCCTCGGGGGGGTGGATTCCTCAGCATCAGAATCTTCAAAAGGGGAATATGAATATTCCTGGTCCTCAGAATGTTCTGAGGTAATAGAGGCTTGGTCTGAGGAAGGGTAGTCTTCCTCCAATCTGGGCCTTTTGTCCGAGGGGGGTTGAGAACCCCTGATAAGAGTAATCAAATCCACAACCATTTTGAGCATCTGTTTTTTAGGCATGGGGCCTTGAGAGGGGCTCTGTGGAGCTTGTCTTCTAGTTTTCATGGCTGCTTTAGATTTTGTGAAAGCCTTAATGGAAAAAGAGGAAGGCCTGAAGACACCTTGAGAGGTGGCAGGCCTGTCTAAACTCAGAGTTTCCCCACCAAGGGTGGCATCGGTATCTGTAGTCGGAGTGGGGGTAGAGGAGCCTGTGACCTCGGGCACAGAAGACACCGCTAAAGAAGCGTCATCGGTACTCAGGGGCTGCGTCGGCGCCTCGCTGAGAACCGGAGCACCTGTAGCCGGCTTTAGCGTGGTGTCAGTAGAAGTCGCGGACCTTGTATGTCGGTCCTTATCTTTGCGTCTTACTCAAAACTCGAGTCGGAGTATCAGACGACATAATGTAATTAAACTTTTTACCAAAATAGTGTTGGGCGAACTCCGCCCGACGCTTAATAGTGCGTTTGTTGAATCTAGCACAAACGACAGGCCGAGACGTCGTGGTCTGGGCCTAAGCAAGGAATGCAGAAGGAATGGAAATCCTTATGCGGTATTTGCTTCCCACATGAAATGCAATTATTAACTTTGTCTGACATCGGTCTGAGGCAAGAAAAGTTTCCCCAACGGGGTACTTACCTTTCAAGAAGACTTCGGCTGAAATATTTTACGTAAATCTCAGGAGCTGGCCGACAGGCACTTGAACTGCTTCTGCTTCGGGCACCGCGCGGCAAGAAAGACTGAAGAAAATGGCGTCGGCTGGTTCTTTTATACCCCTGCCACGCTGACGTCAGGGAAGAAGCGACGACAACCAACGTCGGACCTAGACTTTGGAATTCGGCCGACCGAGGACCCGTCTGACGGCAGGATAACCCATCTGTTATGACTGCAGCTGTATGCACGATGAACATCAATCTGATTTCCTGAAAGATTTTGTTCTATGGGGATAAAATCTTAGTCTGTGTCAAGTCCAATAAATGAAGCATATGCCCCCCCTTATTGGAGAAGTATGGAAAGAATACCAGTAAATTAATGGACTAGTTGAGGACAAATTCAGAAACTATTTTTTGTAAGAAGATGGGTTGGTGTGAAGAGAAACTCTGTCTCTAGGAGGAAGTGATATAAAATGGCTGGCAAGATAAAGCCTGAAGTTCCAAAACTCTTCTAGCAGAAGTAACAGTGACTAGAAAAATGTTTTTCCAAAGACAAAAATTTTAGTTCCGTTTCCCTTTGAACCTGCAGCCAAGGCAGAGTCCAAGCTTGGAGAAAAAACATCAAATCCCAAAGAAAGGTAGGGTCTAATGTGGCCTGAGCAAAAATGTACCTTTAAGGAAGGCCTTGCATAACCCAATGGTAAATTACCTTTACCTCCACTGAAAATGGACACTGCAGCCAGCTGTACTTTGACTGCAGAATGTAAGCCAGGAATTGACACTGCTGAAATGAGCGCTGAAAGGGGGTCCCCAATTTCTCATAAGCCCAAACAGAGAATAGTTTCTATTTGCTCTTGTACATCTTCCTCGGAGAGGCCTTTTGAGAATCAAGGAAGCACAAAATCTGGGAAGAAAGCCTAGACTGTCTTAGGCACCACTGAAAGTGGAGAAACCACACAATCAACCTGGGGGCTTGTTTGGGTGAGGGAGCCCACAGCAGTGGGACAGAAGATCAAGAAGAGTATCCAGAACCCAGGAAGAGTATAGCAGATGAGGCCAGAGGAACAGGAACCATACTTGAAGCCAGAATGGGGCAATAGAGGATCACTCTGCTCTTCTGTTGCCCTTTCTGTAAAAACTTTGGTAGGAGGGGTGTGAGGATAGGCATAAAGGAAACTGGGGGACCAAACAGCATCCCTCAGCTACCTTCCCCCGGAGTGATTAGGGGAAAGAAAAAAAAAAGGCAAACTGCTGCATTTGGAATTGTCAGGAGAGGCAGACAGGTCACACCATGGCTAGCCCTACTGGCAAAAAATGTGTTCCGTCAATGAAAGACTGAGACCACCTGTGAGGCATTAGAACAGATCAGCATCCCTCAGCTACCTTCCCCCGGAGTGATTAGGGGAAAGAAAAAAAAAAGGCAAACTGCTGCATTTGGAATTGTCAGGAGAGGCAGACAGGTCACACCATGGCTAGCCCTACTGGCAAAAAATGTGTTCCGTCAATGAAAGACTGAGACCACCTGTGAGGCATTAGAACAGATCTGCTCAGCTTATCAGCTGAAAACAGACTTCCCCAGAATATACACTCGCATCACTTCCAGGCATAAGGTGCAAGAACAAGTTCCTCCCAGTTTGCTGACGTACCCAGACCACTGACACCGCAGTTCAGATGAACAAGCATCCCCCAAGGAGAATGTCTTGAAATGCCTTCAAAGCTAGGACTGTCCTTATCTCTAGGATGCTGGTGTGAAGGTTTGCTTCCAAGGGGGACCACATGCACTGAATTTTGTCCCAAGCAATGCCTTCCCTACCGAAACTGAGAAGTAGCGGTTGTCACTTCAGCCTTGGGCAACAGAACAAATGAGCCACCTTTAGAAACATCTGAATACATGCTGTTGGTAGATTTGAATGGGAGATGATATAGGATGTTGATTCATAGACCACTGGACTGCCAGATTCCACTGTAGTACTCATGTAGTCTCGCTAAGGGTACAAGGGTTATGGAGGCCACAAATTACCCCAGACAAAAAAAAAATATATAGTCCGTCTGATGGCGACTGAAGAGTTGCTAGATTCTTTAAAGGTAATTTGGACAAGCTGGACCAAGGAAGCCAAGCTACGTGAAAAACTGTATCCAGATCAGCTCCTACAAATGCCAAGGTTTGAGTGAAAAGGCTGTGAGATTTGTTGTAGTTAGCAGACTATGATGCCCATGTGTAGAAATAAATGAAGCAGATGCCTGGCTGGAGCAACGAGGAGCCACTTGTAGAGGCAAGGAATTGTCTAGAATCACAGCAATCGCAATGCAGCCACTACCATGCATTTGGCAAACCCCGGAGGACTGTAAGATACCAAAGGGCGAACTTCTAATTGAAAATGGCCTGCTCCCAGACAGAAGCGAGGATATCTCCTCTGTTGCCTGTCTGGTTTAATGTGACAGCATGCATTTTGGATATCTACCCAGCACATCCATTGTCCTTACTCAAAAGAAGAATGAACTCAGCCGTGACCATTCAGAACTTGGACTGTGACCACCTGGATTAAGTGGCCTAGGTTCAAAATTGGCAAGAGGGTCCCCATTATTTCCGACACAAAAGAATAGAATCCGCATTGGTCTGATGGGACTTCTTGGATGACCTTTCGCTGAAGCGGCCTTTTTTTTCTCTGAAGGGGTGGTACAGCAGGACTTTTCCTGAGTGAATGGTTGAGGGAAGGGAAAGGGAATGCAATAACCTCTGGTAATTATTCTCTGCACCCAAACATCTTTGGTGATGGATGTCCAGGCAGAGATGAGCACCCCCTGGCTTCCTCCAGAGTGCAGCAGTCTGGCAACCATCCACGGCTTTCTCAGAAAAGGGACCTCTGAAACCATGGTTATATGTAGGACCCCTCTGCATTGTGGGCAGCATCAGCCATTGGAATTCCCACCTCTACTGCGGAAGGGGGAGGGGGGCTTTCTCCATAGGAGTCCTGAGAAAAACCCTTGTGATTTCCAGAACCACATCTTTCTATCCCTTTTCTGATTTCTAGAGAAGGTCATCTGACAGGTATAATACTACACCCCTATGGCAGGTATAGTGTTCATATCCTGTTCACGCCTACATCTCTAACTTTGGGTCCAAATAAGGTAGATCCATCAAAAGGTGCATTCATGAAGGATGCCTTGTACAGCTCCACAAAAACTGCCTCCATGCATGCCTTCCAACTGTAATGCCCAAGCCCACTGTTCTGGAAACACCTTCTGTAGTGTGAAAAGCAGATGCATACAGCTGTATAACAGTAACGGAGGGTGGTCACATGCAGTCTATTCTTCGTTGACGTGGACCCTGACAGATTTGGTAAGATCCTTTCTTAAACCCCCTGAAACCTCGTGAGATGTGCCAAGACCACAGGGCAAAGGTCTCTGAAGCAAAAATGCACTTCTGTCCAAAGTCCTTCACTCCCTGTTAGAGGGAGGGACTTTCTGCAGCAAGTTCCTTTTTTAGCAGCTGCAACAACCACCATGGCATCAACTGGGTGACCCCTGCTCCAACTGGCACAGTCTGTGCAACCAAGCATTATTCCAGTTTAAGGAAAGGCTCTAATGGGTTCCTACCAGGCTCAATGGAAACTAGGTCAATCATTTCATCTACCAGGGGAACCATGAAGGACATAGCTAAGATGGCCCCAAAAGCCTCCAGAAACAGATTTCTCCTGAGAAAGGGCTTTGGAAAACCAACCACCTGTCTCAAATATTTCTCCACACGAGACATCCTTAAGGGTTGAAATGAGAGGCCTCTTTCCTCCATCCAAGTCAGTGTCTTTTGTTAAAGATGCCCATGGGACAACAATGTGCCTACTCTTGCACGTACACCTCCAAAGGTACTTCCTCACGGGGTGATCAACAAGGACCTGGAAGTGGATGGGGAGTCTTGCAAAAGGATTGTCTTGATGTTAGAACAGAATGGCTGTCCTGATGAGAGAGAAGGAGCAGACTCAGGACCCCAGGCAGGCAGTTGTGGAGGTGGAATATGGAGGGGGGAGGGGGGGTCACATTTCCAGTCATGTGAGTAGCTCTCTCCACTGCTATGAATGTAAATGCCGATGAGGAGTCCAAGACCACTCCAGCAGGAGCTGAAGTCACCTGTTGCATGAAGAAACCCATGACCTCCCCATTACCTTGCCATGATGCAAAGGTCAGAGCCAAACTGTCAATCACAGAGGCCCTGCAGAAGAAACTGCACTGAAAATCTTAGGAGGCAAGCCCCTATCCCTGAATCCAACACCAAAGCTACAGTTCCAAGCTCCCTCTGGCACCAAACAGGTTGGCACTGGCTATATCAGAGAACACAGTCTATATGAAGACCAGTTGTTTGGATCCAACACGGAGAATACAAGAATTCTCGGACTGAACCACTGAAGCCAAAGGACGGAGCAAGGTAGGAGTTATTAAAGGTGTTTGGACTGCTCTGAAATTCACAGGTCTGATGGGAGACTGCAAACCACCCAAATTAATCTGTGTCTTAAGAAATTTCATCCTCCTTGCCACATCAGCTTTAGACAGGCTCCTGGTTGACCTTAAAGAGGAGGATGGAGGTCTGGAAACACTAAAAGGACTTTCTTGTAGAAAAGTGAAGTCTATTAATCTGGCTCCAGCAAAAAAAAAAAAAAAAAAAAAAAAAAAAAGATGTATGGGCTGAGGACTTGTTCAGAACCAATACTGGCTACAAAGAAAAGGTGCTGGACCTGAATTTGGCACACAGTGAAGAGAGGGATTTGCAGAGCACTTTAGATCTTAAGTCCAAGGGCAAGCCAAAGGAAAAGTCTCAACAGCTTTCTCCCCTAGAGACTTTTCCACAGGTTTAGCAGGGGAACCGTAGGCTCTAGATGCTGTAGAAGTAAAAAAAGGGTGACCATAAACCTTTTAAAATAAGCTTGTTTCTGTGTTAAACCAGATGCCAGTGTTTGAAGCCTTTTACTGAATCTCTTCTTTCCTTCCCATGTTACGTATCAGAAGTCATCAATGAAGCTGCTACAAGTATGTTCCCTGCTACTACTCTTATTCTGAACCATTTAGGTTTCAAATACGTATTTATTAATCATCTCCAATACGCATTAAATACCTTAAATATTCTATTAGTAACTATTTTTTTTTTCTATCTTATGAAAATTATCCATTTGTAAAACCGCTTTGTTAAAACATAATGCATCAATTTTCTTTGTATGGAGCTTTTCTCCCGGGCCTCTGCTGAAAAAGGGTCACTGCCCCAGTCAGAGTTTGCCAGTGAACAAATGCAAAATAAAATAGAAATGTCACATTCAACCCAAAGATGAGCGGCCCCAAAAGCAATATACTCACGGGGTGAGCATCAGAGTTAAGAATAAGCCCACAACAGCATTTCTTAAACAATGTAGGTTTATCTGACATCCTGACCCAAAAAAACACACAGTTAAGAGACAAGTAAGGAAAAACTCACAGCAGGAGACCAATGATGGCACCAAGAAATTCCTACAAACTTGGGAAGAAAAAATACCAACAATGGTACCAATAAATACTCAAGAGTAAGGAAGAGGGAACAGGCCTAGAAAAAGGCAACAACCATAACAGAAAGGTGAAAGAACCCTGACAAGGAAAGCTACTAACAAAAAAAGCAGCTCTCTAACCAAAAAAAAAAACATTTCAGCTACCAAAAACCACGTCTGTTCACAAAAGCAGAAATCAAGATCTGGAGTAGTCAGGACCTTAGGAGGGGACTGTGGGCAAAGGAAGGAGTCTGAATTATGGGTATGAAGTGGCTAAAATCAGACCAGATGTCGGGAGGAACGGGCGAAAGAGACATCAGATGTGGGGCTAGACTGTGAACAATCTTGATGCAGTGGATACTCCAGAGAACTGATAATGTAATCCATACATACAAAATCTTCATAAACACCTGAAGTTTACATGAATAGAAGTGTAATGAGCATATTTCATATTTAGCATTACCAGGAAACTTGTACAAGAAGAGGAGGCAACAGGTTATGAAGTGACATTTCAACTTGAGCATCATCACAAATAGGTTTGGGAAGGAAAGATATATGTAAACAAAATGAAAAAGGACCAAAGCAACAACACAACCTACAGTTTAATAGAATACATGAAATAAAAACTTGGCACCTTTGTCTACATTCAAATACAAAAACTTCAGAGTGACTGTCTGCCATCGATGATGCTGTTAAATGCAAAAGGACAACCAATCACAGACAAGGCAGTGCACACTGCAGGGTGAGGTCACGGACACTGGATAGATAGGAATTGTAGTATACTGTATACAGGAATAGTATGTGGGTAAAATTCATTACAAAAACTCACTGCAAAATTAAAGTTATAAATGCAACTATAAATATTGTAACAAATACATACTACTAATATTATAATGAAATAGATGTATGCGTTGACCACAACTGTACTGCTGATCCCCCGATGGAGGCCCACTGTGTGAGCTAAGGGGTCTAGGACAGACTGAAATCTGTGGACTATAAAATGTAAATCCATTTTAGAATATGGGACTTGCATTTTAAAGGACTCTGTTATATTAGACAACACAATGAGATTTCATCACTGTAGATGTTTTGGACCTCTTCACAATTATCCCTTCATGGTGTCAGAATAGAAAGTTTTTTCCACTTCCTTTCTGAACACACACACTTGTCGACTCAGGATGTACGTGTGGGGGTAATACCCTCCTCGAATTGGTGTTAAATAATTTTATATACTATAAGAGAGAGTATTACCACCAGATACCCGGTGGTGCCATGAGCATGGCATGTGCCCCACTGTATGCCAACATGGTGTTGGCTATGTGGGAGAAAAAAGTAGTGCTCACCCTCCACTTCTGCTCATTGGTCCATGGATATCTTGGGTTCCTTGGATGCGCTTATCCTTTGGAAAGGCACATTAGAAGAATGGCAGCAAATCCATACCTTTTGGCAAAATTCTACACATTTTTTTCAAGTTCACCTACTCTCACGGGTTTAACAGGATTAACTATTTGGACATTTTATTAGCAAAGAAACCTGCTAATCAGGGTTATTCCTCTAGCATTTTTAGGAGACATTCTCTACCCCTTTCACCAAAAAAAGGGTCAGCTGTCAACAGCCAGAAAGGCTCCTGAGAATATTTAGCAGTAATCTGAATAATGAACAGACATTTGATTGAAATGTTTATTGCGAAGGATTACCCTAGTTTTTCGTAGTGAAGTTATGAAACTCATGGTGCTAATCCAGTGATTTTATATTCTTACCCTTGCAAAAAACTCTTTTGGAAGTACTAGGTAGTAGAGATTTTAAAAAGAAGGTACATGGATAAACGCACAAATGTGGAGCCTGAGCCTGCAAATTTTGCAGGTTTATTAAATGAGGGTCCCCTATGTTTTAGTGGAGAATTTTGCATTAGCTATCCCTTGTACTGGAAAGTGTGACTGCAACATTACCCCTATAGTTTACCTTACCACACGTGGGTTCTTGCACCACTTTCTACACTGGGAAAACAATTAGAAAGCTGAAAGAATTAATTCAGGAGCATGTCTACGACATTAAACGTAGGAAAACAATGAATGCACAACACAGGCATACTCCTGAATGCCCCAGTTTTAAAGTTTACGTTTTATCATGGATAGGACAGCAGCTGCCAGTTCTAGTGGAGTTGTTGACTGAGTGCAAAGAACTATACTGGCAGCTTAGGCTTAATGCTTCATCAGCACCAGGCATCAATGATAGCATTCCCATTGCTTGTGCATTAAAAGAGCTGCAATGGTGTAAATATGGCAGTACCAATCTAATTTACTTGACTTATTTATAAAGTATTGCTCTCGTGGATGAGGATTACCCCTTGGAAAGCAAGAATTTTCTTCCACTGCCATCTGTAACCTTGATGACAGATCTTCAGACACCATTTGTCTGAAACTATCTGCTGCTAGAGAGCAAAATGGAGATTCAGACTTTCTGGAAGAGCAATGGGGCTGCTGGGTGTAAGGTCCCTTAAACAGTCAAGAGGGGCCAAAAACTACATCTCTATCCAAAGGAGAATTTAAAACCTAATTTTTAACATCTGGGATATTCTGAAAACACAGCAAGGCAAACCTAAACAAAAAAACAAAACAAAACAGTACCAATTGCCATAGCCCTGAAATTAGTATCATACACACAGTGACTTGTATGACAGAAGAAACTAATTTTAAAGCTGCTTTTCCCTCACAAGAAACTTCACATTCCTCACACTTGCACAATTGGAGAGAAAAAAATTTTAACATGGAGTCGACAAAATTCAGAAAAATCAAAAGGTTGCCCAAGAACACCCCCCCCAATACTTACTAATAACCTTCCCATCCTTATCAGAAATGGCAGGATTGGAATTAATTTTAAGCAGCAGTAGGATTAACTCAAGCTACAGCTGCTGGATCAGGTTTCAGAAGGGTGTACAAAAGCAAAGACTGCAAAACTTTACATTTACTGTATTTTTAGGGGCAAGCTGGTTATCTGCAAAACTGCAGGCAGTAACATCTGCCAAAGCTGACAACTGGAGGAACGGGTGAAGGTTCTGGAAATCCTCTATTTAAAATAACTTGTAGTATTTTCCAAGGGACTGCAACTCCAGCACACTGTCCCCAAACACTGACATCATAGAAATGGTCAAAAACAGTGATGGAGAGGATCAGAAAAGTACAGTTGTGTACGCTTACCATAAATGTAGATGTTAAGAGTGGAGTGTATTCACTGTTGCAGTCATCACACATTTGGGTTATCTGCTTACAGTAGCCCTCAGTCAGCCTGATTAACAAAGTCTTGGGTCCTGCATCGGTTGCTGTCTTCTTCCATGACGTCAGGTCGTCAGGGGTATAAAACATGCAGCAGACGCCATTACATCAATTTTTCTTGCCCCAGATGTCAGGTGCCCCCCCTTAATAGGAAGCAATAAAACATATATATATACAAATATACAAAGATATATCTCCAATAAAAAAGCAAATACACCAAAAAGGCTTTTAAGCATAGTAAAGAATAGTAGAGGTATAGCCAAAGAAATCAGGGGGCTGGAGGGAGGGTAACCAGGACTGCAACAGTGAATACACTCGAACATCTACATTTATGTTGTGTACACAACTGTACTATGTTCTTCAAGATTCACTGTTGCAGTCATCACATTTGGGTAGATTCCCAAAGCTAAGGATGGGAGGAGGAATTTAGATAGCATTAGGACCAGCTATAAGACCCTGCAAGACTGCAGTGGCAAAGCCAGCTCTGTTTTTTAGAAAATTGGCAAATGGCAATGCTTAGTAAAGGTATGTATAGAACTCCAGGTAGCAGCTTCTAGGATGTACCTGGTAGGAATAACTATGAGAAAGGCTGTAGAGGTAGATGCAGCACTGGTTGAATGGGGTCTGATCCCCTGTGGGATAGGTTTTCCCATGGTGCTTATAGCAGAAATGAACGCAATGGCCTATCCATTTAGAAATGGTTTGCTTTGAGATAGCCTTCCCCTCTGCCACTGTAGCAAATGACACCAGCAGTTGTTCAGATTTCCTTTGAGGTTTAGTCCTGTCCAAGTAGAATCTAAGTTGTCTGTGCACATCTAAGGAGAGCAGTATCCTTTCCCCTTTGTTCTGTGGAAGAAGATTGGCAAATGAATGGTCTGATTGAGAGCCACAATGGATACCACCTTGGGCATGGAGAAACTGGTTCTGAGGGATACCCTGTCCACATGAAAGATTATGAAAGGCTCCACCGCCATAAGGGCCTGTAATTCAGATACCCTTCTTGCTGAAGTGATTGCCAAAAGAAAGGCTGTTTTCCAAGAAAGGAATTATAGGTCTGCACTAGCAGCTGGCTCGAGAGGAGGAAGAGCGAGTTTCTCCAATACAAAGTTAAGGTCCCAGGGTTGAGTTGGGGCTCTCCTGGGTGTCTTAAATTTCTGGCCCCTCTGAGGAAAGTACAGTTTTGTACCTACCATAAATGTAGATGTTCGAGGATTCCCTTGCTGCAGTCCTGACTATTGGGTATAGTCCGCGTCCCAGTCGGCCCGAATACCAGAGTATAAGGCTGACGTCGGTCATGGCGCCTTAGACTGACGTCAGTACGTCAGGGTACTAATGCGCATGACCGACGTCATTTCCTCAGTCTTTTCTTGCCCCAGATGTCAGAAGACCCAAAAGACAAGTCCCAAAACAACCTGCACCAATAAACATGTACAATATATACAGTAATATATATACAAAAATATAAGCATGTAAAAGCACCTACAGAACCACCCTGAAACACAGAGGGAAGGAGGGAGGTAAATTGGACTGCAGCAAGGGAATCCTCGAACATCTACATTTATGGTAGGTACAAAACTGTACTATGTTCTTCGTCTTCCCTTGCTGCAGTCCTGACTATTGGGTAGAATCCCAAAGCAGAGGTAAGGAGGCTGGCAAATTATAAAGTAGCAGGAGCTGACAACATGCCTTGTAAAACAGCTGTGGCAAAACCAGCTCTAGACTTAGAGTATATAGGCAGGTGATAATGCCTAGAGAAAGTATGCACTGAACTCCAAGTAGCTGCTTCCAGAATATCCTTAGTTGCCACCCCCTTAGAAATGCTGTTGAAGTGGCAGTAGCCCTAGTGGAATGAGGCCTAATCCCAGCTGGAACCTCTTTGCCATGATGGGAATAACAAAATGCAATGCAAAAGCCAATCCACCTAGAAATAGTTTGTTTTGACACAGGTTTGCCCTGTGAACTTAAAGCAAAAGAAACAAGTAACTGCTGAGACTGCCTAAAATCTTTAGTCCTGCTCAAATAATAACGCAATTGCCTGTGTACATCTAAAGTGTGCAAAATCTTTTCCCCTTTATTTTGAGGATCTGCAAAAAACGTAAGCAAATGAATAGTTTGGTTTAAAGCCACACTAGAAACCACCTTAGGCATAAAGGAAGGATTAGTACGTAATGATACCCTGTCCTTATGGAAAATCAAAAAGGGCTCTACTGCCATAAGGGCCTGCAACTCAGACACCCTTCTTGCAGAAGTAATAGCCAACAGAAAAGCCGTCTTCCATGACAAATATTTCAATTCAGCAGTAGCTGCAGGCACAAAAGGTTGTAGAGTAAGTTTTTCCAACACAAAATTGAGATCCCAAGCAGGAGTAGGAGCTCTAATGGGGGTCTTATATTCTTTGCCCCTCTAAGAAACTGCTTGAACAAAGGATGCGAAAACAAAGGTGGGTCACAATCATAGTGAGCTGAAATTGCTGCAGCATGAATCTTTATGGAAGAGAAAGACAAACCTTTGTCCAATAACTCAGTAAGATATTGAAGAGCCACACTCAAATTAGGCTCTGAAATCTCCAAATTCTTTGCTGTACACCAAAATAAAAATCTCTTCCATTTTTCTACACTCTCCTAGTACTAGGCCTTCTAGCTTCCATAATCACATTTAAAACTTGTTGAGGAAGCTGAGACCTTCCATGTTTCAACACAGAATATGCCAAGCTGTGAGATGGAGAGATTGAAGCTTGACATTGAGCAGATGACCGTCCTTCTGAGATAACAGATGAGGAATCAGAGGTAAAAGCCATGGAGGCTCCTTTACAAGACTCCTTAGAAGTGGGTACCAGTGTTGCCGAGGCCAATCTGGAGCTATCAAAATCATCCTTGGCCTGTCCTGTCTGACCTTTAGTAATACCTTTGGAAGAAGAGGTAGAGGTGGAAAAGCATAGACATGAAGGTTTTTCCAACTGAAAGACAGAGCATCCACTTTCCAAGCTGTGTGATGAAACCCCTTTGTGCAATACTTTGGCAGCTGGTGGTTTAGTGGAGAAGCGAACAGATCTATGTCTGGAGTTCCCCATGACACTGTCAATTTCTGAAATACATGAAGATCCAGTTTCCACCGTGGGGATCCATGATTTGTCTGCTTAATACATCTGCTAGGGAGTTCTGTGCTCCTGGCAGAAACCTTGCCTGAAGAGTCAGTTGCAGGCTTAACGCAGTCTCCCATAAAATCATTGCTTGCCTGCATAGAGGATAAGAATGTGTTCCCCTTGCTTGTTGATGTACCACATGACAGTTGTGTTGTCTGTCAGAATCAACACCTGCCCTGGAAGAAGTAACTCCTTGAACGCCATCAATGCAAACTGGACTGCTAACATCTCCTTCATGTTGATATGTAGATGCTGTAGTCTGGCAGGCCACTTGTCTTGTATCCACTTTCCATTTAGATGAGCTCCCAAGCAGTGTCCGAGGCATCTGTCGTTAAAATCTGACTCGCCTCTGGCCGGGTCACAGAGAGTCCCTTGTTTAGGTGACATTCCTGAGCCCACCACAAGAATTCCTTTTGAAGGCAAGGTATTATTTGAATGACAGTGTCCAAATCTTGGCAGTGCTGTGTCCATACATTTTGAGATACCATTGCAGCTTCCTCATATGCAGTTTGGCATTGGGAAGCACCAGAATACAAGATGCCATGAACCCTAATGCTTGAAGGACTGTCCTTGCAGTCAGCACGGACTGATGAGATAGTTGATGGAAGTAAAGTGACAGACTCTTTTGTTTGTCCGGGGTTAAAAGGCCATCTGGGCTGCTGTATTCAGTCTCACACCCAGAAAGCACATGTCTTGAGAGGGTACTAGACTGGACTTTATTTCGCTCACAGAATACCCTAGGCATCTTAGCACTGCTATGACATATTCCAGATGCTGTAGAAGGTGTTCTTTTCTTGAGCCAGAATCAGGCAGTCGTCCAAGTAAGGATAAATTTGAATGCCTTGAAGCCTGAAGTAAGCTATCACTGGAGCCAGAACCTTTGTGAATACTCTGGGCAGTAGATAAGCCAAAGGGCAATGCAGAGAACTGATAATGAAAATCTCCAGTTCGAAACGCAGATACTTTCTGCAACTTAGCCTTATGGGCACATGAAGGTAAGCTTCCTTGAGATCCAAAGTTACCATCCAGTGATCCTTGCCCAGCAGAGGTAACAGTTGCTGTAACGTCAACATCTTGAACTTGGGAATGTCCAGATAAGTGTTGAGGATAGATAAATCCAAAATTGGTCGCCACGTGTTCCCCTTCTTTGGTACTAGGAACAGGCGAGAATAAAATCCAAGCCCCTTTCTGACACAGGGACTGGCTGAATAGCCCCTATCTGGAGTAACTGAGAAACTTGCTTGAGAGCCTCTTTTCTTTGTGGAGGAGGAACATCTGGCATGCCTTTGAAAGGGGCATTGTGTGGAAATAAAATCTGTACCCGTGATGAATGATATCCAGCACCCATCTGTCTTGAGTGATTAAATCCCAATTTTCTTTGAAAAGAGACAATCTTCCTCCCAAAGGAGCTGCCAGACGAGAGTCCACTGGCAGCTGAAAAGGCAGGTCATTGGTTCTGCTTACGAAAGGACTGACCCCTGCCCTCACCAGAAGTCTGAGCAGGTGAACTGTCTGATCTAGGCCTAAACGAACCTTGAGCCCTGCCCCTACCACGTCTAGATCTACCCCTAGACTGGGAACCATAAGCAGGATATGTCCACCCCTTAGCAGGCCAATTTCTACTAAACTTGAGGCTGCACCTGCAAAAAATCTTTAACAGTCTGCATAGACTTAGCTTTGTCCTCCATTTTCTTTAAAACTGCTTCCACAGGCGGTCCAAACACATCAGACTGTAAAGGAGCATCCAAAATCCTGGTCTTAACATGCTCAGCTAAATTCTGATCCTTCAACCATGCATGTCTGCGAAGAACAGAACTAGTAGCAGCTACCCTCGAGGAGGCCTGAACAGCATCAAAACCACACTGCAAAGAATGCTTACCCACTTGTTCAGACACATGAACCAAATCCAGCAATTCTTTACACTCAATACCTTCCGCCAAAGCATCCACCTTAGATTTCAATTGTGAAAGGAGATAATTCTGATATTTCAGCATATGAAATTGACAATTCAACGCCCTCATGGCTAGAGTGGAAGAAGTATATACTTTCTTACCCCACCTATCCAAAGCCCTTGCCTCTTTATCAGAGGGTACAGGATTTTTAACAACAGAAGCTTTAACACCTTTAGGCCCCTGAGAAACAGTTTCTGGGTCCCCTGGGACTCTTAAACAAATACTTATGAGCTTGGGCACCCTATAATACCTATCAGGCTTAACAGGAGCAGGAGGCAAGGAATCAGGGTTCAGAGAAGCCTCTGCAAAACATCCTCCACCACATTCAACACAGGAGGAATAGCTAAGGGCCTATGCTGAGGCAAAACAAGAATTCCCTAAGCCTTTTTCTGGAGTCAGAGTAATCTTGGCCTTCCCATTTAAAGTGCTCCCTCATGGAGTGAAGAGTCTCTGAAAATGAAAAATCCTCAGGAGGAGAAGCTGAAGGAGTGGAATCATCCACATCAGAATCAGAATAAGCAGGAAACTCTTGCAAGTCTTCCACAGAAGACTCTGAAGCCTGTGAACACTGTTCAAAACTATCAAACTCCTGTTCCACCCTAGGCCTCTTATCAGGTGGGGGCATAGAACCTCTAATCAGAGTAATCAAATCTTCAGCCATTTTAAGCATATGTTTCTTAGGCACAGAGCCCGAAATGCTAGGAGAAGCCCCTACAGAAGCTGAACTTGGCCTTCCTCTAAAAGAAGCTCTGGAAACAGAAGGAGAGGCCCTAACTACCTTGGGAAGAGAGGGAAGAACAGTTACCTGAGAAGCCCCCTCAGCCTGGCCTACTTCCTGAGAGGGCACATCCTGTAACAGTAAAGTATCTGCCTGAGACTCCATAGAGACTCCTGGCAAAACCTCTGGCTCCCCTGAGCCTTCTAAAGGACCGACGTCCGGGACTGCCGGTTCCTCACCCCTAGACTTCACTGTTTTGTCCTTGCGCTTCTTAGATGAAGCAGGCGCCGGAGCATCCGACGGCATAGTATAATTAACGGTTCCCAAACACTAACCTAGCACAATCAAGCCTCCGCTTAATAGTGCGCCTATTAAATCTAGCACAAGAGCGGCAACCAACAACGTGCTCAGGCCCTAAACAAGGTATACACAATGTATGATAATCCCTATGCGGTATCTGCTTCCCACAAGAAATACAGTTATTCACTTTTTCTGACATCCGTAATATACTGAGGCAAGAAAACCAAAATGTTCGGTTACTTAGCCAACTCTGTACTCGGTCTGAAACTCCGGTTTC
Source organism: Protopterus annectens (assembly GCF_019279795.1). Classification (NCBI taxonomy): domain Eukaryota; kingdom Metazoa; phylum Chordata; order Ceratodontiformes; family Protopteridae; genus Protopterus; species Protopterus annectens. The sequence continues at coordinate 1,969,073,786 of NC_056728.1, forward strand.
GGAAAATCTCAGAACGCCAACCTGCACTCGCAAAATTGCTTCTGCATCGGACCATGCGGCAAAAAAGACTGAGGAAATGACGTCGGTCATGCGCATTAGTAACCTGACGCACTGGCGCCAGTCTAAGCGCCATGACCGCTCTGGTATTCGGGCCGACTGGGACGCGGACTATACCCAATAGTCAGGACTGCAGCAAGGGAAGACGAAGAACATCTGCCTGAGCAGGGGATGAGAGAAGAGGGGAGGGTTCTGTGTTATAATGAGCAGAAATGGCTGAGGCGTGAATTTTGATAGATGAAAAGAAAAGCCCCTTGTGAAGCATCTCAGATGAGTATTGTAAAATCTGAGGTAAGTTGGGTGCTGCTGTGCTCATCCCTCGAGATTGGTTCCAAGCACAGAATCTTCTCCATTTTTCAGCACAAGATTTTCTAGTACTAGGCCTCCTTGCCTCTAAAATTAGATCCATCACAGTTTTACTGATGGATGGTAAGTACGAGATTAGGTAATTAGCCAGGCTGCCAAGTTCAGGGTTTGAAGCTGAGGGTGCAGAATCTGGTTTTCTTGCTGCGACAAGGTAGGGGTCAGAGGCAGGTGCCATGGGGCCAACAGTGACACTGCGCAAGAGGGGGTACCAGTGTTGGCGTGGCCAGTCAGGTGCATTCAATATCGTCCTTGGTTTGTCCTGTTTGATCTTTAGCAATACTTAGGAGAGGGAGAGGAGGAAAGGCATAAACTGGTTTTTCCAGCTGAAGGACAGGGCATCCACTTTCCAAGCTTGTTTGTGGGGAGTCCTTGTGCAAAATTTGTTCAATTGGTAGTTCTGGGGGGAGGCAAACAGGTCTATATCTGGGCTCCCCCATTTGTTTGTCAACATGCTGAAAATCTTTGGTTCCAGTTTCCACTCGTGTGGGTCTGCTTAGTCCGTCTGCCAGTGTATTTAGTTTTCTTGGCAGGAATTGAGCTTGTAGATGTAATTGGTAGCTCAAGGCTGTGTTTCCACAATGCCATGGCTAGTCCGCAGAGGGGGTAAGAATGGGTACCCCCCTGCTTATGTACCACATAACAGTGGTGTTTGTCATTCTTTACCATTAATTGTCCTGGAAGAATGTGGTCCTTGAAGGCTGTCAGAACATTCTGTACAGCTAACATTTCGTTTTGATTGATATGCAGGTGCAATTGACATTGGTTCCATTTGTCCTGAATGCACTTCCTTGCCAGGTGAGCCCCCCATGCATAGTCTGATGCGGCTGCTGTTAGGGTTTGGGCGGAAAGGGCAGAAAGGGGTAGAGTGAATGGTAGTACCTTGTTTTGGTGGCAAGCCTCTGCCCACCAAAGAAACTCTAGACGTAGGCAAGGTATGATAGGAATCATTGCTTCTACATCCTGAGAAAGTTGACACCATAGGCTTTTTAGATACCACTGTAGTTTCCTCATATGCAGTCTTGCATATGGAATTAGAAGAATGCAGGAGGCCATGAACCCCAAGGCTTGCAGTATTTGCCTTGCAAATAGCAGGGTTTTCGTAGCCACTAGTTTGAAGTAGGTAGTCAGATGAATTTCTCTGGCATGAGGAAAGCCATCTGGGAAGTTTTATTCAAGCTTGCTCCCAGGAATATAATTTGACAGGGTACCAAGTTTGATTTCTTTTCTTTTATGGTATACCCCAGACAAGTTAGTACCCTTTGTACAAAGGCCAGATGATCCAAAAGTGTGTCCTGGCTTTCTGCCTGAAATAGACAATCGTCCAGGTATGGGTATATTTCTTTGCCTGCAAAATGCAATGACTGGAGCTAGGCACTTTATGAATACCCTGGGCACAGTAGATAAGCCAAAGGGCAGTGCAGAGAACTGCGTGTAGCCTGCTTTGAAGCGTAGGTATCTTCTGCAAGATTCCCTGATTGGGATTGTGCAGGTATGCTACCTTTAAATAGAGTGTTGCCAACCAGGCATCTTTTCCTAGCATAGGAAGCAACTGAAGAGTCGGCATCTTAAATTTTGAGATCACCAAAAAGGTGTTTAGAGTAGACTGGTCCAGGATAAGACGCCATGAATTGTCTTTTCTGGGCACCAGGAAAAGTAGAGTAGAAACCTTGTCCCTTTTCCTCTTCTGGTACAGTTTGAATAGCCTTTATGCTTAAGAGAGAGGGAGTAATTGCTTTTGAGCCTCTGCCCACTGATTTGGGGGGTAGATCTGGCCAACCGGTTGGGGTTGGTAACATGTGGAAGTGAAATCTGTATCCTTGAGACACTGTTTAAAACCCATTTGTCCTGGATAATGAGTTCCCAGTTTTTGGCCTGCACAGCAATCTTTCCCCCTAAAGGAGCAGTCATTTGAGAAGTGCTTGGAAGTTTTAAAGCAAAGTCATTGAGACAACTTTCCATAGGGGGGAGTCTTACTACTACCAGATTTGGAAGCGGAAGCCCCCCCAACTGCTTAGTCTTGTGCATACCCTGGGACTGAAACTTGGGAGTTTCTGCTGCTTCTGGGTTTGGATGGAGAAAGGCAGGAAAGGACCAATTCTTAGAGGGCCAATGCCTACTAAATCTTGGAGGCTGAACTTGTAGGAAATCTTTAACAGTTTGCATAGATTTAGCTTTTTCCTCCATCTTTTTAAGAACTTCTGCTTTGTTGCCAAAAGGGCGGTCATGATTTAAGGGAGCATCCAACAATTTAGCTTTAACATGATCAGGCAAAGATTGTTCCTTAAGCCAAGCATGCCTTCTAAGTACAGACCCAGTGACAGCAGCCCTGCAAGAGGCCTCTAATGAATCAAACCAACATTGCAAAGTATGTTTCCCAACCTGTTCAGCAGAATGCATTAAATACTGTAAATCCTGACTTTCAGCACAGTCTGGAATCTTTCTGTTTAAGCAATCCAATAATATGTTGCTGATACTGACAGTTTAAGGCCCTAATGGCCAAAGTTGGAGAAGTGTATACCTTCTTACCCCATCTATCCAGCGCCCTGGAATCTCCATCAGAAGGGGTAGGATTTTTGGCAGTAGAGGCTTTAACGCCCTTGGGTCCCTGTGAAATAGTCTCAGGATCCGCAGTAGGATTTTTAAAAAGGAAAATGAGAGAATCAGGAACCCTGTAATATCTATCAGGTTTTCTGGTAGCAGGAGGCAAAGAATCATGGGCCAAACTAGATTCCGAAAAGGCATTAACAATGTCTAGTACAGGAGGGATAGCTAAAGGCCTGTGTTGAGGCAGAAGTAAGAAGTCCCTAAGCCTCTTTTTAGAATCAGAGTAATCCTGGCATTCCCAGCGAAAATGCTCCCTAAGAGTATGCAAAGTTTCACCAAAAGAGAAATCCTCTGGAGGGGAAGCAGAGGGAATAGTGTCCTCTGCATCAGAACCCTCATAAGTAGATAAAGGTAAATCCGGGTCCTAAGAAGAAGCAGAAATTTCAGAATCCTGGTCAGAAGATTCATAAATAAATTCAGTCCTAGGTCTCTTAGAAGGGGATGGCTGGCTTCCCCTGATTAAAGTTATAAGGTCTTCAGCCATTCTTATTTGTTTTTTAGGCATAGAGGCCTAAGCATGCGGCCTGGGCATCGGTTTTCTAGACATGGTACGAGCTTTAGGCCTTAAAGAAGGTGGCGTCTGTTTAATATGCAAGTCCATAGGCCTGAATACACCCTCAAAAGCCGGTGGCTGTACAGTGGCGCCGGACCCATCCAAGGTAGAGATCCGCAGGTTCCACAGTTGAAGCATCTCGCGGCATACCGGACTCTGAATGGGTCTCAGTAGAAGCCTGCGAATCAGAAGTAGCAGGTACCAGGGGCTGCGAAAGCGCCTCACTGAGTACCGGCGAACTGGCGATTAAGGAGAAGCGTCGTAGGCAGCTTTGGGCCTAGGTGGCCTGTCTTTATCCTTGCGTTTTTTCAGAATACCGGTTGTCTGATTGCTTACAGACGACATCTCTGGATAACTGAACCGAGAACCGAAATATTTAGAAGCGTAAATATACAGATGACTGATAGTTCGCTGGTTAAATAAGGCACAAAACTTGACAGCGAGGTATGTTGTGGTCAGGACCTAGGCAAGGAATACAGTACGAATGAAAATCTTTGAGGTATTTGCTTTCCACAAGAAATGCAATTAACTTTTACTGACATCAGTAAGGAGCAAAAAAAAAAAAAAAAAAAGTTTGCCCAAATGGGGTACTTAGCTTTAGTTGAAGACTTCGACTCTGAAACTCGAAAACGAAAATTTCAGGAGTCTGCCAACTGGCACTTGTGAACTGCTTCTGCTTCGGGCACCGCACAGCAAGAAAGACTGATGTAATGGCGTCGGCTGCATGTTTTATAGCCCTGATGTCATGGAAGGAGAAACAGCAACCGACGCAGGACCCACGACTTTGTTAATCAGGCTGACTGATGGCTACTGCAAGTGGATAACCCAAATGCGATGACTGCAACAGTGAAACACGAAGAACATCTGAGCTCTCTCCTGAGTCTGAATAGAAAATTTAAGAAAACCCTGAAACTGTCCCTTTAGCTTCCTACCAGATTCAGAATCTTGAACCTCTTCAGGATACAAAGTATCCTTCATTCTTTTGCCAGAAACTTTATAGGAGGGATCAAAAGCCTGAATCATACCACAAACCAACTTATACAACTGCGTGTGCCGACACATTCAGTGTACAATTCAATTAGCATGGTTCTAAGTTTTGTTTTAGATTTATTTTAGTTTTCATTTTCAGAGTACAGCTCTGATTTAGGTGGACCTTTTCCAGACTTTGCCTGGGAGCAGTGTCTGGTTATGTGACTCACTCACACATGCAGTTAATACAGTAGAGGTTTAGGGGAAACCACTCCTTAATCCTCTAAGCCAACTGCCACAATAAATATATTTCACACGTGTGCGTGTATTTCTTTTGGGAGGAGAAGGTATAGATTCTATTTGAGCCACATAAAGTCCCCATTCTAGGAATGTGTACGGATAAAAACATTTAAGCATGTCAGTACCTATACAGCTGTGCTGGAAGAAAAATCAAAGGGTGAATGTATATCCTCTTGCACTCTACCAATTTGAAACAAGTTCACTTTTCTACAATTAGCTTCATCAGAGGGAAAGATGCATTGAGATCTTATGTCCTAATTATCCCACCGAGAAATATGAACAGTTCAAGACCTTTAGAAACTCACCCAACCCCACCTATGCCAAAGCATTACAAACATTTAAACTGTATGTTCACATTTTATTAAGGCCCAACTAAACATACCATACCTCTCAACCATACCGAATTCCTTGGAATTTCACAGTTTTGAGGCTAAAATAATGGGGTGCGACGAATTCCCAAGTGGCCTCTTCAAATCAAGATTTCTTCTTTATTTAGTGCTTGAAGTGTGTATTTGCATTCCTGCTGTTTACCTAGTAGCAGCAGCAATTTGTTAAGTACATTAAAGTTTGCACAATATTTTAGTATTACTAATGCGTGGGAACTGCGGAGCTGGACCATGCAATTTATCGTCACTGAGTGAGCAGCAGTATTGCACACATATGCAGTCATCTATAACTTGGAGGGTATTTACCTCCATTATTTTATCCTTAGGTTACATGAAGGGGTGGAAATAAGCAGCAGACATGATCCCTATGGTGAGTAGTGTATTTTTAATGCTTTACCGATGGTACTCTGATTGTATCTTGCTTTAGTTAGTAATCATAAGAATAAATGAATTCATGCAATTGTTCACAGATGTTTTGAGTCTCATGGTTCAGCCATACTGAACGAGTACATGGAATGACAGAAGTACGCATAACATTAACCTGCCACTGTGACCTCTTATGTAAATTTTAAGTACTTGATGCCATTGTGGTTAGTTAGCATCTGTCTAAAGGTGGCAGATGTTCAGGTGTACAGCTAATAGGACTGCATTTGTGAATACTTTGAACAACACAATCAGCATCACAGGGCAAGTAGTATGCACTTATGGATTCACATCATTTTATTTTATTTATTTACATTTGTTGACTGGGAGAGTGCGACTGGACACAGGTCCGTTTTCTGCAGAGGCCCGGGGAGAAAAGCTCCACATTAAGTATTACTTGCATTATACAGTTAAAAACATAACATTTAAATATAAACATTAGTCCAGCTGAGGACGCAAGACAAGAATAAAACAGATGTAGAACATAGTACAATTTTAAAATATGGTGGCATATACTAAACATGGTTACAAATGTAGTTGAGATTCATCAGTGAACAACTGATACAATCTGTTTTTGAGGTACATAACAGCCATTAGCAGTTGCTGCTACAAGAAATTATAAGATTGCAAAATTCATATAAGCCTAACCAAACCGCACCCACCATTGCCAAGCCACTAGTAACACCTACTTAAAGTATCAAAACCTAGTAAAAGAGGAGGTAGCTGCCTCTATTCCCATTCCATAACTAAGCTGTGCAACACCCTCCATCATCAGTTGCAGAATTAGAAAACATAATCTCCTTTAAAAGAAAACTAAAACATCTCACCGATAACTCCAGCTGCAAATGCAACACATATCCAGAGCCTCCTTAATCTTGCAAAACTGTTTCACGTAACAAATATACTCGTGTATATGTTATACTGTTGCAACACATATCCAGAGCCTCCTTAATCTTGCAAAACTGTTGCACGTAGCAAGTATACTCGTGTATATGTTATACTGTTACACCATATTAGTTATCCCTAATCTTAATATCCTACTCCACACATCTATACAACTATCTTAACACATTTTCTCTTCTCGGTCACTTTCTACTTTTAATACTACCATTAAATACATGCACCTATAATCTATATATTCCCACCACCTAGCTATAAGATACTGTATCTATCCTACCTTTAAATTTAACTCTAATTCTACTGTCCTACTACACTTACTGTTCCCTTTTCCTACCCCCCCTAAAAAATTTAGCTGTATAGTTAAATATTTCTAACTGTACAATTTTCCTGCATGCTAATGTTTCATTGTTACTGTATTGTGCCTTTTTACACAACATATGTGCTGTTTAGTTTTTCTGCATTATTTCACTTGCTTTATAAGTAATAGTTTTCTTACAAATTCATGTTATGATTTTCATGCAACTTGGAGCTTTTCTCCCCGGGCCTCCACTGAAAATGGGTCTCAAGCCCAGTGGACTTTCCCGGTCAACAAATGTCAGTAAGTAAAGTAAGTAAATAAATAATTTTAACATTTGTTTACTTGGAAAGTCTGATGGGCTAACATCCCATTTTCAGTGGGAGTCCCATGGAGAGAAGTTCCACATTAACATAATATGGTCACAGTTAAATAGGTTATTACAAATCCTAATACAGAATAACGGCAAATTAAATAATTCGACTTCAGTTCATACAGAGTGAACTTACACATTGTGCAAATATATGGACATCTATAAGTTAAAAAAAGAATATTGTTGATAAAGTATTCACAAGTTGCAGTTCATAGACATGACACTGAAAATAATCTTTGGAACAGAGAAGACTAGATAATACAGTCTAGGCAAAAATACATTTCCCCTTTAAGAAATAGATTTCACAGATTCCTTCTGTATAAACACTGTCAAAGTAGTGAGCACGTTTTATGCCCAGTTTACTTAAATAATTCTTAAAAACTGTAAATTCAGGAAATAATACTGACAAGTTCTTGCTCAACAGTTAGTTTGCTGAATGATTTAACTTATTCACACTTTTTGGCACTTGTGGATTACTAGGTGTCTTCATTTCGCCAATTTGTCCAGTTCAATTTTCTTCTTTAGCCAAATGTGATAGTCCTGATAGTCACTGCAACTATATTAAGCACAGTGATCGTATCACGCCAATATATGTGTAACCTCATGTTTTGTCAAGGGATGTTTCTAAATGTCTTGATATCTACAAAATGATTGATTTCTAACATTTGTACCCAACTGTTTTCTATAAAAATTTATTGTAAAATGTTATTTCTCTAATTGTTTTAGCTGCCAATGCAATTTTCTTGCTGACGTTATATAAAATGTTAATACTGATTGCGGAGCTTTTCTCCTCGGGTCTCCACTGAAAACGAGCTAATGCTCAGCTGGACTAACCTGGTTAACAAATGTACTGAAATTATTAGCTTTTAAATGCTAGGTTTTGTTGTATACCTTAAGTACATGCATGAAAGTTTATATTCTAAGAACTATTAAAAAGCTTAAACTCAAGGCTGAAAAGGTATATTGCAAAAAAATAGACTGTATTCTCCTATTGGGGCTTATATACTGAATGTGACTGATGATTCTGTGATTGACTCTTGGCGGTAAAAAAAAAAATGCATAATTTTGAATGCATTCACTGCAAAGGAACATTCTGTTTTACCTACTGCAACCACAGTCTTCGATAGGTGTGTGTGGGGGTGGGACTGACCAAGCAAACACAAAATTTGAATTTTACTTCAAAAAGCATAGTTTTTTGAATTCAGCATGCCGCCTCACAGCAAGAGGTTCTCCCGTTCGATTCTCGGCTGGAGCGCCTTCTGTGTGAAGTCTGCATATCCTCTCCGCGGTAGAGTGGCATTCAAAAGACATACGTGAATAAGCATGCCTTTCGTTGAAGGTTGGGCGTCGGGCTGGCACCTCGGCACAGTAAAAAATCTACCAATCATTAGCACACCGGAGTTATGAAGTCCTGAACTTAATGGTCCTCACATGTAGCCTTCCTCCTGCTGTGAGGCATGGAAAGAAGACAGACTTAGGACGTTGAAAAGATAACTGTTTGGAACATGCAAACCTACTGCAAATAAATGATTTTGCTAAATCATTTCACCTCCTTTAATAGCAGATGGTCTGACTACGCAAGTTATTTTGTTACCTACACTGACTGAATTTCCTGGAAAATCTCAGTGTTCTATAAAAAATAGCAAACAAACAAAAACCATAAAATCACATTACTTGTATCAACTGTCTATGACTGCACTGGATCTGACAGACTTTTTTAATCTCTCGTCTATCTTGTCCCATTACAATTGACTAATCCACCACCTAACCCTATGCAATGGTACTAATATGACTTCTTGACAAATCCATTTCAAAATCAGGTTAAAGACCATGCATTTTTATAACAGTCGTATTTTAGGAGACGATCGTTTCTGGGCAGAAGGTATTGGGATGAAGTTATAAAATGATGGCCAAGCCCTAGATAGCAAAAACTGGAGATGGAATTTTGAATCTCACCAGCCTTCAAAAGCAAAACATTCAACCCCAAAACAAGTCATATTAAATGCTTATGTTACTTTAATGCCCCTGAAAAAATAGGTACTTCTATGTCAGATGACATACCTGGTTAAAATAATTCATTTATTCATAACATCAAGTCTCTTGATGGGCCATAAGAATAATATCTAGGCTGCAGTATTGCATTGTCAATGGTGCAACAGGTATTATGCTCTCCTTTGGTGCAGAATGCTCTAGGTTCTTTTCTCATGCCAGGTAGATAAGAATGCTGGCACTACAGTGCAGCCAAGAGGGGCATTATTACTCCTGAATGTGTTGTCCTTTGAATAAGATGTTAAACTGAGGTCCATCTGCTTGAGTTGGTGGTAGCCCATGCGGATGTAAAAGATCCCAGGCACATGAGCACCTATTGAAAAGAATAGAGGATGTTCCCTGTTCCCCTGGCCAAATTTCCCCTAGTAGTAAGCAGCAATACTTAAAGGAAGTGCATTATTTTGCAGCTATCTAAAAGACATGCTTGTAGGTGGTTTGGACTCTAAATTGGCCCTAGGTATGAGTGCGTGCGTGTGCCTTCTGTGGAAGGTTGGGTGCCGGGCTGGCAACTAGACACCGTAAAACTCCACTGCAAATCATAAGTGGACAAGTGATCCGCTGTGGCGACCCCTAACCGGGAAAAGGAAGAAGAAAGAAAGAACGAACGGAAGAAGAGAGAGGCATAAATACTACCTTGGGTCTCCCCTGAAGAGAGACTGCTAGCTTTGTGGCACTAACCCTATCAAAAAAGGATAAATAAATAAGGGAAAATAGGGAACTGGACCACTGTTGCCCCCTTTCAGTCACAACCTAGTAACAGATAATGAAAATATAAGAACTGTATGACACAATAATACACAATTAAATCACATACAGTAATGTACAAATACCAGTAATATAAAAGATTGGTAAGCATGGAAAAAAAGTGGCAACTATTTACATTACAATACTAAAATTACCTGTGACAGATATTCTACAGGGAATACAGTCCTGCAGATTAGTCATCTACTTACTGACTTTTTGCTTTTATTTAAAATTTTACTGGGAAATTGCGACTTAAAACGAGTCGATTTTCAGTGGAGGCCCAGGGAGAAGTGCTCCAGACACATCTTTGTAACATGAGAGAAAACCAAAGCACTTGGAGAAAACTCACACGAACACAGGGAAGACATGCAGACCCTGCACAGAAGGCACCCCAGCCAAGAATCAAACTGGAGAACCTCTTACTATGGAGGTGACAAATGCAAATCGCTGCACCATCCTTACTTTTCCACTGCACCTCTGTTTTGCATGTTCCTCTAGGCAAATTTTAAGCTGGTCAGTGAAGGAATCAATGGTTTGGAGCTGATAAAAAGGTACTTAGGAGCACATTCCACATAAATGGGGCACGGGAACCAGCGAGTGCTAGCAGCACGGCACGGGAACCAGCGAGTGCTAGCAGCACGGCACGGGAACCAGCGAGTGCTAGCAGCACGGCAACCAGCGAGTGCTAGCAGCACGGCACGGCAACCAGCGAGTGCTAGCAGCACGGCACGGCAACCAGCGAGTGCTAGCAGCACGGCACGGCAACCAGCGAGTGCTAGCAGCACGGCACGGCAACCAGCGAAAAGCAGCAGCACGGGAACCAGCGAGTGCTAGCAGCACGGCACGGAACCAGCGAGTGCTAGCAGCACGGCGAACCAGCGAAAGTGCTGGCAGCACGGCGCGGGAACCAGCGAGTGCTAGCAGCACGGCGCGGGAACCAGCGAGTGCTAGCAGCACGGCGCGGGAACCAGCGAGTGCTAGCAGCACGGCGCGGGAACCAGCGAGTGCTAGCAGCACGGCACAGGAACCAGCGAGTGCTAGCAGCACGCTGGAACCAGCGAGTGCTAGCAGCACGGCACGGAACCAGCGAGTGCTAGCAGCACGCACGGAACCAGCGAAGTGCTAGCAGCACGGCACGGGAACCAGCGAGTGCTAGCAGCACGGCACGGGAACCAGCGAGTGCTAGCAGCACGGCACGGGAACCAGCGAGTGCTAGCAGCACGGCACGGGAACCAGCGAGTGCTAGCAGCACGGCACGGGAACCAGCGAGTGCTAGACCTATATTGTAACCAGGTTTCTGGAATTACACAAAACGCTGATCTCCGTGGGTTAAGGCCTCAAGTTAAGAGATTTTTTTGTTTAGTCTCCAACTACTAAGCAGTACTACCTTGATATTATCCTGGAATCTAATATGTTGGGATCTCTATTGCTATGGGGTAAGAAATGTTTTAATCAGTTTGTGAAAACTGAGAGGTAGAAGGTGAAGGCTTTCCATCTACTTTACTATTGCATATCTAGAAGAGATTTCCAGCTACTAAAGCTATACACACTGCTTTAGCTAAATCTGGTGTTCTCTTGAACTTTGGATTACTTCTTATAGCTTTTAAGTCATTTGAGACATTTGGACTTGCGTTCAAGATATACAATGGCCTACCTATACTTAAAGTGCCCTGGCTAAGTCAGCAAACTTGGTGTATATCACTAAGAATGGCCAGGAGGCAAGTATGTAATCACAGTGGACCTGTGTCCATTTAAAGAGGTCTATGGGATAACTCAATTACCCAGATAACAAATGATAGATACATACATAAGGACGACTTTTTGGCCAGATGGCAACCAGGCACTCTGTATATCAAAGCAATCAAAAAGGATACCAACATTATGCTTGTGCCATGACCCCTGTAGGGCCCACCTCCTCAGGATTTGCAAGGGATATACCTTAAGGGAACGTATCATCATGGAACAACAAAGACATTGGTAATCTCCAAACTCTGGACCCTACCCAGTTCGCGTTTGTAAAAGGCAGATCATGTCTCCTAAACCAGACTGACGTCTTTGAAGCGGTCACCAAAGCCATAGATGAGGGTAAGGTGGTTCACACAGCTTATCTAGATCACGCCAAGGGTTTTGACACCATACCCCACTCCAGAATTATAGATAAGCTCACTAAACTAGGTATAAATCCCTATGTCACAAGATGAGTTGCCAACTGGCTCATTGACCGAACCCACACGGTGAAAGTAGCAGACTCAAAATCAGACTTCAAACCAGTGACAATTCGAGTACCACAGGGTTCAGTCCTGGGTCCTCTCCTGTTTGGCATCTACTTCTCTGAAGTACAAGCTAACACAGAAGGTCTTTGGCTAATAAAGTTTACAGATAAATGCAAACTAGGAGCCATAAATCAAAACTCCTAACTATGTGGACATACTATAAAAGGGCCTCACTGAGACAGATGCCTGGTGTCAAAGCCATGGCCTGAAGCTCAAGGCCAAAAAGTGTATAGTCATCCCCTTTGGTAAAAACTCTGTACCCATGAACTACCACTTAAGTGGTAGTCTACTTAACGCCGAAAGTGTGATAAGAGACCTTGCGACAGGTGGACTGTAGTCTCTCCTTTGATAATCACATCGCCACAGTGGTCAGGAAATCCTTCTACGTGGCTCACCTCATCACAAAAGGTTTCTCATCCAGGAAAAAAAAAAAAAAAAAAAAGAGGTCATTGTTACCCTCTACTCATCACTCATTAGACCCATTATACAGTACAACACCCCTTTAGTATGTACCTCACAAGACATCTAAAACTGAAAAGGCCGCAGAAATACCTCACAAAGAGGATTACTGGCCTCAAACAGATGCCGTACGCAGTCTCAAAAAACTCCAGCTTTACTCGGTCACATGTCGCCTAGTCAGAGGCGATCTCTGCCTAACATACAAAGCTATGTCAAACCCAGAGCTGTTGGACATGCTCCACTTAAAAGAAATCCCAAAGCCTCAGAGCTACACGCTCTAGGGACCTAAACCTGGTCACCACAACAAACAGAACATGCTGAAGGGATAGATTCCTGTCCCACAGACTTACCATACTCTGGAACACTTACCTATGTCGAACAGAGCTCCTCATTAGCACTCCAAGAAAAATCTTGATGATTGGATGGGAGATAGGAAATTCACCCCAGGGATCACTTCTGTGGCTCTGCTCAACAGGGGTACAGGAAAATAATTTTCTTGGGTGGCAAAAGCCAGGGTACCTTTTTGGCTAGGCTTATATAGGCCCTAGGGCTAATAGCCTAGTACCTACCTATGAACCTATGGGACATGTTCAGCAGAGCTGATAAGTCAGCGGACAGAGTATCTACAGACAGAAGGAAGAGAGAACTTGAGACTGAACTGCTAGAAGAAATGGAAACAGGCAATGAGGACCAAAGCTGCCATAGAGTGGCCATGATTCTTCACCTGTGTAAAACTAGTGCATGAAGCTAGCCCGCTAAATGAGTTACTGAGTCACCAGGGAAATGTGTAATTAAGTGGCAGTGACCAACATGTTACCATTAGCAAATGCTTAAACTCCAATGATGTGCTTATTAACATATCAGAGTGCTCCACATACACACCAATGTGCGTCAAAAGGTGCAACTCCAACAATGAAGATGGAAAAGACATCACTATACTCTAGTATCAAGCAGTCAGCCTTCTGTGATATTTGCAGTTACTAAATGACCCACTCGAGAAAAAAAGTTCTAATTAAAAATGTAAGGCAGCTGTGTATAAATACATTGTCATGATACCCATTATTATGTCTATGCCCTGTCATATTATGGGAAGATACTAAGTGCATTGTGGGAGAAACAGACTGGAAGAAAGTTAGAAACACTATGGCAGCCCCTTTGGGTCATTTAGGTTCTACATGCATTTGTGTTTGTAAACAGGGGTAGAATGCTGATCCACGTGAACTTTTTTCAGACTCTGCCCAGGAACACTGTCCGATTACATGACATGCTCAGAAACAGATAGAAGACCGAGGCTGAGGAAACCAATCCCTGGCTTACAAGAAGTAGCATGTTATAGGTTCAAAGGTTCATACTAGGCTATCTGCCCTAGGGCATTTATAAGCCTAGCCAGAATGTGTTTGGCTTTCGCCACCCATTTTAAATTTATTTTGCTATGCCCTTTTTCGAGGTTAGTATACTGTGCCTCTGTCTAACAGTGACACAGAAGTGATACCTGGGGTAAACCTACGATCTCCCATCCACTCAAGATTCCTCTTGAAGAGAGTCAATGAGGGACTCTGCCTAACCTGGACTGGGATTTTATTCCAGAGTGAAGGGAGCCTCTGGGTTATGAATCTGTCCCTCCAGCATGTCCTATTTATTTCAATGCTGAGGTTCAAGTCTCGAGCGTAGCGATGGGATTTGGATTTTCTGAGGTGCAGCATGTCCATTAATTCCGGGTTGGACATGGCTTTATACGTCAGGCACAGATCACCTCTGAACAGGTGGTATGCCACTGAGTAGAGCTGGAGTTTCTTTAACCGGGCAGCATATGGCATCTGTTTGAGCCCTTTGATCCTCTTGGTGAGGTACTTTTGGGGTCTTTCCAGTTGCTGCAGGTGTCTGGTAAGGTACATCCCAAAAGGGGAATTGTACTCGATTATGGGCCTGATGAGGGATGAGTAAAGAGGCACGATGACGTCCCCTGATCTAGATGTGAATCCCTTCATGATTAGGTGAGCTATATAAAAAGTTTTTCTAACCACTTTGGCCACGTGGTTGTCAAATGAGAGATTGCTATCAACTTGGGTCCCCAGGTCTCTAATTACTTCTTCTGTACTTAATGGATTACCACCTATGGGGTAATTTGTGGGCACTTTGTTTTTGCCAAAGGGGATGACTATACACTTTTTGGCATTTAGCTTGAGGCCATGGCTCTGGCACCAGTCTGTTTCTATGAGGCCCTTTTGGAGGATGCTTGTGTCGGCTGGAGAGTCGATTATGGCGCCCAGTTTGCAGTCATCTGCGAACTTGGTCAGCCACAGTCCTTCCGTGTTGGCCTGTACCTCCAAGAAATATACACCGAACAAGAGAGGTCCCACGACTGAGCCTTGTGGGACACCACTTGTAACTGGTTTGGAGTCTGACATGGCTCCAGCAATTCTAACCATGTGGGTTCTGTCCTTGAGCCAGTTTGCAATCCATCTAGTGACATAGGGGTTTATATTTAAGCTGGTGAGCTTATCTATAATGCTCGAGTGGGGTATTGTATCGAAGGCTTTTGCGAGGTCCAGGTAGGCTGTGTGGACCACCTTCCCCTCGTCAATGGCCTTGGTGACTTTCAAAGAAAATCAACCAGGTTTAAGAGGCAGGATCTGCCCTTACAGCCGAACTGGGTAGGATCCAGTGTCTGTAGGTCCCCAATATCTTTATTTATGAGGTCCATGATGATCCTTTCCATAGCTTTGCAGACCAAGCTAGTCAGGCTTATGGGGCGATAGTTTCCAGGATCCGTTGAGGCACCACTGTTGCTGTACGCCACTCTTTGGGCACATATCCTGTAGTAAAGGCTGAGATTGAACAGTAGTTTTATGTTTGGGTTTAGCTCTTCTTGGAGTTCATGTAGGACGCAGCCCGGGACACCGTCTGGTCCCATTGATGCTGTGTTTTTTGCTTTGGAGAGGGCGGCTCTTACCTGAGCATCTGAGATGTCAGTGGGGCAGCACTCTGCTGGGATAGATATTTGCCCTTTTGGGGGTTTGCGCTGAACCTGTCAGCTAGGATGTTGGCAATGTCTGTGGGTTCAGTGTATTTTTTGTCATTTTGGACTAATTCTGAGCATATCTGGGAATTACCACCCAGGTTCCTAACATAACTAAAGAAAGCCTTGTGATTATCCTTAGTGTCCTGTGCAATTTCTCTCTCGAAGCTGGCCTTAGACAATTTTATGAGTGCCCGTAGTTTTTTGCCAATACTGATCAGTGATGCCTTCCCTTTTTGGGATTTTGCTCTATCATTTAGTAGCTTCCTCCTTCTATTGTATAGTTTGTTTATGGCTGGGGTCCACCAGACAGGACGTCTGCCTTTGGAGGATTGGGTCTTGGTTTTATTTGGGATGAATAATCCATGCATTCCTGAAGGTGTTCATAGAATGCGTTTATAAAGGATTCTGCTGTCTCGGCCGTATTTTCCACAGGCCCGGGGGCTTTGAAGGATTCCACCTCGGTTTTGAGGAGTGTGAAATTTGCTTTAGAGAAGTTTTTCACTGTGGTTTTCTGGTGGGGGTGGGGTCGGGATGTGAATATCCAGGGAGATTAGTTTATGGTCTGATCTTACCAGTGAGGGATACACTTCTGGTCTGGAGCATAGAGTCCCCATGTTGGTGATGATCAGGTCCAGTAAGTTTTCCCGTCTTGTGGGAGTGGTAACAAGTTGTTCCATAGCATTTGAGTTTATAAATTCTAGGAACCTTTGGGCTAGGGTGTTGGAGCTAGAGTAATGCTCCCAGTCTATGTTTGGGTAGTTGAAGTCGCCCAATATAATGGTGTTTGGAGAGACCTTCATATTTTCCAGTGTTCTCAGAAAGGACGGTGGGGTTCCTGGGTTTGGGAGGGTGGTCTGTAGCAGGCTATAAACTGGAAGGCAGTTTTACCCACTGTTAGTTGCACATGGATAGTCTCTGATGCTTCGCTTTGCCACCAACCTGGAGGTGTGGGTATCTTTGATGAATATCGATACTCCCTCCTTTTGTGGTTCGGTCCAAGTTTTGGGGCGAAAAGCATGGTATGAGGTATAACCTGGTAGTGCTGGGGTGCTCTCGGAGCCCTGAACCAGGTTTCTGTTACTGCACAGATATCGCTGTTCTCCATGCTAAGGCGAGTTTGAGTGCGTGCATCTTGAGGTTTAGACTTCTGGCGTTGAGTAGCATTACTCTTAGTTTCTTATCCCTTGTGATACCTATGGAGGTGGGTTTGTCTTTTGAGCCTTGCCTAAAAAAGGCACTATGGGGGTAGCAAGAGCCTTTGCCAATATCCAAAAGCCCAGGGGTGACAGGTGCAAGCCATCCCTAGCGAAGCATCGTGGCTTGTCGAGCATATCATCCCAAGCTGACAGGCATTGGATCCCCTTTGAATGACACCAGTACTTAAGCCAATTGTTGAAATTTATCATCTTGTGGCATCACTCTTGGTGAGGGTAAGATGCTACTCAAGGTCAGGGTCATACCGGCCTGGGCTACATGCTCAGAGAGCTCCTTTATGTCACTTTTCATGTAGTCCAGGGAGGGACGTCTCAGGCCATTCACACCAGCATGGACAATGACAGAGTCATATTTGTACTTGCCTTGGAGTGACCTGAGTGCTTGTGTTATGTGGCGGATCCTAGCGCCCGACAGGCTGCTCACCGTGACCCTCTCCTTGTTCAGCCTGGTGAGCGGGACGTCAGTGTGCCTGACGAGAGAGTCACCTATTACAAGTGTATCAGGTGTGTTGTTTAGTCTTAAGGGCTGTGACTGTTCGGCACACTGGCTTTGTGATATGTGTTGCACGTGTTTTGTTTTGGGGTAGCGGTTGCTTGGGTGTCTGCTTTGGAGATCTCTGCTGCTTAGGCAGATCTTTATTTAGAGCCTCAGAGTATGTTTTTGTGTGATTATGTGTTTGGTTTGCTGTCGTGGTAGGTCTATGTGAGACTGGAATTGTAGTGAGTGTGGTTTCCTTCTCCTCCTGACTGGTTATGCCAGTACTGAGTTGAGAGAGCTTAGCCTCCAGTTTGGCTATATGGTTGCATCTCTCACATGGGTTGGAATTTGTTGGGAGGAGGAGAGGGTTGTCTGTATACATGAGGCAGTTGTAACATTGCCTCAAGATTCCCAGATTCACCAGCTGGACCGGAGAGGAGATTGACAACTGACCTTTGGACATGCTAGAATAATATTGGGAATTCCTTAATTAAATACAAGGGCCAGTGGGGAGTGAGGGTGTAGTGCTTTTAATTTTTAGTGCTTATATAATTGCTTTAGCGCGCAAGTGCCAGGTAACTTAAGTGCAATGTGTTACAGGTAACTTGAATGCAAAAACAACAAACAGTAACTTTCTTTCAAGTGAAACAAGGAAATAAGTACAGTAAGCAATGCAGATATCACTAGTGATTCACAGAAGCGCTGAGAAGCCGCGTATTAGGTGGAATTAGTGTTCCAGGGAAATAAGCAAACAAACAAGCATATAAACAAAGCTAGATTCAGCAGGCCTGGATCTAGTCTATGCTACAGCAAACAAGGTGTACCAATTTCAGTAAGATACAGTTCAAATATTCAGGCACTATAAACCTTTAACCAGAAATTCCCAGCTCAGAAGGGCAGAGTCCAGCCTCTTCTCCCACAAGAGTGCAGACCACGAACCTTCTTAATGTAAAATAACTGGCCTGAAGCCCAAGTGCCTAAACAAGAACTAATACACTTTAAGAATAACAGACACTGGGCTCTCAATCAGCAGTTCCCAACTTAGAAGGATGAAAGCTACCTGTCCCCTGCCACCACAGTGCATGCCACAAACATTCCTAATGTAAAACAACTGGTCTGAAGCCCAAGTGCTTAATCCAAAAGACTTAGAATGATAGCTACACTTTAATCAAGTTACTACCAAGCAGTAACAAATACAATTGAATACTTTAGAGAATGCCTGGATTAGTGCTCAAGTTACACAAACAAAGCTAGATCCAGCAGGCCCGAATCCAGTCTATGCCACAGCAAACAAGGCGCACCAACTTCAGTAAGAAGCAGTTCAGATATGCATGCACTATAAGCCTTTAACCAGAAATTCCCAGCTCAGAAGGGCAGAGTCCAGCCTCTCCTCCCACAAGAGTGCAGACCACGAACCCTCTTAATGTAAAATAACTGGCCTGAAAGCCCAAGTGCTTAAACCAGAATTAATACACTTTTAGAATAACAGACACTGAGCCCCCAATCAGCAGTTCCCAACCTAGAAGGATGTAAGCTACCTGTTCTGCCACTACAGTGCAGACCACAAACCCTCTCAGTGCAAAACAACTGGTCCGAAGCCCAAGTGTTTAAACCAAAAGGCTTAGAATAAGTTACACCAAGCAGTAATAAATACAACTGAGTACTTTTAAGATGATGCAAAAGTAAAATAAAGTAGGTAGAAACACAAGTACAGTAAAAGCAGATTAAATTTTTTTTTTTTCTGAACAAGTGCTGAGATCAAAGATTAGATCAATTCAATAAGACGTTGTACCATGTACTAATCATTAAGTATTACACAGATGGGTATTTCTTAAAAGATCAAGTTATATGATGACACTTATTTCAGCTGCTGGGTGGACGCATTCCTTTAAGGCTTAGTTTGTTCCCCCCTACATCCTCTTTTGTTATATACAAGTGTGCAATAGGTACTTTTTTCTGTGTTTTTACACATTTTTATTGCACTTAATTCAGATTTAATAAATTACTGCGTTTCTGAAACACTATAAATGCACATGTAAACAGAGTGGATGCTGAGAAATGTGTAGTTCTACAGGGAAATGGTGGGGGAAAATACTACAGCAGTGATGATTTGCTGACGCACAACTATGGCATATCCCCACAACACTACCTGGTCACAGAAAAACAATACCAACCATCCAGGATATGTTGCAGTACACGTCGAAAGAAAACATTATCACATGAAGTCACAATTATCACCATTGTGTAAAAATTATAGCTATGGAAGAATGGGCCATGTGTCAGCTTAAGTGAGGAAGGCAGTGACTCTGGGTCAGCTTACCTTCCTTGGTCCATGATAGATTAGGTACTCCACTCCTAAATGAGCATCTCCACTTCCGACAAGGTCAGCTACAGTTATACAAGTAATAGAAAGGGGAAGGCAAACAAGCAAAAATCCCAAGTCCTCATGTTGGGCCAATGGACATCAATACAAGCTAGTCTTATGTTTTCCCCGTGCCCATGTGGACACTGTCCACGTACTCCAGCTATATTGGGTTTACCATTGTCCTCCTTGCCTAGGGTGTGGCTGAATGCTTTCTTGCCCAGCTAACAAATGAATACATTGAAATTAAAAGTTTTAAATACAGCCAACTGTCAGGAGATGCAGGGCTAAATATACGTGTGTGTGTGTGTGTGTGTGTGTGTGTGTGTGTGTGTGTGTGTGTGTGTGTGTGTGTGTGTTCCATCCTTTTGATGAGATGTTAAACCAAGGACCTTACTGTAATTGGTAGCTCAGAAAAGATGCAAAAGAACTCCCTGCACTTCATAAGTTCGGGCCATTTTAAGCCTAGAGAAATTTCTCATTTGGTGCTTGGAATTACCTATTTCATTTAGTATTTAGATTAAACTTACCCCATTCATGGATTTATATTATCCCTACTGACAGTAACTAAGATCATAGTATAGACATTTAAAAAATTCCCAATTGTGGGTTAAATCATTTAGAAGCGGATTGTCTATTACTAGCAGAGGGGGAAGCCCTGGGGTAAATCTTCTATTACCCATGCAAAGATCCAAGTTATTCTGGAATTTTGACGGGAATAAGCTTTGTTTTACATTGATGTAAAGTTTGTTCCAGAGCAGCAGTATCCTCTGTCATATACCTGTCCCTCCAAACCTTTAAGGTATAGATCCCTGAAAAGTACAGTTTTGTACCTACCATAAATGTAGATGTTCGAGGATCCCCATTGCTGCAGTCCTTACTATTGGGTATAGTCCGCGTCCAGTCGGCCCGAATACCAGAGTATAAGGCTGACGTCGGTCAGGGCGCATTAGACTGACGTCAGTACGACAGGGTACTAATGCGCATGACCGACGTCATATCCTCAGTCTTTTCTTGCCCCAGATGTCAGAAGACCCTAAAAAGACAAGGCCCAAAATACGTGCACCAAAAATATGTACAATATATACAAGAATATATACAAAAATATAAGCATGTAACCTCACCTACACAACCACCCCTAAACACAGAGGGAAGGAGGGAGGTAAATTGCAGCAATGGGGATCCTCGAACATCTACATTTATGGTAGGTACAAACTGTACTATGTTCTTCGCCCCCATTGCTGCAGTCCTTACTATTGGGTAGAATCCCAAAGCAGAGGTAAGGAGGCTGGCAAATCATAAAGAAGCAGGAGCTGACAACATGCCTTGCAAAACAGCTGTGGCAAAACCAGCCCTAGACTTAGAGTAGATAGGAAGGTGATAATGCTTAGAGAAAGTATGCACTGAACTCCAAGTAGCTGCTTCCAAAATATCCTTAGTTGCCACCCCCTTAGAAATGCTGTTGAAGTGGCAGTAGCCCTAGTGGAATGAGGCCTAATCCCAGCTGGAATCTCCTTGCCATGATGGGAATAACAAAATGCAATGCAAAAGCCAATCCACCTAGAAATAGTTTGTTTTGACACAGGCTTGCCCTGTGAACTCAAAGCAAAAGAAAAAAACCCAAAAACCCAAAAAAAATTTCCTTTTTAAAAGGGAAAACTGCCTAAAACTTTGCAATCCATCTAGTGACATAGGGTTTATATTTAAGCTGGTGAGCTTATCTATAATGCTCGAGTGGGGTATTGTATCGAAGGCTTTGCGAGGTCCAGGTAGGCTGTGTGGACCACCTTCCCTCGTCACGGCCTTGGTGACTTTCAAAGAAAATCAACCAGGTTTAAGAGGCAGGATCTGCCCTTACAGCCGAACTGGGTAGGATCCAGTGTCTGTAGGTCCCCAATATCTTTATTTATGAGGTCCATGATGATCCTTTCCATAGCTTTGCAGACCAAGCTAGTCAGGCTTATGGGGCGATAGTTTCCAGGATCCGTTGAGGCACCACTGTTGCTGTACGCCACTCTTTGGGCACATATCCTGTAGTAAAGGCTGAGATTGAACAGTAGTTTTATGTTTGGGTTTAGCTCTTCTTGGAGTTCATGTAGGACGCAGCCCGGGACACCGTCTGGTCCCATTGATGCTGTGTTTTTTGCTTTGGAGAGGGCGGCTCTTACCTGAGCATCTGAGATGTCAGGGGGGCAGCACTCTGCTGGGATAGATATTTGCCCTTTGGGGGTTTGCGCTGAACCTGTCAGCTAGGATGTTGGCAATGTCTGTGGGTTCAGTGTATTTTTTGTCATTTTGGACTAATTCTGAGCATATCTGGGAATTACCACCCAGGTTCCTAACATAACTAAAGAAAGCCTTGTGATTATCCTTAGTGTCCTGTGCAATTTCTCTCTCAAGCTGGCCTTAGACAATTTTATGAGTGCCCGTAGTTTTTGCCAATACTGATCAGTGATGCCTTCCCTTTTGGGATTTTGCTCTATCATTTAGTAGCTTCCTCCTTCTATTGTATAGTTTGTTTATGGCTGGGGTCCACCAGACAGGACGTCTGCCTTTGGAGGATTGGGTCTTGGTTTTATTTGGGATGAATAATCCATGCATTCCTGAAGGTGTTCATAGAATGCGTTTATAAAGGATTCTGCTGTCTCGGCCGTATTTTCCACAGGCCGGGGCTTTGAAGGATTCCACCTCGGTTTTGAGGAGTGTGAAATTTGCTTTAGAGAAGTTTTTCACTGTGGTTTTCTGGGCGGGGGGTGGGGTCGGGATGTGAATATCCAGGGAGATTAGTTTATGGTCTGATCTTACCAGTGAGGGATACACTTCTGGTCTGGAGCATAGAGTCCCCATGTTGGTGATGATCAGGTCCAGTAAGTTTTCCCGTCTTGTGGGAGTGGTAACAAGTTGTCCCATAGCATTTGAGTTTATAAATTCTAGGAACCTTTGGGCTAGGGTGTTGGAGCTAGAGTAATGCTCCCAGTCTATGTTTGGGTAGTTGAAGTCGCCCAATATAATGGTGTTTGGAGAGACCTTCATATTTTCCAGTGTTCTCAGAAAGGACGGGTGGGGTTCCTGGGTTTGGGAGGGTGGTCTGTAGCAGGCTATAAGCTGGAAGGCAGTTTTACCCACTGTTAGTTGCACATGGATAGTCTCTGATGCTTCCTTTGCCACCAACCTGGAGGTGTGGGTATCTTTGATGAATATCGATACTCCCCTCCTTTTGTGGTTCGGGTCCAAGTTTTGGGGCGAAAAGCATGGTATGAGGTATAACCTGGTAGTGCTGGGGTGCTCTCGGAGCCCTGAACCAGGTTTCTGTTACTGCACAGATATCGATGTTCTCCATGCTAAGGAGAGTTTTGAGTGCGTGCATCTTGAGGTTTAGACTTCTGGCGTTGAGTAGCATTACTCTTAGTTTCTTATCCCTTGTGATACCTATGGAGGTGGGTTTGTCTTTGAGCCTTGCCTAAAAAGGCACTATGGGGTAGCAAGAGCCTTTGCCAATATCCAAAAGCCCAGGGGTGACAGGTGCAAGCCGTCCCTAGCGAAGCATCGTGGCTTGTCGAGCATATCATCCCAAGCTGACAGGCATTGGATCCCCTTTGAATGACACCAGTACTTAAGCCAATTGTTGAAATTGATCATCTTGTGGCATCACTCTTGGTGAGGGTAAGATGCTACTCAAGGTCAGGGTCATACCGGCCTGGGCTACATGCTCAGAGAGCTCCTTTATGTCGCTTTTCATGTAGTCCAGGGAGGGACGTCTCAGGTCATTCACACCAGCATGGACAATGACAGAGTCATATTTGTACTTGCCTTGGAGTGACCTGAGTGCTTGTGTTATGTGGCGGATCCTAGCGCCCGACAGGCTGCTCACCGTGACCCTCTCCTTGTTCAGCCTGGTGAGCGGGACGTCAGTGTGCCTGACGAGAGAGTCACCTATTACAAGTGTATCAGGTGTGTTGTTTAGTCTTAAGGGCTGTGACTGTTCGGCACACTGGCTTTGTGATATGTGTTGCACGTGTTTTGTTTTGGGGTAGCGGTTGCTTGGGTGTCTGCTTTGGAGATCTCTGCTGCTTAGGCAGATCTTTATTTAGAGCCTCAGAGTATGTTTTTGTGTGATTATGTGTTTGGTTTGCTGTCGTGGTAGGTCTATGTGAGACTGGAATTGTAGTGAGTGTGGTTTCCTTCTCCTCCTGACTGGTTATGCCAGTACTGAGTTGAGAGAGCTTAGCCTCCAGTTTGGCTATATGGTTGCATCTCTCACATGGGTTGGAATTTGTTGGGAGGAGGAGAGGGTTGTCTGTATACATGAGGCAGTTGTAACATTGCCTCAAGATTCCCAGATTCACC
The DNA here is from genome assembly GCF_019279795.1 of Protopterus annectens. Lineage (NCBI taxonomy): Eukaryota > Metazoa > Chordata > Ceratodontiformes > Protopteridae > Protopterus > Protopterus annectens. Next base: position 1,969,097,960 of record NC_056728.1, read on the forward strand.
AGCTGGACCGGAGAGGAGATTGACAACTGACCTTTGGACATGCTAGAATAATATTGGGAATTCCTTAATTAAATACAAGGGCCAGTGGGGAGTGAGGGTGTAGTGCTTTTAATTTTTAGTGCTTATATAATTGCTTTAGCGCGCAAGTGCCAGGTAACTTAAGTGCAGTGTGTTACAGGTAACTTGAATGCAAAAACAACAAACAGTAACTTTCTTTCAAGTGAAACAAGGAAATAAGTACAGTAAGCAATGCAGATATCACTAGTGATTCACAGAAGCGCTGAGAAGCCGCGTATTAGGTGGAATTAGTGTTCCAGGGAAATAAGCAAACAAGCAAGCATATAAACAAAGCTAGATTCAGCAGGCCTGGATCTAGTCTATGCTACAGCAAACAAGGTGTACCATTTTCAGTAAGATACAGCTCAAATATTCAGGCACTATAAACCTTTAACCAGAAATTCCCAGCTCAGAAGGGCAGAGTCCAGCCTCTTCTCCCACAAGAGTGCAGACCACGAACCTTCTTAATGTAAAATAACTGGCCTGAAGCCCAAGTGCCTAAACCAGAACTAATACACTTTAAGAATAACAGACACTGGGCTCTCAATCAGCAGTTCCCAACTTAGAAGGATGAAAGCTACCTGTCCCCTGCCACCACAGTGCATGCCACAAACCTTCCTAATGTAAAACAACTGGTCTGAAGCCCAAGTGCTTAATCCGAAAGACTTAGAATGATAGCTACACTTTAATCAAGTTACTACCAAGCAGTAATAAATACAATTGAATACTTTAGAGAATGCCTGGATTAGTGCTCAAGTTACACAAACAAAGCTAGATCCAGCAGGCCCGAATCCAGTCTATGCCACAGCAAACAAGGCGCACCAACTTCAGTAAGAAGCAGTTCAGATATGCATGCACTATAAGCCTTTAACCAGAAATTCCCAGCTCAGAAGGGCAGAGTCCAGTCTCTCCTCCCACAAGAGTGCAGACCACGAACCCTCTTAATGTAAAATAACTGGCCTGAAAGCCCAAGTGCTTAAACCAGAATTAATACACTTTTAGAATAACAGACACTGAGCCTCAATCAGCAGTTCCCAACCTAGAAGGATGTAAGCTACCTGTTCTGCCACTACAGTGCAGACCACAAACCCTCTCAGTGCAAAACAACTGGTCCGAAGCCCAAGTGTTTAAACCAAAAGGCTTAGAATAAGTTACACCAAGCAGTAATAAATACAACTGAGTACTTTTAAGATGATGCAAAAGTAAAATAAAGTAGGTAGAAACACAAGTACAGTAAAAGCAGATTAAATTTTTTTTTTTTCTGAACAAGTGCTGAGATCAAAGATTAGATCAATTCAATAAGACGTTGTACCATGTACTAATCATTAAGTATTACACAGATGGGTATTTCTTAAAAGATAAAGTTATATGATGACACTTATTTCAGCTGCTGGGTGGACGCATTCCTTTAAGGCTTAGTTTGTTCCCCCCTACATCCTCTTTTGTTATATACAAGTGTGCAATAGGTACTTTTTTCTGTGTTTTTACACATTTTTATTGCACTTAATTCAGATTTAATAAATTACTGCGTTTCTGAAACACAATAAATGCACATGTAAACAGAGTGGATGCTGAGAAATGTGTAGTTCTACAGGGAAATGGTGGGGGAAAATACTACAGCAGTGATGATTTGCTGACGCACAACTATGGCATATCCCCACAACACTACCTGGTCACAGAAAAACAATACCAACCATCCCAGATATGTTGCAGTACACGTCGAAAGAAAACATTATCACATGAAGTCACAATTATCACCATTGTGTAAAAATTATAGCTATGGAAGAATGGGCCATGTGTCAGCTTAAGTGAGGAAGGCAGTGACTCTGGGTCAGCTTACCTTCCTTGGTCCATGATAGATTAGGTACTCCACTCCTAAATGAGCATCTCCACTTCCGACAAGGTCAGCTACAGTTATACAAGTAATAGAAAGGGGAAGGCAAACAAGCAAAAATCCCAAGTCCTCATGTTGGGCCAATGGACATCAATACAAGCTAGTCTTATGTTTTCCCCGTGCCCATGTGGACACTGTCCACGTACTCCAGCTATATTGGGTTTACCATTGTCCTCCTTGCCTAGGGTGTGGCTGAATGCTTTCTTGCCCAGCTAACAAATGAATACATTGAAATTAAAAGTTTTAAATACAGCCAACTGTCAGGAGATGCAGGGCTAAATATACGTGTGTGTGTGTGTGTGTGTGTGTTCCATCCTTTTGATAAGATGTTAAACCAAGGACCTTACTGTAATTGGTAGCTCAGAAAAGATGCAAAAGAACTCCTTGCACTTCATAAGTTCACAGGTTAGTACTAGGCTAACTGCCCTTCCGGGCCATTTTAAGCCTAGAGAAATTTCTCATTTGGTGCTTGGAATTACCTATTTCATTTAGTATTTAGATTAAACTTACCCCATTCATGGATTTATATTATCCCTACTGACAGTAACTAAGATCATAGTATAGACATTTAAAAAATTCCCAATTGTGGGTTAAATCATTTAGAAGCGGATCGTCTATTACTAGCAGAGGGGGAAGCCCTGGGGTAAATCTTCTATTACCCATGCAAAGATCCAAGTTATTCTTGAATTTTGACGGGAATAAGCTTTGTTTTACATTGATGTAAAGTTTGTTCCAGAGCAGCAGTATCCTCTGTCATATACCTGTCCCTCCAAACCTTTAAGGTATAGATCCCTGAAACGGGGTTTTTTCTGAGATTAACTGCAAAATGCAGCTTACAAGAAAGGTACCTTTGTTGACATATGGTGTCCCTTAAAATGATGGAATGAAAGACTATCGCACTATTTTAGTGCAGTCTTATTGGGGAGGTTTCATTTCAGACTACAACGATTCTATCTTAACCTGTTTTCTGATGTACTTGGCTCTTTGGTGTCAAAGACTGTCTAGAATGTAGTTTATATTTTTAAAGGTGGCCCGTCTTGGAAAGTGATACATATTTTACTGCTTGTGTTGTCATTACTAGTAGTTTGACATCCCTGAGAAGTTTAGGTCAAATGTACTTTTAGTGACCAAAGTTAAATGATAGCATTGTTATGAAGCAACAAGTAACTGATTTCACACTCCATCATTGTTTGCAAAACAATCTGGTCACTGGCCTTGTGATTTTTCTTCTTCCCTCAGAAATGGTCACCAGTTGCACATAACTAAGGACTAACTGACAAGCTGCATTTTGTCTTTACATTTGTGGAAGGCCTTGAGAATGAGAAGTATGAAACAGATTGTTTTTAAATGTTGGTATCCCACAATTCCACTGAAGTGGTCAAGGTTACACAATTATGTAAGCAAATTTAGTTGTACCTACTTCACATGAGCCTTTGTCCAGATTTTTTATGTTGCCAGGTTGACATGTATGCACACCATCCAAATGCAAAGACAAAATCTGAATTGCATCTGCAAAAGCACTATATTTACTCCACACTAATCTTCCCTATCAGCTACTCTTTCATTTACTGACATTTGATTACCAGGAAAGTCCGACTTGGGAAGGAGCCCATTTCAGAGATGCCCAGAAAAGAGAAATCAAAGCATTACAAAATATTTTAAGAACAATAATTTTACAATCTCTAAAAATAACAGAAACTACAGTTCAATTATACCAAACTAGACAATATATCTAAACAGATTATACATCAATTACTTAATATTTGGGGAAACAGCCAATTTACAGAGAAATTAAAGATTAGTTAGTATAATACAAACAAGAAAGGCAATATGGAGTGTGAAAAGCAGGCTTGTGGTATATGTAGAGAGAAAGCCACGGGACAGAAATTGATAGAAGTGAGTGAGTGAAGGAGAGTAAACCCATCCAGCTTTACCACAGCTATGAGAATATGGCACTTTCCCCCTGTAAAATCCTAAGTTTAGAAATATTAGCATCTGAACCAATGCAGGTTACGACACAATGGACTATCCATGTAACACTGCATATATCCCTCACTAGCAAGCACCTTCCTTAAAAAAAAAAAAAATCTCACTCAATTTAAATTCAAATATGCTTATGTACATCTGTCATACATTTCCCCAACAGCAGGAAGTGACCAAGAACAAGGGAGGGTACCCCCTTCCCTAGCAGAGAAGTTCAAATCACACGGTTATATTGAGAACCCTTCCTGAAAGCCAAGCAGTCATCACCAAGGTGTACACACACAACACAGTTGCCGCACAGATTACAATACACGCTCATTTAAGCATTAGAAGCAACCACTCCTCCTGTGGAGAAAGTTTTCAAATCAACATTTGCCAGCAAGTGATCAGTCAACTAATATATATAAGTAAATGGCACTAGCAATTTTAACAGCAAATGGCACCCAACCTGCTGCTGAATATCCAAGGTATGAAGGGCCTGCTTACCCCAGTTCTTGCCAGCACAAAAGGAAATGGGGATGAAAAGGACTAGTTCAGTGAGAACTCAAACCACTTTCAGAAGGAAATATGGTTTGACCAGAAAAACACAATGTCCTTGTGAAGTGCCACACATACCTACACAGAATAAGGGCTTAAAGCGCCAACAGCTAAAAACAGACCTTTCCGAAAGAATCAACGCACTTGGCTGCAATGCTGAGATGGCAGGATGGACATACCTCAGTTAGGCTCAGAGGAGTCAACTTCAAAAGCAATACAAACACCCTTAAATGATGCTTGACAGACACCCTCTCACCAAGGCCAAGCTAATAGGCAACAGCAGACACTGACAGCACACATGCTTTTAGTGTGGAGGACCAGAAGGCTGTGGTGAGGGTTCTATTCCCACTCCAGTTAATTTGACTGTTGACACTGCAGCACTCCTTTCTGCTATCCTTCAAACGAGAAAGTAAAGAGCTCTTTTCTTGAGGTGATAGTTGCTCAGGTGGACGCAAAAGATTCCACAGCACCTTTGAAAAGAGTAGGAGGCCCTTTACTAAACTGTACATGCTTAATTTACACACAATTATACACACTTTTACAGTTTCCAAAAAAATAAAGCAATCATTCTGATCCCCCACTCTGAACAAAACCTTATTTTTAATCAGCCAAATCTCACTCTTCATTAAACTTCCTTCACCCAAATAATGCAAACACATTTTTCTATCAATTCTCAACATAAAATTTCTACTTGTATTCTTACAATATTGGAATTCAGTCATATCCATATTAAGTTTTATAAATCCCTCTACATAATTTGAATCTAAAATTTCCCAGAACGCTTTTACTCTTCTGCACCCCAAAAAGCATGTTTACTGGTCTCAAATCCCCTACAGTACAAACATTCTATTTTTCTTACTTTTATAAGGGATATTCATCTTTAATGGCAAATTGTCCTCATAAAAAAAAAAACTTGGCACTTTTTTCACATCGTACTACTGCTTGTATAGCATTTTCTTCATTCAATTCTTTCCTATATTCGAAAATACATTTCCATATTAAACCACACTTTCTTCCCTTTTCCGTTTTACACTTGTTTTCCACAACATAATTTTATCCTGAGACTTTTCCAATTCTTTATTTCAACAAACTTTTCTTTTAAAACTTAAAAAACGTAACCATTCCATTTTATACTTTAAACTTAGTATCTGTGTTAAAGTAGAATCCGTCTTTTCAAGACGTTGCATCTTTAAAATTTTAGAGTAAATTATTGGATTTATTAACTCATTACATACATATAAAAATCCCTGTTCACTAGATTTAACCTAGACCCCCCCCCAATTAAATATAGAGTTGTATACTTTTAAGATCAACGGTAAACTAAAAAAGTCTGCTAAAAGCAATTCTAGTTAAAACAGAATTGCACACACTTTTTAATAAGAATAAACAATTTCCAAAACAAACACGCAGTTCTCATTTCCTCTAAATTTCTTTCCATACTGTATCTATGTCTCGCTTTCCAAACCATATTCCAAGAATTTTAACCTCCTATTAAATTTAATCCCTCCAACTGCTCAGATCCCAATCCTTGACTTATCAAAAAGCCCACCATGGGAAGAGAGTTTCATGTAAAAATATTAAATCGCACTGTACTTGCACATTTATATCCTTAGCAATACAGTCTGCATAAGTTAGCAGAATTTGCAACTTTATCCCTTGTTTTGAAATACAACTACATTCCATCTCTCTAGTCATATGTATTGAATATCACATTCATCTGTCATACAAACATACCACTCAACGGACCTTGTCCAATCCCTTTCTCAAGCTGTACATCTTCCTTAAGCCGTTTTACTAACATTAACTATATTGCTATCGCACCTATAAACTTTAACAAACATTTTCTACCCATTCACTTATATTACAAACTTCAAACACCTCCCCATAACACCAAATGACTAATTGAATCACTTCTGAAAATCACCTTCCAGTTCCATTTTGCATTTACATTTCTGTATGTCATCTACTAATACCCTAATTAATAAATCCTGGATCATTTTCCATTTTATACCACATGCATGTCCTTTTACAACCTAACTTTCTCCTCCATTTTTTTTTATAAAATTTATATAAAAGTTTTATCTGTATTTATTACTGGTGTCCAGTTCTGTAACTCGTTCAATCACTTTTCCCTATACAAATCTAATTATACCCTTGTACAATTCTTTATACCTAAAACCTTTATCTAACCATTCAATACTCTTATAAACAAACACTTACCCAAGATGATGTCCATATACATCCTATATTCCATTCCATCTGATCTTGTAGCCAAAACTGAAATTGATATATTGAAAACTTGATCTAGTTCTATCTTAATATTCTAAATCTTTGTCTTTAGACAATGAACACTTTCCACATTTTACTAAATTTCTATCCTCCATCCTTCAAATAAAGTCTACCATTTCCAAGATTTTTTTCCTTGTGTATTCCCCACAAAATCCTTTACTCATAACACTGTTCTCTTTAATTTTACTTTGATATGGTGCATTTTTTTCCTTGCAAAAAAAAAATCTTAATGCAATTTTTTTTTTATTCTCGTATAACTCTTGCTCTTTCATAACAATGTCATTGTTCCTCTCCGGTCAATAATTACTCAACTTCTAGTCTTATCCATATTTTTTCCCCAAATCACATACGTTTTAAACAGAAGTATAAAAGTTATCTACCATTCTGACAAATCCTTTAACTCACACCAATGTGATGTACTCAATTTCATCGAATCCTCTCTACCTCTGTTGTCCCATTTCACCTCATATATTCATTTAAACCCTTACCCAATTTTATATATTCAGTATTTCCTTTTATTTCAGTCCAACTTGCCTATGATCTGAGAAACCAGTTCAAAAGGCCCTCTATTAATAAGCCTTCGGATAACAAATTTCTGTTCTTTTTCCTTCTTAAAGTCCATGTTTTTTTATCCCATATTCCTAACTACCCATATAACATCCCATGCTAACTTATAACACACTTTCCTTTCAGATTGCCTCAAATTACAATTAAAATTCCCTGCTACAATAACCTCCATATGAAATTGTGACATACTGAATGTTTCTAAACACTACGACTACTGTTTAGATACATATGCATAAACAGCAACAATTTTAATAACCGGGGATCACTTCAGTGGCTCTGCTGGACAGAGGCACAGGGAACTAATCTAAGGGGGTGACTAAAGCCAACACATTCTGGCTAGGCTTATAAATGCCTTTGGGCAAATAGCCTAGCACCTATGAACCAGATTACAACACCTTACAACTGTGGTTAACTGTATTAAACAGTGTCTCTACATGAAGTAAGAGTACCTGAATAGGGCTCCTTCCCAAAATTCTAAATCAGTTTTTCTTCCAACCATACTTTTGACTTGCTTCAACTTGTGATAAAAATCTGACTTCTAAAATAATCATATCACATTCCTACTTACTACACCACTCCAAAATTCCTATTCTCTCTAATCTTTTCAAACTATTCACTATAACGGCTAGAACTTCACAAGTAATTTTAACTTACTGTAATATATAAAAAGTTATTTTAAATCCATCTAATCTCCTTTTCCGCTCATACTTTTACCAATACATTTTTAACTATGTTCCATTTAACCTCATCACTATCACTTAACCCTAAGTCTATACTTGCATCTCCCTTCGTATTAACATTTTGTAACACTTCCTCTCTATCCATAGCATTTGTTAGTTTCCACCTAATGCTCTCTAAATTTTACTCTCTATTTTCCACTTGTACCTCACTTCCTTTTTCTTCACACTTTCCCCCAAATGCCCTCATTTATTAACGTACAATTCACAGCACCCTGCATCATGTCTCATTTCCCCATATGTAAAACATCTTTTCACATGGTTAACTGATAATTTCACACACGAGACATGTTTTTGGCTGTCACCAATATTTTACTATACTGTCACCTTCAACATTTAGGATACTTGGCATATGCACAAGGCTCTCATTTTTCATTGTCTAATTTTAAAGTCGTATAGCAATCCTATGCCTCAGTCCACAAACCTCTTACCATATAGAAAAACTCAATACATCTTTACATAATTTTAATAAGTTTCCTTTTAAAGGTTTTCTACTTCAGTCCTAAATTGAATGTTTTAGTTTCCCTGCAAAAGCCTTACAGAATAGTCCTTCATATTCAACTAGGAATTTTTCCCAATATCTGACCATTCTTGAAAATAATGTCACAAAAGTCTCTATTAATATGAATAAACACTTACCTCATTAGATTTAAATTCCTAGTTGTGTAATAATTGTCCCATACCTTCTAGTAGTCCATCTGATTCTTTTTTTTCAATCCATACCCTAATCTCTCAAACACACATCTTTGCTTCTTTCTTGTTTTCCCATTTTAACCATCCCCGTATACGATTTTCTCCAAAACGGTTCCACTTCATTCTGCTGAACATCTTGGTTCCGAATTTTTCCATCCGCTCTCCCTAGGTCTCTGCCAATCTTAGCTCACTCCTGTTGACTAAATCAATAAACCATCCTATAACCCTCCCAATTGGAAGACTGCAACTTCATCTAAGAAGCTTTGGGGAAGAAATCTTCAGAGTCCTTAATCACAGGTTCTCTCTCTGTCCTTGAAAAGGTTTGACTGCCTTTACAGATTACCTCACCATGCCACCCTTTTTAAGGGACATCTCCACAAATTCCTCTACCTTGTTCCACAATTCCACTGCTTCTGCTGTTAGACTAACAGCACCATGTGATGTGAGGTACTGCCAGCTATGCCAGAAGAAAGGCAGTGGACGTTTAACCTATGCCAGCAAAGTTAGCTGCAGTTTTGTAAAGAATTGTATGTCATTTGTATATCAAAACTGATTTGCACAGGTGCTTGTTTTGAAAAATGTATTTGTAAAGCTGCTTGTGTTAAAATGTACTAACAGTGGGTCATCTGGACAGAAAACTGCACTGGAACTGTTGAAATACATTATAACAAAATACCGGAAGAGAAGATTAATCTCAGCCCAGCTAACTTTGAAAAATGCATTTTAGCAAAAGTGCATGTGTGACTACACATATATGCAAGATTACGGCTCAGCTTCTAGTAAAAGGGAGCAGTGCGAGAACCAGTCAAATGATTGGACAGGATGTCATTCTATAGGCAGCACTAAAATATTTAGTTAGTGAGAAATGTCACCCGGCTGTCTTGTCTGTGAAACAGACAAAGGACCACTCGCCTACTTCATCTTGCTTGTTCAAATTGTTGTGGATGGCAGGAGAAATGGGGTAGGGGTTATACTAAAGGAACAATATGCCAGGAGTGTTTTAGACGTGAAGAGTGTCTGACAGGGTGAGGTTTATGAAGCTCGAAATTGATGGTGTAATGATGAATGTTAGTGCATATGCTCCACAAGTAGGGTGTGCGATGGATGAAGTTGTGATGAGTGTACCCAAGGGTGAGAGAGACTAGTGATTGGAGCGGACTTTAAATGGGCATGTTGGTGAAGTGAACACAGGGGATGAGGAAGTGATGGGTAAGTATGGTGTTAAGGAGAAGAATGCAGAAGATCAGATGATTGTGGATTTTGCGGAAAGGATGGACATGGCTGTGGTGAATACATATTTTAAGTAGAGAGAGGAGCATAGGGTGACTTACAAGAGTGGAGGAAGATGCACACAGGTGGATTATATCCTATGTAGGAGGGCCAGTCTGAAGGAGATTGGAGACTGTAAAGTGGTGGCAGGGGAAATTGTAGTTAAGCAGCATAGAATGGTGGTCTGTAGGATGACGTTGGTGATCAGGAAGAGGAGGAGTGTGAAAGTGCCAAGGATTAAATGGTGGAAGTTAAAAAAGGGTGATTGTGAAGTGGAGTTTAGGGAAGAGTTGAGACAGGCACAGGGAGGCAGTGGAGAGTTACCGAATAGCTGGGTAACTACAGCAGAACTAGTAAGGGAGACTGCTGGAAAGGTGCTTGGTGCGACATCTGGACAGAGGAAGGAAGACAAGGAGACCTGGTGGTGGAATGAGGAAGTACAGGAGAGTATACAGAGGAAGAGGAAGTGGGATTGTCAAAGAGATTAAAGTAGACATGAGGCGCACAGCAAAGAGGTGGCGAAAGGATAAGGATAAAGCGTATGGAGAGTTGTACGAGAGATTGGACACTAAAGAGGGAGAAAAGGACCTGTACCGATTGGCTAGACAGAGGGACAGAGCTGAGAAAGATGTGCAGCAAGTAAGGGTGATAAAGGATAGTGAGGGAAAGGTACTCACAAGAGAGGAGAGTGTGTTGAGTAGATGGAAAGAGTATTTTGAGAGGCTGATTAATGGAGAAAGAGAGAGAAGGTTGGATGATGTGGGGATAGTGAATCAGGAAGTGAAACAGATTAGCAAGGAGGAAGTAAGGACAGCTATGAAGAGGATGAAGAATGGAAAGGCTGTTGGCCCAGATGACATCCCAATGGAAGCATGGAGGTGCTTAGGGGAAATGGCAGTGGAATTTTTAACTAGATTGTTTAATGAAATTTTGGAAAGTCAGAGGATGCCTGAGGAGGGGAGAAAAAGTGTTTTGGTACCTATCCAAGAATAAGGGTGATGTGCAGAGCTGCAGTAACTACAGAGGGATAAAACTGATCAGTCACAGCTTGAAGTTATGGGAGAGAGTAGTAGAAGCTAGGTTAATAAGGGAGGTGATGATTGGCGATCAGCAGTATGGTTTCATGCCAGGAAAGAGCACTATAGATGCAATGTTTGCTCTGAGTGTTATTGGAGAGATACAGAGAAGGTCAGAAGGAGTTGCATTGGGTCTTTGTAGACTTGGAGAAAGCATATGACAGGGTGCCTAGAGAAGAGTTGTGGTATTGTATGAGGAAGTCGGAAGTGGCAGAGATGCAAGAGTGGTACAGGATATGTACGAGGGTAGTACGACAGTGGTGAGGACTGCAGTAGGAGTGACAGATCTATTTAAGGTGGAGGTGGGATTACATCAAGGATCAGCTCCGAGTCCTTTCTTATTTGCAGTGGTGATGGACAGGTTGACAGATGAGATCAGACAGAAGGCCCCGTGGACTATGATGTTTGCAGATGACATTGTGATCTGTAGTGAGAGTAGGAATCAGGTTGAGGAGACGGTGGAGATATGCTCTAGAGAGCAGAGGAATGAAGGTCAGCAGGGCTAAGATAGAATGTGTGTGTGTAAAAGAGGGAGGATAGAGGAATGGTGAGGATGCAGTGAGTAGAGTTAGTAAAGGTGGACGAGTTTAAGTACTTCGGATCAACAATTCAGAGTAATGGTGAATGTGGAAGAGAGGTGGAGAGAGTACAGGCAGGGTGGAATGGGTGGAGAAGTGTGTCAGGAGTGATTTGTGACAGACGGGTACCAATAAGAGTTAAAGGGAAGGTCTACAAGACAGTAGTGAGACCAGCTATGTTATACGGGTTGGAGACAGTGGCATTGACAAAAAGGCAGGAGTCGGAGCTGGATGTGGCAGAGTTAAAGATGTTAAGATTTGCACTCGGTGTGACTAGGATGGATAGGATTAGAAATCAGTATATTAAGAGGGTCAAGCTCATGTTGGACAGTTTGGAGACAAAGCAAGAGACGAGATTGCGTTGGTTTGGACATGTGCTGAAGAGGGATGATGGGTATATTGGGAAAAAGATGCTATGGATGGAGCTGCCAAGTAAGAGGAAAAGAGGAAGGCCTAAGATAAGGTTTATGGACGTGGTGAGAGAGGACATGCAGGCGATTGGTGTGACAGAGCAAGATGCAGAGGATAGGAAGAAATGGAAAGAGATGATCCGCTGTAGCAACCCCTAATGGGAAAAGCCAAAAGATGATGAGGAGTTTACTCGGTGACACTCTGGCTAATCCTGAAAGCCTTGATGTTTAGTGCCTGTATCAAATTTCACGTAGGTACTCTGACAAGACCCTTAAAGTAGCTGGCTTTGTGGGTGTTCTGGTGGCAGTTTATCTACCTTACAGACTGGGAAAAGGTGGTACAGCTAGTAAAGCTGTGCCAGCCTGTCCCAGGTGTGTGCGCGCGTGTGAAAACTAAAGCTCAAAGAGTGCGCGTGTCAGATACTTTGAACAGGGACACACCACTGACTTCACAGAGGGAGGTGGAGGAGGACTTGGCTTGGAACACCCAGCTAAGGACTTAACTATATAGCTCCGTCAGTGGGAAGTCTTATTCAGGGCCGAGAGAGCGAGAGTATGCAAGACCCAGAGAAAGAGCACGAGCAAGACCCAAAGAGAGCGTGCACGCAAGACCCAAAGAGAGAGCAACAGAGAGCGATACCAACACAGCGCACCCAGCCCTAGGACAGGAGTGTGTTCCATGTGCTCTTAAGGGAGGGGGGGGGTGCTTAGTGCAGACAGCCGCATCTGGAAACACTGCGTGTATCTATTTTTGTTCAAGTGAACGTCCCTCATTGGTGTGAGTGGTGAGGAATGAGGATCCTTTATTTCCGGCCCAGAGGAGGGGCGTCACATTCCATAAACACTTTCATCCTCCACACTCTCCTCCTTCCATATTCACAAATCTTTCCTGCTTCTCCAAGCTGCCTCAGTGTTCAGAATGGAAGCCAGAAGCACCACAATGAACTATGTCCCTGTATGCAAACACTAGGGGAAGTTCCCAGATGACCTGGTCGAATTTACCCTACTAGTATAAAACCACCACCTCAGGCTTCCCTTGAAAGGCCACTGCCATAGTGGAACTAACCCGGTCAACCCAAGATAAACAAAGAGAAGAGTAACTGCAAAACCAACAAAGATTTCCAATACAAGTCAAAACCATCTACAAACCCAATTTATGTAACACTGGAGTGAAAAGCAATTGTGAAAAAGTATTTATTAAATGTACAATTGGTGAATAAAAAAATGTAAATATGGCTTATTTTCTTTTCTATTAATCCATGTATGCCCAAGACTTGTGATAATTTAATACAGGTGTTAAAAATCACCTACAAATTGAATCAGCAAAGGATAACAATCTGCTCGGTAGACGGCGCTGCATCACTCAAGAGCCTCAGAGAGCTTGGCTTACAAATCCAGTTGGAGGAGAACATTAAATAAGAAGGGAGACCCTAAGGTAAAACTATCTGCTGCCCAAAATGGGGATCATATTTGCTCTGGACCAAAGGACCATCCTTGACAAAGGTTCACAGCTTAGATGCTACAATGAATACTCACCCAATTTGATGTCCTCTTTCCCCAAATATAATGAATACTGAACAGTGTCCACTCCACCCAATAAAGGTCTCCCAATATGCAAGAATCATGGGAATAAGCCTGCAATTCCAGATTTCATGGATGGACTACTAAAGTCAGATCAGACATAAATAAGGTGAGATTCTTCTTCTGCAGGTTTTTAGTCATCACGGGCAACATGGTACTGAAGACAGAAACCCAAAAGGCAAAACCTTAAGAGTATTGTCCAGAAAGCACAAACCACAACAGCTTTACATGGACCCAAAAACTAATGTGCAAAATGGCATCCACAATGTCCAGCAATACTACAGATACACACAGACAATCCCTTGGGCAACCACCTGAAACCAAGCACACAATGTGGGTTGAAGGTTACGGACATCCACAAAGGGACAACGACCCTCCCCCACAGATGTAAAGATGAGATTTTCTGCAGACACACCATCTTAAACCAAAGCACAAAATCTGGGATGAAGGATGCAGCAAAATCAAGAATGATCTGGATCCCACCCTCCAATTCAGGACCACCAGGGAACAGCAATAAAACCTACAGACCCTATTCAGCAACTGGGCCAGCATCTCTTAACGTTTTAGGGCTGTCCCAACAGCTTTCATGAAATGCGCTAATTCAGTGAATCTTTTCTAGGGGATGTCTCGTCATCTACACCCCGTAACAGAGAACACGCACAACCTCCCGAATCCCTAGTGATGTTCTCCAAGGTGAGGAGAGCTCTGGAAACTAACCCCATCCACAAACGGGCAGTTCAAAGAGGAAGCATAACATTGGCAAAACTGGCAAAGACACAGTCTTGAATGACTTTTGTCAACACTAAAACAGGCAAGACTGTGCGATAACCAAGGGTCTTTCTTGGGTAAAAGGCTTCTGCATCTTGAGAATGAGCAGGCCTAGAACAATGAGTGTTAAGTAGAAGGGAGCTAACAGCTAGCCCCATTTCCTTCCAAGTGCCTCAACCAGATCCTATAAAGGTTGCCCCAAGAATGATTCAGGCATCCAGGATGTCATTCCCAAGCTCCGCTTTCACAGTTGGGCTTCAACTACTCCATATTCTGAAGGCACATACAAGCCTACAGCCTTAGATTTGTTACTACAAAACAGCAGAGTACTCAACATCCTACTGTCAAAGCAGGAGACAAAAATTAAAAATCACTCCTTTAGCCTAGATCTGGGAAAAATCTACGAACAGAGGGTCATCCTGACTAGGTGGGAATGAAATTAGGCAAGTGACAAAAGTGCACTTATCTAAGTTAGACTGTGTGCACACTTCTACAGCAGTGCAAAGCCCTAGACTTTGTCAAGAAATATGACAGAGATGCAGTTTAAGAACTTGCACTGGGGGGGGGGGGGGTCACCACTGACATGCCAAGTTGCTGTGCCCACTTAGATGCTGGATTGTATATCAACCTTCTTGGTAGGTCAAACAGGCAGAGCATGTGTTTAAAAGCTAGCCTAACTAATAAACCAGAGAAGGGAACACTTCAGGACAACATTTTTTTTTGGGGGGGGGGTGTACTCGCTAGGACTTCAAGGCCAAAGAGGTTCTTTCCAAGACTGATAGCACCCACAAGGGGGCAAGTCTTCAGGTAGACTTGCAGTCCCTGTCCACCCAAAAGTAGTGGCCTCAGGAGTACCCTGCAACCTCTACAACACACCTGCAAAGAAGAAGACAAACGCCAGGAGCTACAGTACCAATGCCCAATCTCCCAGTCAAAAAGCAGTAGAGCCT
>NC_056728.1:1969120848-1969238348 GCF_019279795.1 Protopterus annectens
TCCTTCCCTCTCAAAAGGCCACAGCCAGCCAATTCAGAATATTAAAAGAAAACCCACATCTGAAGTTCTTTTGAGAGACTTAGACTACCTTTTTTTCAAGGCTTCAATTAAGAACCTTCATAATATTCTAAAACATCTCAATGCACATTTATGCTATTCTTATAATTTAAAAAGCTTTGCTATGCTAAACAGAAGCAAAAAGGAGAAAAGCTCCACAAGATAGAAAGCTTAGTGTGATGAATCATTTCAGTATAACAAGGTGAAACACTTTGAATACACTGGTAAAAAAACAAATTGATAAAATACACATGAAAAGTTATCATCCAAGCACTACAATCTCTATATGGGCAACACAATGTGAAAAACCATTCAAAGGTAAATTAAAACTAGTATTTACAAAACAGGTGTAGGTCCACAGTATTTTAGGACATTGGTAATGTGAACTTTCATAAAGTTGAGGAAAGTACAGTATAGTGCATGTAGCCAAGTAAACATAATAATCTACAAGACTTAGAAACTTACTTGGCAATTAGCCATTTTAGAGCAGGCTAGGATAGAGTGGACAAGGACAGTTCAAGGGAATTAGCCAGGTGTGGTGCATAAGCCATGAGACCTTTAGGTGTTAAATTACATTATCTTTCCCATTCTTCCTCTCTCCTCGATTTCCACATTTGTTTCTCATGCACTAACTTGGGAAAGAAAAGTAACAAAACACAAAGAGGTGCCCATTTTTGTCTGTACGCATACTAATTAACGTGACACTAAATCTGGAGCAACCACTGTACGGTTTGAGAAGCTTTGTCAATAAAATTAACAGCATTCACCATAAAATGAAAGAGCTGAGGTTATGGACTGAAACAATGGTGTCTTCCAGATGCCATGAGGCTACAGGCAGTTTTTTTTTTTTTTTTTTTTTGGGGGGGGGGGGGGGGCAAAATATATTGTGAAATTTATGCCCACATTACAGGCAAAGCAGCTAAGTGACATTTACTGTGATTTGGCCTGGTTAACGTCAGTACAGTGTCTGACAGCAACGACCGAAGACCACAAAAAGGTTCCCGTTGTCCAGCTCCAGGAGCACAACATGTGACTGGATAACAAGCAGGTGTGCTGCCACCAATTCATTTAAATCCTTGGGCAAGCAAGTCAAAGTACAGGATTCAGAAATGACAGCAACAACCTCATACCCAGAGGCAAAAAAAAAAAAGTAATATAAACTATCTTCAAATGAAGCAAACCATCTTCAAGTGCAAAAGATTACACAAGACATGCAAGATGAACCATGGAGAGTTAAAAAATGTGAAAAACTGATAACATTTAGATCTGGAATTATTCCTAACTTTAGGATCCCTCTATTTCTGGCTCACCAGCAATCTACTGAACACATTTTATTTACTAATTTTAAGGATTGTTCCTGTATACCACCAACTTAGAAGGCAGCTAACAAAAGCAATATATTAGGAAGCAAACAAAAATGCAAGAAGTAACCTTTTCATAGACACCTAAATTGACATTATATGGCTGGCCACACCCACAGGTCCAGATAGGTTATGCATGCGTGTTGGGGGGGATTCAGTGACTGAGACACAAATCTTAACAGGCAGTACACGTCCACCAAGACAATCTTAATGGCATTTCTGAAAAGGTAGCCTTGATGTCTTAAAACTGCAGTCTCCTCTGGCTGCCTGTAACTTCAAGATCATTATTAGCACATATGTACCTCGGCACACACAACAAGTGCCATACTAATCTAGAAATTCAGTTAAAAATTAAATTCCAAAATTAGGTGAACTAAGGTTTTGAAATAGTAACACTAGATGTACATAAACAAAATATTTATAAACAGCTGTGCAGAAAAAATGTACTGCTATTAAAACAAAAACATCACAAGGTTAATGCACCAAACATCAGATAAAAAATGTATATAATAAAGGGTGAGAACGGGGATGTTAAAGAATAGGCAGATATAAATTGTCACGGAATCCTTAAAAATCACAAATTACCCAGACATCATCTAATTCAAAATAAAAAAAAGTTTACCAAGTAATGCAAAGATCCCACAACCACCAACCAAAATGACTAGACTGCAAGAAATTAAAATACAACCTTATGTCATCAGTCCAGAATACATTTATCCACAAAAATGGAACACCTTCCTGTCTACTATAACAAGAGTAACCACCACCCAATACAGCTCAGCACCACACTTTTGGGACAAACAGAGACACATGTTTGTCACGTTCAGCAGCAAGCCCATCTTAACTTCAAATGAAGACTACAAAGAGCAACTGGTCCCAACATATCCATTAGTAGAAAACAACGCACTACGTAAGAGTTGCATTTCCAAAAATCGCATGTGGAGACTAAAATAAACCCAACTATAAGATTGCGGCAAAATAATGCATCACTAGCAGGCAAACCAAAGTATGCTGCAAAAAGCAAAACACGTTACCACCGCACTTTAGTTTTAGTACTAAGAAATGCACCAAGAACCCATCACAGAAAAGTAGTTTAGAACTACACTAACACTTGCTATCCAGTACCTTGAAACAAACCCAAACCTGTAAAACATTAAGTACACCCAGTGCCATTTTGAGACATCTTCAGTACATTTATACCAGGCAGCCACTAACATACCGTATCTCTATGCACTGCAGCATACTTAATTTCCCCTTCACCAATCTGAAATGGCACACACTTATCATCCAGTTCATTCCTCTTCAGTATTCCCTGTGAAGCCTGGGACACTCTCCTAAAGCACATACAACCAGTCAAATCGACAGGTGTCAAAACAAATGTTTACCGCTCACATCTTCAATACCTGCCAGTCAACTTCCACTACATTACACAGGCTTATTACATTCTCTACACTGGGTTACATACGCTTCTTTATTAAGAGCAATGGACTGCGCTATACAAAATTTAGGTCACTCCTATGTATTACAAGACAAGCAATCACCAAACAAGAAATGGAATGATGTTGCGTCTTTCAGCTTTTAGGGGGTTAGCACAGCATCCATGGGACCGGACATCCCAGGCTATGTTCTACATGAACTACAGAACGAACTGGCACCCCACCCAAGTACCATGTTCAATCATAGCCTCACCTCAGGCTTTGTGCCCACGGAATGGCGCACAGCAATGGTCATCCCACTCCACAAAGGGGGAGCCACCATGGGGCCTGGGAACTACAGCCCCATTAGCCTGACAAGCCTGGTCTGCAAGACCATGAACTTATAAACAATGACATTGGTAATCTCCAAACTCTGGACCCTACCCAGTTTGGGTTTGTAAAAGGTAGATCAGGTCTCCTAAACTTGATAGAATTCTTTGAAGTGGTCACCAAACTCTAGATGAGGGTAAGATCTCACCAAGGCTTCCGACACCATCCCCCACTCTGGAATTGTAGATAAACTCACTTAACTAGGTATAAATCAGTCACAAGATGGGTTGCCAACTGGCTCACTAACAGAACCCACACTGTGAAAGTAGCAGACTAAATCCAACTTCAGACAAGTGACAAGTGGAGTACCACAGGGTTCAGTCCTAGGTCCTCTCCTGTTTGGTATTTACTCCTCTGAAGTACAGGCTAACACAAAAGGTCTTTGGCTAACAAAGTACACAGATGACTGTAAACTAGGAGCCAAAATCAAAACTTCCAACGATGTGGACATCCTAACAAAATGGGCCTCACTGAGACAGATGCCTGGTGTCAAAGCCATGGCCTCAAGCTCAATGCCAAAAAGTGCATGGTCATCCCTTTTGGTAAAAAGTCTGTAGCCATGAGCTACCACACAGGCAGTAGTCTACTTAACACTGAAAGTGTGATAAGAGACCTTGGGACACAGGTGGACAGTAGTCTCTCCTTTGATAATCACATTGCCACGGTAGTCAGGAAATCCTTCTACGTGGCACACCTCATCACAAAAGGTTTCTCATCCAGGAAGAGAGATGTCATCGTTCCCCTCTACTCATCACTCATTAGCCCCATTATAGAGTACAACGCCCCTTTGGGTATGTACCTCAAGACATCTACAACTGGAAAGGCCACAGAAATACATCACAGAGTATTACCGGCCTCAAACAGATGCCCTACGCAGACAGTGTCAAAAAACTCCAGCTTTACTCTGTCACACATCGCCTACTCAGAGGCGATCTCTGCCTAACATACAAAGCTATGTCAAACCCAGAGCTGTTGGACCTAAACCTTGTCACAACAAACAGAACATGCTGGAGGGATAGATACCTGTCCCAGAGACTTCCCACACTCTGGAACAAACTACCTATATTAAACTAAGCTCCTTATTAGCACTCAAGAAAAATGTTGATGATTGGATGGGAGATAGGAAATTCACCCCAGGGATCACTTTTGTGGCTCTGCTTGACAGGGGCACAGGAAAATAATTCTCTTGGGTGGAAAAAGCCAGGGTACCGCTTGGCTAGGCTTATATAGACCACAAGGCCAATAGCCTAGTACCCACCTATGTACCCACACATGAACTGGTTCAACAATACCCATATTTGTGGGTACACGATGAAAGTATTTAGGAGCATGGGTTAAAAGAATTTTATTATGGCAGCTACGGATATATGGGAAGAAACCAAACAAAATACCATAAATGCGAAACTCTGTACATGGACAGCAAGATACAAGCAGCAAAAATGTTTAGTCCCATTAGTTTTATAAATGGGTCGGGTATTTTTTTTTTTAAAAGTCAGAAAAGTTGTGGATAGAGAGCTGAAAGATTTTATATGGGAGGGGAAAGGGCAAGAGTCAAGTGGGACAAGGTGATCCTTCTAATAAAACATGGTAGTTTAAAATATCCCTTCAAATCAGTTTATCCTAGAGCTGCACAGTACCTGTCACCACTGGGCTTCCGGATATTGGCCAAGGCTCTTGCCACCCCCATAGTGCCTTTTTCAGGCAAGGCTCAAAAGACAAACCCACCACCTTAGAAAACAATAAAGGAAAAAAACTAAGGGTAATACTGCTCAACGCCAGAAGTCTAAATCTCAAGATGCAGGCTCTCGAAGCACTCCTCAGTATGGAGAGCATCGATGTCTGTGCAGTAACTAAAACCTGGTTCAAGGCTCCTGAGAGCACCCCAGCCCTACCAGGTTATACCTCGTATCATGCTTTTCGGCCCCAAAACCTGGGCCGAACCACAAAAGGAGGGGGAGTGTCCATATTCATTAAAGACATCCACACCTCCAGGTTAGTGGCAACGCACGAAGCATCAGAGACCATCCATGTGCAACTAACCGTAGGCAAAACTGCTATACAACTTGTAGCATGCTACAGACCACCCTCGCAATCTCAGGAACTCCATTCAGCCTTCCTGAAGACACTGGAGGATATGAATGTCTCACCAAATACCATCATATTGGGAGACTTCAACTACCCAAACAGACTGGGTGCATTACTCAAGCCCCAACACCCTAGCCCAAAGGTTCCTGGAATTCATCAACTCAAATGCGATGGAACAACTAGTCACCTCCCCCACAAGGGGAAATAATATACTTGACCTGATCATCACAAACATGGGGACAAAATGCTCAACACTGGAAGTATACCCCTCACTAGTGAGATCAGACCATAAACTAATAACCCTAGATATTCATATCCCACCTCCACCCCCAGCACAAAAGACCACAGTGAGAAACTTCTCAAAAGCCAACTTTACACTCCTTAGGACTGAAATGGTATCCTTCAAGCCCCCTGGGCCAGTGGAAACCACATCCCACACTGCTGAATCCTTCACAAATGCTTTCTACGGGCATATCCAAGAATGCATGGATCATGCAATCCCAAATAAAACCAAGACCCTTTCCACCAAAGGCAGGCATCCTATCAGGTGGACCCCAACCATAAACAAACTTTATAACAAGAGAAGGAAGCTACTGCAAGACAGAGCAAAATCCCATAAAGGGAAGGCATCTCTGATCAGCACTAGCAAAAAACTACATTCACTAATAAAATCATCAAAGGCCAACTTAGAGAGAAAAATCGCTAAGGACACTAAAGACAATCACAAGGCCTTCTTCAGTTATGTTAGAAACCTGGGCGGAAACACTCAGATATGCGCAGAGTTGGTTCATAACGGCAAAAAATACACTGAACCCACAGATATTGCCAACATACTGGCACAGACAGGTTCAGTGCAAATTTCTCCCCTCCCTCTCCCCCCAAAAGGCGAAATAAATCTCTCAGCTGAATGCAACCTCCCTGAAATCTCAGATGTCCAGGTGAGAGCTGCCCTCAGCAAAGCTAAAAATACAGCATCCATGGGACCCGACGGTGTCCCGGGTTGCAAGCTGTGTGAACTCCTAGAGGAGCTAAACCCACACATAAGAACGCTGTTTAATCTTAGCCTTGCTACAGGATACGTCCCTGAGCACTGGCGTACAACTACAGTGGTCCCACTCCACAAAGGTGGCACCTCTACAGATCCCGGAAACTACCGCTCCATAAGCTTGACCAGCCTGGTCTGCAAAGCTATGGAAGGATCATTATGGATCTCATAAACAAAGACATCGGGGACCTACAGACAATTGACCCTACCCAGTTCGGCTTTGTAAAAGGCAGATCCCGTCTTTTAAACCCGGTGGACTTTTTTGAAACAGTCACTAGAGCCATCGATGAAGGCAAAGCAGTAAGCAGTTCATACAGCCTACCTGGATCTGGCAAAAGCCTTCGACACAATACCCCATTCAGGCATCATAGACAAGCTCAACAGCTTAAATGTAAACCCGTTTGTTACAAGATGGGTTGCAAACTGGCTAAAGGACAGAACCCACAAAGTCAGAATAGCTGGAGCTATGTCAGACTCTAAGCCAGTCACAAGTGGAGTCCCACAGGGCTCTGCCTTGGGACCCCTCTTGTTCGGCATTTAATTTCTCAGATGTGCAGGCAAACATAGGGGGGTTGTGGCTGAAAGTTTGCAGACTACTGCAAACTAGGCGCCATAGTCGACACACCAGCTGACACATGCATCCTCCAGAAGGGCCTCACAGAAACAGACGACTGGTGCCAGAACCATGGCCTTAAACTAAATGCCAAAAAATGTATAGTCATCCCCTTTGGAAAAAACAAAGTACCCACAAATTACCACATAGGTGGTAATCCATTAAGTACAGAAAAAGTAATCAGAGACCTGGGGACCCAAGTTGACAGTGACCTCTCATTTGACACCCACGTCGCCAAAGTGGTTAGAAAGACCTTCTACCTTGCCCACCTTATCATGAAGAGATTCACATCCAGATCAAAGGATGTCATTGTACCCTTATATTCCTCCCTTATCAGGCCTATGATTGAGTACAATGCCCCATTTGGTATGTACCTCACCCGGCACCTGCAGCAGCTGGAGAGACCCCAAAAGTACCTTACCAAGAGGATCAAGGGTCTCCAGCATATGTCATATGCTGCCAGACTGAAAAAGCTCCAGCTCTATTCAGTAGCATA
Source organism: Protopterus annectens (assembly GCF_019279795.1). NCBI lineage: Eukaryota > Metazoa > Chordata > Ceratodontiformes > Protopteridae > Protopterus > Protopterus annectens. The sequence goes on from NC_056728.1 coordinate 1,969,128,311, forward strand.
CCACCTGCTCAGAGGTGATCTGTGCCTTACATACAAGGCCATGTCCAATCCAGAATTAATGGACACGCGCCACCTCAAAAAACCCAAATCCATCAGAGCCACGAGAGCTAACGATCTAAACCTCAGCACAAATATGAATAGGACATGCTGGAGGGACAGATTCATAACCCAGAGGCTTCCCGCACTCTGGAACAGGTTACCTGTCCATGTTAGACAGAGCCCCTCACTGACTCTCTTCAAGAGTAATCTGGACGAATGGATGGGTGATCGTAGATTTACCCCGGGGGTCATCTCTGTGTCATTGCTAGATAGAGGCACAGTAAACTAAATTTAATTTAAAATTGTACACTTTTGTATCATTACATGGGGTGGCGAAAGTCACATACACTTTGGCTAGGCTTATAAATGCCCTAGGGCAGATAGCCTAGTACTATACTATGAAACTATGAAAGGCTCGTACGAGACACAATCAGAAAGCTACAATTCAAAATGAAAAGGGATGACGTGGTGAATGGGGGGGGGGGGGTTGGAAGCAGAGCAAGAGGAACAGTCATACAGATTATAAAGTAGTAGAAAGTATTCTAAAACTAAGCAAACATGGTATTGCAGAAAGGATATTCTTGCGATGTGAATGAATACATTTAGGGGTACAAAGAACAGACAAGAGAGGGATGGAATTTACAAGAGGAAGCTGGCAAAGTACCCAACGTATTGGAAAGAGGGAAAAGTAACAGAAAAAGGAAGAGGCCAAAAAGATATTTGGACTGAAGGCTAGAAACTGCCTTTCTTATCAGGTATTGATAGATAGACAAATGGGAAGAGAGGAGAATCTAAGCGAAAGACCTACACTGAGTTTTTCGTTGAATCTACAACAAAAGCTACAGGGTATATAAAATAATGCATAACTACAGAAATTAGAGGAGGACAGAACAGACTAGAGAGAGAGGAGCAAATCACAAAGAACAATGGTAGGACATAGGCATGGCTCCCAAATATGTAACAAGGTCTAGAATATTTACGATTTTAGCTTGGAATAGTTTACCCCCAAGCATGCAGATGGCCAGATTTTGGTGGTGCGATAGGGAAGAAAGTGGTAGCTAGGAGCATATGTTTGAATGCAAGGAGTTGGCAGACCTTAAAAAATCCCTACAGAGTACTACATCAGAAATACTGAGCAAGCAAATAAATGTTACTAAGGAAACTATTTTTGAGTTAGGATACAGGATTACCTAGACATAGTAAGGCCTTGTCAAGTTTAATTGCGGTGGCTGCCAAAAAAGCAATTACTAGAAAATGGAAATCAAAACCTCAAAATCTAAAAAACTGTACTTGAAGTAGTTAATATTTGTTAGAGATAAAAGAACAGGACCTGCCATCTTTAAAAAAAAGAATAGGAGCAAATTACATACAAAAATGGAAACTGCGGGTGTAGTACATGCAGAAAAATGTTTTGGAGGAAGACTGAGGTTTAAGAGGACAGGAACTGAACAATTTACATAACACTGGATTGATTATATTGTATAGAAAAATATATTTAATGAATAATGTAAACTTATGATTTATTTTACATAAATGTCTATTTGCTCAAGTCATAAATTATTATATAAAGATCTGTATAGGGCTAATGCCCAAGAGTTAGTAGTTTTTTTTTTTCTTATATCTACAACAAAAAAATCCGGGAATCCACAATTACTTAAGTGGCAACAGCTAAAATGGAAATCTGGTAAAATTGAATACTTCACAGAAACACAAACTAAAGTTCTGTAGTACGAACAGGAGGCAACAGTATTCTAAACTTAAAATTTTAGAAGCACGTTTAGCACTTTGGTTCTGTACTTAACATGGAACTTCAACTAAATCTGTTAAATGACACTTTTTAAACAATTAAAACTACATGATACAATGTTAGACCCAACCTACCAATTAACACTAATTACAAAGTGAAACCATACACAAAAAAAGATAAAAATAAACTATGTGGCATCATAGCACATCTTTAAAACAGAATTAATAGCCATTAAATTACTCAAATGTGGGAACCACACTGCATTAACTAAACTTACCATTTTAATTTCACATTTATTAAGATCTTCTAAAACAAAACCTATTTTGTCTTTTGTTAGTTACTCCATAACTACAAAAGCAAAACCATAGTCTATTTTCTTTTGTGCGTCTAAAAAGGGCATTTGTAGTCTTCAATTTTTGTACGTTTTGCATGTATTCATAAATTTGAATGAGCATCTTCTGGGGTATTCCTACGTTAAAAGCAGGACACTGAGAACATAAAGCTCCATACACCACATTTTTTTGACTCAACTATAATGCCTTGTAACAAAATATTCTTTACTTCCAATAATGACACTACTAGTTACCAGAATGTTTTTGCATTGGTGTGCAATGGCCACGCAAACATTCGTAGGGGTCTGCTGCTAACTTGTTGATTTTTTCCTAGAACTCTCCAGTAATGTTTTCAGTGACCTATCTTTCTTAAACTAGCACGGGTTTATTACTTACTTTCTTCAGAACTGTATTATCTATTTGAAAGATCTCTCGGTTCTTTTATCACCTGTGGCTTTACTAGTTGAATGTTGGGGGCTCTTTAAAGTTCTAGTATTGTTTTGGTACACATTATGTACATTACTGCTTGCACTCAGTATAGGACAATACAGTGTGTTCTCTTGATCACTACTTCGTCCCTAGTTTCCATTAAAAAATCCTGGAGGTACCCTCTCTTAGGAAACATATCCAACAATACCTCACACCCTACAAGGAGGAGCATCTAATTCCGACATCATTCTTGCCAATCTTACTAGCTGCACTTGTACTACAGCCTTTTCCTGGTGCATAGGATGCCAACTATGAAGGTGGAGGTAATAGAAAGTAGAGTCTATAAATAGTAGAAATCTAGCATGTACTCTTATTTCCACATCTACTTAATTATAGAATAATCAAACTTCAAAAATGTCACAGTATTATTGACTAATTCCAAAACATTTACTTAATTTAGCAGTAGTGTCTCCTCACAAAAATAGAAAGGTCATCCAGAAAACAATCTGACCAGGAGTTACTAAATTCACATAAATAAATTTTCCAACAGTAGGCCATGATCATATTTGCAAAGACAGCACCCCTAGCTACTCCCGTAGCTTGCCTAAAATGCTGCTGGTCAAAATATGATTTAATACCAACATTTTATCTGTACCCATTTCCGCTATCTTGTTTCACCATTCAAACCACTGCAACCCAAGTGTATGCGGTATTACTGAAACACAAATATTCACAACAGTGAAAAAATTACATTTTCATTAAACTCGATTAAGCCTAAAAAAATGCCATGAATCTTTACAAATTTGACTTACTCTAACACTACTCTAGTCTACATATCTTGCTATACAAGTTTTAGACCTAGGTAGCATCTACAATAAGCCTAAAGGGAAGATCTACATTATGTAATTTCGGGACATCAGATATCCCTGCTACAATTGGTTCATCATTATACATATAGTCACTTATGGCCAACTCCCTTCCATCAAAGTGTCATAAAGGCAGCTCTCTTTACAGTTGTAAGCCCTATTAATTTCACTTAAAGAACATGCAATACAAGCTTCTTCACTCAACATACTTTAGCCAGCCCCCCCTCCCACTCTGGCTTCATGACTAACAGAAGAAATCATTACACATCATTTAGCATTAACTTCAGTCTTAGATAAGGTAAAGCATTTTTCACTTAGTTTTGACCAAATGCATCTTATATCATGCTCAAACATTTGCGTTTGAACATTCAAGGGGGGATTGAAACAAATTGGACGGCTTAACCAGCATACTACTGATACTGTTTTCAAGAAGCCATAATGCTAGATTTAATTTCCTTACACACAATTTCAAAACTAAAATTCTCTACCAAGTTCGCCCTTCTTGCTAGAACAAAGGAAAGTCATTTAGCCAACACATTAGCATGAGTTTCACTAACTGTTTTATCTGAATAATTAAACAAATTAAAATGTTTACTATTTGCAGTTTTCGTTGGGCATAGATTTCATCTGTTCTTCTAGCCAATTCCATTGCGGACGATAATTGTCTTGTTTGTTGTAATTCTATTTGGGTTTGGCTCCTTGCTGAACGTAATTCTCGCTCACATGTTGACCCTCCCCACTTTGGTTCCTGCTACTGACTCTCTCAGATCCCCAGACTTCTAAAGGAGCGGCCCCTGGAACTGCGGTGATGTTAAAACCGATTACTAAGTGAAACCGTACACAAGAATGAAATTATGCAGTATCATAGTATTTCATGCTTTTTGTGTAGGGTTTCACTCTAATTTACTTTTAATTGGTAGGTTGGGTCTAACATTGTATCATGTGATTTTAATCATGCATAAAAGCAGCACTAATAACAGATTTAGTTCTTAAGTTCCATGTGATGTAAGCAACAAAAGCCCTAAACTTGGTTTGGAATACTCTTGCCTATTAGTGGTACCACAGAATTTCAGTTTGAAATTAAAATCTACTCTAGGTTCAACCACGTAAACCCAAAACAGAACATGTTGCACCATCCCACAGAGAAGTACACAAACCTCAATGTTAACACTTGCATTATCTAAGCATACTGTAAACCACATTACAAACAAAACAGCAGCATCAGTAGGCCCCTTCACATCTGTTAAAACTCTTCACTACTCAAAACTACCTATATATAGTCACTGATCAGCAACAACTTTCAAACTTGACACATGACCCCCAGAACTACAAAACCAATTACTTTTCACCCAATTTCTTCAAACAAGCTTTAATGTGAGCATTTGAGGCGGGTTAAACTACACTTATCAATGATCCACTAGTTTACTTCCCACCTACACAGCAGCCTCAGCAATACAAGTTCACCCAGTGTAATCGTATTTCAGTACGACTAAAAATGACATAACTACCAATAAAAAACAACACACTGGTCTATGCAGGCAGCATACAGCATGATGCAGCCAAATTAGAAGAGTGACAAATATACAATTACTAAATTTTAAAATAGTGAAAGTCGAATCAGGCACCCAGGATCAAGTCAAGGCTAAAACACTGTCCGGAAAACTAGCTAGAGCAGTCAATTACACAGTACCACAGGGTTCTGCCAAAGCAAAACCAGAGAAGAAATTAGCAGTAAACATCTTCCTCCCGCAACGGTTCAGCAAACCCTCTTAGTACAATCCCAACAGAACCTTTGCAGCCTCCGACAGTAGGCAGAGTGGTTTCTGTCCATAGCTACAACTTTGAATTTCTCTCTGCCCCCAATATACATCAGGGTCTCATAAGATACCAACAGAAAGACTGTACATGCTCTCTCCTTCTCAAACACAAAAAAAACACAGCCAGCATTCAGATGCTCCAGAAAGGAACAGTCATTCGGTTTCTCTGAACCAAACTAAACTAGAAAGCTGACTTGAGCAGTCCTGAGAGGATATGAAGTCCTAGAAACACTAGTAGAATTAGTAGACTGTATACAAAATCAAATAAGTACGAACAAGTGTTCAGACACACTGGAGATCCCAGTTGGAACGAGTCTGCATCAGGATCAGCTCTGTGCTCACTGTTCACATTGGTGATATTTCTACATCAGTGAACAAGACAGAACAAATCTGCTGTATACAGACCATGTGGCATTACAAGTAGACTAATGGGAATTTCAGCAAATGATACGCAAACGAACACAAAACTGATGGCACACGGGGTGAAAGACTACAGCCAAGACAGCAGTCATGGCAGCCAATGGGGGAATCAGAAGAAGAAAACTGAAACAGAAGGGAAAATGGGGGAACAGAACAGTTTTAAGTATCTGGAAGGCATGGTAGACTAAAAGGAAAGCATTAATGTGAAGGCTACGCTAGAGAAGCTACAGCCAAAAGGACTGTCACTGGGAATGTTCAACTGAAGAATTACAAAGTCATTGCAAAGTGAGGTGCACAAAACGGTGACGCTGTCAGCATTACTGTACAGTACAGAAATCTGGGCAGTGAAAGCACAGCAGTTGAGGAAGAACACATGACAGACTGGGTATATCCCTGCAAAGAGCTGAACTGCACAGAAAGTCAGACAGCACAGACTACAGTGGTTTGGGCACATATGCAGGAAAGCAGATTATGACTTGGTAAAAATTTAGGGAAAGACAGGAAAAACGCAAGAGCAAACTAGGACATCTAGCAAGGAGTTTTAATAACTATCCTGCACACACCCATCACCATGCTTCTCTGAGTAGGCTACTTGTAGACTTATCTACCCTTAAGGATCTTGCGCCGCAGATGTCAGTCTTACTCTCCCAGATGTGTTAACTGCTGTCATGGTAATATGCTAGATGTGGATAGTGAACAAAAAAAAAAAAAAAAAAAAAAAACACATTATATTTGAGCTTGTGGTTAACTTTGCACCCTTGGAGGACAAGAACTAATGACAAGGTCTGAACCAGAAGTTTTGTGATATCACTGAATGGAAATGTATGAAGTCAGTCACAAGACACAGAGAAAAAAAACAACAAACATTTAATGAATAACTTAATTTAAGAGATTGTTTTATTACTGTTTTACTGATGTATTTCTTTTCAGCAACACCAAGTTCTTCTGGTAAAGAAGAAACCAAAACAAAGTCAACAGTAAAAGAAAGTACACATTTCTACCGACTTCCATAACACTGAATGCATTACAAGCAGATATGGAAAATATTGCGGACCCAACATCGTGTTTGTAAAGTTACACATTCGACGAGACACACTGAAGGAAAGATGCTGCAACATTTCCTACAGGTGCATTTTCACAAAATCAGTACTTCAAGCAAAAGTATGACCATATCTGTCCTCGAACACTTCACAAACCGTGCAAAAAGACAAAAAACAGAATGCACATGCTGCAATTCATTCCGTTCCCCTACAGGTCATCTTTAAGCAGACAGTGGTAGAGTAGCACTAATTAGTCTGTCAACTTTCATGATCTTTCAAAAAAAGAGGCCAACTAGCAGATCAACTTCAATCAAGAGAAAAATATCAGACTGCGTTTTCCCAAACGCAACTTACCCAGCTCTTTTAAGGTCAAAATTGCTCATCTTCAATTCTTTTAAGAGGCCTTTTTTCTCCAAGATACTTAAATAGCTCTACAATATAGGTCTTATGAATTTTCCTACTTACAAAATAAAAATAAAACCCCTTAAAAATTACCAACATCTTATTTCCACAATTTATGAAATTGTAGAACACCTACTACCATGTGATCAAATTAAAAGAAGTTAATCCTACTGGATATCAAGCTGCATCAGATGTATCCTTCAGTTACACCATGAATGCCGCCCTTCAAAAACCAATGTAATCTAGACAACCCAGTAATTGCATCAACCCACTGAAAAACAAAGAATCCAAGAAAACTACACTGTCAGCAATGGGACAGGCACAACATTCAGCAATCTTGCTCATCAGCCCTCCACCCCACAACTAACACCATGTTAGAGAAATGCAACTAAATAAACGACAGCCATATCACACAATTTAATAAAACGAACAAATGATTAGTAACTGTTCTGGCTTGCATACTCCAGTTACACCATCAAAAAGTAACTATTTGGATAACCAAGACAAGTGACATTCAAACAAAAGGTAGTACACACAGCCTATCTAGACCTCGCTAAGGCCTTGAACACTATTCCCATTCTAGTATTATAGACGAGCTCACCAGCCTGAACATAAACCCCTACACGTCACAAGATGGGTTGCCAACTGGCTCACTGACAGAGCCCACATGGTGAGAGTTGCAGGAGCTAGGTCCGACTCTAAACCGGTTACAAATGTGGATCCCCAGGGCTCAGTCCTAGGACCCCTCCTGTTCAGCACATACTTCTCAGAGGTACAGGCAAGCACAGGAGGACTGTGGCTGACCAAGTTTGCAGATGACTGCAAACTAAGGGCTATAACTGACAGACTGACACAGACATCCTCCAAAAGGGTCTCACTGACACGGATACATGGTGTCAAAATGATGGCCTCAAGCTAAAATGTCAAAGAGTGCATAGTCATCCCCTTTGGAAAAAAACAAAGTACTCACAAACTACCACATAGGTGGTAGTCCCCTAAATACAGAAGATGTAATAAGGGATCTGGGGACCCAAGTAGATAGTAATCTCACCTTTGATGATCACATTGCCAAAGTGGTTGGAAAATCCTTCTATGTGGCCCACCTAATCACAAAAGGGTTCGCATCTAGATCAAAAGAGGTCATTGTGCCCCTCTACTCACTAATCAGACCCATCAGAGTACAGCGCCCCATTTGGGATGTACCTTACAATACACCTGCAACAGCTGGAAAGACCACAGAAGTACCTCGACCAAACAAACTCCAGCTGTACTCTGTTGCATACCACCTACTCACAGGTGATTTCTACCTGACATACAATGCCATGCTCCACCTAAAGAAAACCTTACCCCCTCGAGCCACACGGTCTAGGGATCTAAACCTCACCACAACAATAAATAGGCTGTGCTGGAGGGATAGATTCCTGTCCCAGAGACTTCCCATACTTTCCAATCTACATTAGACAGAACTCTTCGCTAACTCTCTTCAAGAGACCTTGACGACTGGATGGGAAATGGAAAGTTTACCCCGGGATCACTACAGTGGTTCTGCTGGACTGAGGCGGCGAAAGCCAACACATTATGGCTAAGCTTATAAATGCCTTTGGGCAGATAGCCTAGTACCTACCTATGAACACACAAACAAGGCAAATGGTCTCCATCACAATCTGAAGGACTTTGGTTGCACATGCCTGCTCCTAAACATGCTACACCACCATCCTGTATCATTAAATGTAGCCTCCACTCCTAACAAGATAAGGGAGATATTCCCCAGTTCCCATTATCTCCAATCCCATACAGCCTTCTATATTCCTGAAGATTACTACTGAGCCTGTATCACCAGCACCACACTAAATATTGTGTTGGTCTGACCATTAACCACTCCTAGCTCACCACACCCCACTTGCAGGCTACTTGTACTCTGCTAACTTCACCCCTAGATGTCCGTAGTATACAAGTGCAGAACCCGCCAATACACCCCTAGATGTCCGTAGTATACAAGTGCAGAACCCGCCAATACACTAAGTGTTCTCTTTCACGACAATCTATACTACGCCAACTAAGATCTAAATCACTTATGAAAATATGAAGACTACAAAAGATTATTCTATCAACAAAGAATGCGTGACTGCAAGAGACAGTACAAGCTCAACAAACCAAATTCACAAATTGCAGCAAATATGAATTACATCTAATTTGAGGCTAAGGTGGCTTACAAAAATCAACCTCAATCCTTAAACAAAAACACAAGCCCCATCATTTAGATAAGATCATGTTTTTTTAAAAAAGTGAAAGTTGAAAAAAAAAGGAACATATCAAACACAATGACAACCAATGTAGATATGTTGCTCAAAATACAAGGTTAAAAAGAACACATTTTAAGAAGCACGTGATCTCAAACAGCAAATACAATGAAAAAACAATGCATAAACAAATGCAAACAAGACTTCGAGAGTGTGTGTAGCATATAATAGAAACAAACAGCAAATTTCAAAGGACTTGTCAGACCACCCTAGTAACAAGGGAAACACCCCATGACAAAGGGAATTCAAGAGTGCTTGTCAAATATCCAGTAACAAAAGCTAGCCAATACAAATGTCACACAACCTGAATCCATCACCATAAGCGCACAAAAAAAAATTACCAACATGTTTAAGCTTAGAAAAGGCACTGATCTGTTACGTCCACATCCTTCTGCAGATTTTCCATAATAAAATACGCCAAGACTACTTGGTACAGAAAGAGGAACATCCCTGCATACCACAATGAAGCTTTATAGGGATGAACTAACCTCCTTATGTTTTTTTTTCAGCTCAGGTGATTGAAAGGAAACCAATGGTGAAGAGGTGGGTTAAGCTTCGATTTTTTGCCTCTGTACCTTCAAAGATCTGAATTGCAGAGCCCCTGGGGCAGTTTGTCAGCTGGAAAAGGCACAAGCCAGGAGAAACAGGTGCTGTAAACTGCTGATGCCCTTGCTTTTTTTGAAGCCTGCATCCCCTCCCCCACAATGTCACTAAGGCTCACCTTTTTCTTCACCGCAGAAAGGAAGTCAGTCTCTTAAAACAATGATCTTGAAATTCTCTGTAGAAGCACAGTACTAATGAAAGGTTGCCTTTAAAACAAAACCCACTCTCTAAAGGCACTCAAAAACAAACTACAGCCTTGCATACACCATTTCAAATGATAAAAAAGACAAAGAAAATAAAAGCAAACTAATGCAATTGTGTGCATCTGACAAATAGAATAGGTTAAACAGTAGAGAGACTGGCTGAACAAATAAGAACACCTTTGAGTGCTGCATTAGTACTGCCTAAACACTGCACAAAAATCGTATTTCTTCTAACCGGTGATGCTTTTGAATGTTCACACATACTTAAGACCAGTTCTCACCAAGTATGCAATTCCTCACCAATACACATGCATCACTATTTAACAGAACAAGTGAAATATCAGTGAGCAACTATACTGACATGCAGAGCAAGCAAAGGCTATTTATTGCTATACACTCGGTAGTACATTGCAGATGACTTACCATCAACTATCACACATCAGATGGGGGAAGAGAACAGAAGTTTCCCTCAAGCAACAGCATTTAGCATTTCAATGCAGCACTCGCCCTAAAAAATCCACATTATAAAAAAATCTTACCATTCAATCTACCCTTAGTATGGTCATTGAATGGGAAAGTCAAAAAAAATTACTACCACGTGCCAACCAACTGAAGTTTAGGATAAGCAAAAATCTATCCCAATCACCAGTACCAGACATACCTAGTTTGACAGCCATCACATTTGTAATGTACAACCTTACCCCCACCAACCTGATATTTAGAACAAACACGAGTTTTCTCCGTATGTTAAGAACTACCATTTAAAATCATTGCCAAATAACGCACATTTTAATTACCTGTGCAATTTACAACTCAACCTCCTCTTAGCTGTCTAATCAAAGCATGATGTAACTACCAGCAATTAAATGACCCGAACTGTTTCAGGCAGTATCAGTTTACCTGCATGCACTGACCACAAGTTGATCGTAAGACTACTCAAAACTAAACCCCAAAAAATCATGGATAAGCTAGACACTTGCAATCCACCGTAGTACAGCAAAATCCTAGAGCTGACAACAAGATTCACCTTCACCGCATTACTATCAAATACGTCATCAGCTCAGTATTACAGAAGATAGAGCAAAAAAGCAACGATAATAAAAATTTAATAAACTATCACTAAATGAGTTTCATTTGTACTTGAGCCCACGAAGAAATGCTCCCCACAATTAAAACAGAAAAGTCTGTTCCACTGAAAGACATTACAGTACAATAAGTTTAATGAGTTATCAAAATGTACAACCCGTTTCACATACCAAAGGGGAAAACAATGTTGGGGAAGGGTAACCAGAATTTTACATGATCGTCGTCATACTTTGATAGGCAATTCCACGGCCTTTAACCATCTTATGCAATATAAGAATTGCCGGCAATTTGCCTACCCACCTACCTAGTTAAGAAAAACTACCAAGCCATATGGTCCCACGTGACGGGGACTGCTAGCTGGCTGAGCAGCACCCCGGGGAGGGCAGCGGCCCGGGAGAAGGTTCTAAACAGCGGCAGCATTCCAAATTTGAACTTTGCGCTTTAATGGGAACAAACACTGCAAAGCTACAACTACATCACGGGAAAAGTGGCGCCATCAGTTCGCCCTGCTCCCGCAAACCATCAACTAATACACATTAAAAAAAAATTCCCAGTTGAAGAAAATCCACGTCAAAAACGCCTCTTGTCCGCTTTCAACCAAGTAAACCCCCGACAGACAAGCCTTTTCAACATCTACGTATGACATTTAAAACACGGCATTGTATCTACTCAGTAGTAATGTGACCCTTTCCTTCCACTCACTGAACAACAAATACCACGGATGTGCATTTCAAACTAAAAAAAAAAAGCTACCAGCAATAGGTCTGGTGACGAAATCAAACATCTCGGTAAATACACAAGCCGTGTTATAATCCTCGTTAAAACTGCTCAAGCTGCAAACCTGCAGTCCCAACAATCATAATTAAAACATGAAGTCACAACAGCACACTACGTGTAATAAAGTGTCAAATTATCGGGCAGGAGTAATGGCACTTACTTCAATTCCCCCTCCACCTTGTTACCTACCCTCACTGTGAAATTAAAAAAGTAACAAAGACAGGAAAAATAGGAGGAATGCAATGCCGAGCCTTTCACCTACCACGTGATGGAGCGAGCGCCGAGTCCGGGCGGATTTCGGAACAAAATGGGCGCAGTTTGCAAACAACAATGGAGGAGACGGAGGAAACCCAGGCAATAGGGCAAACTCGAACAAAAGGAGCCGCCGCCACGGCCACGCACTGAGAGAAGACGGTAGTCCCCGGGTACCAGCCACAGCCCGGTACCGGCCCCGCCACCCCCCTCTCGTTCCAACGTTCGGGGAAAACAGAGTTCCGAAGAAAGGCACAGCGAAATGGATGCAGAAACAATCCTCTTGTTCTCGTACATATACCCACGCACGAGGTGGCACGAAGGTCTCCACCACCGCGGTTATTCAGTCCAACAAAATGCTCAGTAAAAGCAAAGAAACACCTCCAGCCTGGTCCTTCTCTTAATTCGCCCCCTTATTTGGATTTTTTTTCTTTCGCTACTAGAACAACTCTCGAAAATGGCGGACCTACTTAGTCTTCGCCGACTCAGCCTCTGACAAATACGGAGACACACTTTCTTCAGCTGCTCCTCCTCCCCAACCACCACTTCTCAACCATGCAGCTAGGTGGCGTGGCACACCACTGCGCATTCCAATTCCACAAAAAATAAAGGTTAGTTGTGCGTCATCACTAGTAAAGCTCCCAAAGCAAATATTAACAAAGGGGAGGAGACAGGGTACTATACAGTAACATTATAAAACGACAAACACTGAAAGACAGGAGCAATAAACGAGGGCATTAGGAAGGGAAAGCTACTAAAATTAAAACATTGCCGAGTGCCTCCCTGAATACTTGATCCACAATTAATATGCAACAGACCGTAGACTGCGCTAGGCTAGGGGCGGAACTTCAGAGCGATAGTACAGTATAATGGACAAATGGAGTAAATACCACCGCTCTTTAAAAGTGAGGCTGGGTAACGTAGTTCTTATAGGATTGTTTAATCCCACTGCTTAAGCAGCAGTCTCCCTCTACCGAGTAGGAGAAAAACATCCACTGCGGCTACGGTGGTTTAAAAATACAGAAAATCTGAGCTGAATGTACGATGGCTCTAAACGAAACGGCGACAAATCTAAACAGACTGAAGGACATATCCAGCATAATCAGGGACGCTTTTAATATATTAATACTATTAACTTGGAACACTGACAGATCAAGAGAATGTGGATTAATATACATTTTCTTAAGTAAAATGCTCAGTAATGACAATTAGAGTTTATAGTTAGCGTAATTCACCACATTTTCTCCAGAAGTCACCAGTTTTATGAGGGATTAAGAGAGACAGAGCTAAAATCTGAGTCAGAATTAGGGGGCGGCTTAGATTTATTCTTGCAAAAAAAAATTATTTATGTATCAATGCTTTGAGAGCATTCTAACAGTCTCTTCTTAAAAAAAAAAAAAGTCACCCTGGCTGCGCAGTAACACCCTCCGCCTAATCCCCACCCAACGCCACCACTTAACAAGGCGGACGCCCACTTTATGAATATTCCATACAAGTACTGAATATTCATAATATATCTTGTACAGGCCAACCACGAGCTGAACTTGTAGTGTGTGTGGTGGTGTCGGATGGGTAATGAATTAAGCAACACATTAAGCTGCCATGATTATATCTAGTACAAAAAAGATTAAATTCCACTGTTAGCTGTACGCACTGGCCTCTCTTTGCTTGAGATCAGTCTTCTCTTAAGTTGCATTTATTAACTTTTTGACTTGGGTCTTTTTGCATACTTAAATCCGTAACTGTTGTCCCTAACAGTTGAAACGAAAACAATTTGCAAGGGAAGCACTCCACTTCAAAGTGAGGAAGCAAAATTATTTTTAATGCATGAACTAAGCTACGATGAGGACTTGAGGAGCTCATCTACTGCTGCACCCGGTGACTGAAAGCACCCTACAGAACACACAGGAACTGGCGAAAGCAGCCAGGGTTATTCTCTTCGGGACTGGCAATACAGGACATACCTATTAGGGCAAGAAATCTGGATAAAGGCCCAAAAATAGAGACAAATTTTAAATATGGCTCTTAGAACAGGTTTTGCATTAGCGTGAATTTTTTGATGGTATGAAGTCTGAAACTCAAACGTGTTATTATTTCCTAACTTAAGTCTTTAATGATTCGTCACTAATTTGTCAGAAAACCACAATTTTATGAAAGCTGGACCAAAAATATGAGAAAAAATCTGGACATTCTGTGAAAATCTGTACAGTTGTGAGGTATTATACATAGTCTTTCACTTTCAAAAGGCAGCAAAAAAAAAAAAACTATAGCGTCATCAGTACATTTGACACGTCATGCACGTTTTTGACAGCAACATAACCAAACAATTTTAGCCACCCAAAAACTGTATACAAGCCAGTGGATAAAACGTGTAAACGTATTTACTGCGTCACTAGTGTACAGTAAGCAAGTCACACAAATAATAATTACCCCCCAACACACAAACACTGGTGCGCTGGTTTTACAAAATAGGGAGGATCTGAAACAATACTGCAGTCAGCTATAATTTTTACCTCAGAAGTCAACGCATGGTCTTTTGCTGATTTGCAAACTAAGGGAAAGATCAACCCTTAATAAATGGTACTTAAAACTAACAATGTTTGCAATGTCACCAGATTTAAAGGTATGGCACACAATATAAAAATCTACAGTAATGAAACACAAATGCAAAATTTTAGGTTTGAAAACAATACATTCAATTTTCTTAAGTACATGTATATATGATTTTATTTTACACTTTTTATACTGTATAATAATGTGCATTATTTCTTCCCCTATAAAGAAAATCTTTTTGGGTTATACATACTTTATACAATATTGAATGTATGTACACACCCATCTGAACAGTCCCACCCCCATGACCTTTCTTGAAATAAGCCTAAATAGCTGCTGCATTATGCTTAATTTGGTTAAAGGCTGGTATGAAAAAGCAATACTTCTGTATCCCAGTATAAATCAGGACATAACCACTTTTATCCAGAAGCCTTTTTACAGCAACTAAACGCCATTCTGATGTTGAATACATATGGCAGCCAAAGCTGAAGGAAAGTACAGTTGTGTTAAATCTTGCCATTAGATGTCCTTCTCTTCACTGTTGCAGTATTCTTTACAAATGGCATTCCCTGCTAAGAGTATCCCAGTGTCTGGGCCAGTATACCAAAGCCTTAGGATTTTATAAAAAAAAAAAAAAAAAAAAAAGTCATGCATCACACACATGCTCTCCTTCAAGGCACAGAAGATGACATGTGGTCATACACACCTCAGAGTTGAATAGCCCCGGAAAGAACAGCCATAAAAACTAGCAGGAACACATGCATCCAGAAAGAGAAAAGGGAAAGGAATTCCAGGCCAGGAAGATGGAAGGAAAAAGCAGAGAAGAAGTGGGAGGAGGGAGAGAATACTGCAACAATGAATCAAAGGACATCTATTGTTACAGTAAGAGTTTACATAACTGTACTATGTCCTTCCATATCACTGCTGCAGTATTCTTTAGAAAAGGGTAGTACAAAAGCAGACTTGGGAGGAGGAAGGTCTAAAAGAGCCTCAAGAAACCCACGCAGGACATGTTCATAGGTGTGTACTAGGCTAATGGCCCTTGAGCCTTTACAAGCCTAGCCCACAGAAGTGCCCTGGCATCGTGCCGCCCGAGGTTAGTTCCCAGTGCCTCTGTCAAGTACAGCCACTGAAGTGATCCCCGGTGTGAACTTTCTATTACCCATCCACTCAAGATTTCTCTTAGAAAGGGACAGCAAGGTGCTCTGCTTGACATGTATGGGAAGTCTATTCCAGAGCATGGGCAGTCTCTGGGTGAGGAACCTGTCCCTCCAGCATTTTCTGTTGATTGTGGTAATGAGGCTGAGGTCTCTGGAGCATGTGGTGCAGAGGGATTTGGATTTCTTTTGATGTAGCATTTCTAATAGAGCTGGGTCAGACATGGCTTTGTAAGTCAAGCAGAGATTGCCTCTAAGTAGGCGATATGAAACCGAGAATAGCTGGAGTCTTTTGAGTCTGTCCATGTAGGACATGTGTTTACTGCCTAGAATCCTCTTTGTGGCCTCTCCAGCTGTTGCAGGTGTGTCTAGTGAGGTACATGTAAAAATAGGGCATTATACTAGATGATTGGTTTAATGAGGGAAGAGTAGAGAGACTATGACCTCTAAACCCTTGGTAATGAGATGTGCCACATAGAAGGACTTTCTGACCACAGTGGCAATGTGGTGGTCGAAGGAGAGGTTGCTGTCAACCTGCAACCCCAGATCTCTTATAACGCCTTCAGTGTTCAGTGGGCTCCCATCGATGTGGTAATTAGTGGGAACTGAATTTTTACCAAAGGGGATGACGACATTTTTTGGCATTAAGCTTAAGGCCATGGTTTCGACACCAGTCATTGGTCTCAGTGAGGCCTTTTTGTAGGATGTCTGCATCACTTGGGGAGTTAATAATGGCTCTCAGCTTGCAGTCGTCTGTGAACTTGGTCAGCCAGAGTCCCTTTGTGTTGACCTGGACTTCTGAGAAGTAGATGCCGAACAGGAGAGGACCCAGGACTGATCCCTGTGGGACTCCACTCATGGTCACCAGTCTGACTTGGGAGTCCGCCACTTTCACACTGTGTGTTCTATCTGTGAGCCAATTTGCAACCCACCTAGTAATATAGGGGTTGATGCCTAGTTTGGTGAGTTTACCAATAATTCCCAAGTGAGGAATGGTATCAAAGGCCTTGGCCAGATCGAGGTAGGCTGTATGCAATGCTTTACCTTCATCCACAGCCCTAGTGACTGACTCAAAGTCAACCAGGTTGAGCAGGCATGATCTCCCTTTCACAACGCCAAATTGTGTGGGGTCTAGAGTTTACAGATTTCCTATATCTTTGTTAATCAGGTCCACGATGATGCGCTCTAGAGCTTTACATATCAGACTCTTCAGGCTAATGGGGCGATAAATCCCAGGGTCTGTAGTCGCTCCCCCTTTATGGGGAGGGATGACTGTAGCAGTGCACCATTCAGTAGGAACAAAGCCTGAGGTGAGGCCGTGACTTGTAGTTCATGTAGAACACAGCCAGGGATATTATCGGGCCCCATGGAAGCTGTATTCTTGGCCTTGGACAATGCATCTTTAACCTGTGCTGCAGTAATGATGGGTGCCTGGCATTCTTCTTGGCAGTATTGTTATTGGTCCTTTGGGGGAGGAGAAGGGTAAAGTTGGCACTGAATCGGTCAGCCAGTATGTTAGCAATATCTGTTGGCTCAGTATAGGAGGTGCCATTGTGCTGCAACTCAGAGCAAATCTGGGTATTGCCATGGAGATTCTTGATATAACTATAGAAGGCTTTGTGATTCTTTTTAGTGTCTGCCGGAATTCTGCCTTCATAGCGGTCTTTGGAGGATTTGATGAGGGATTTCAACTTTTTGTTGAGGCTAATATGGGAGTTTTTCCAGTCTTGGGACTTCACCTTTTTCTGCAACAGTTTCTTCCTTCTGTTGTAGAGTTTATTAATGGCAGGGGACCACCAGATTGGCTTCCTTTTTTTGGAGGACATCATCTTGGTTCTGTTGGGTATGGCTAGTTCCATGCATTTACATGTTCATGCAATCCATTGGTGTATAATTCGGCAGTCATGCAGCTATTTTCCACTGGCATGGGTGCCGTGAAGTCAGCCACCTCTGTTTTTAGGAGTGCAAAGTCAGCTTTGGAGAAGTTTATTTAAGGTGGTTACCTTTGCAGGGGGGGGTGACTGTGAGATGTGGATTTCCATGGTGATTAGTTTATGGTCACATCTGACCAGGGAGGGATTGACTATCGGTGTAGAGCAACAGTCACCCAGGTTAGTAATAACAAGGACAAGGACGTTGCTTCCTCTAGTGGGGGGTCAGAATGAGCTGGTCCAGGGCATTGGAATTGATGAATTCCAGGAAGCGTTGGGCCAGTGTATTGGTGCTTGAGTACTTTTCCCAGTTGATGGAGAGGTAGTTGAAGTCTCCTAGCATGAGTGTTGGGTTGGACCTTGACAGATTCCAGGGTGCTTAGGAATGTGGAGTGAGAGTCTAGGGATATGGCTGGGGACCTATAGCAGGCTATGATCTGGATTGCCGTCTTACCCAATGTTAGTTGTACCTGAATTATCTCAGATGCGTTATGCTGGGCTACTAGTCTGAAGGTGTGCATACCCTTTAATGAATATGGAGACACCACCGTCTTTGGAGCTTTGGTCCATGTTTCGGGACCAAAAGGTGTGGATTAAATTATAGCCTGGTAGCACAGGGGTGCTTTCTGCTGCGTTAAACCAGGTCTCTGTTACAGCACAAATGTCGATGTTCTCCATTTTGAGGAGCTCTGGAAAAGCCAGCTCTTGCTCTGGAAACAGCATCCAATTTGTAATGCTTATTGGAAATATGGATGGAGGTCCAAGTACCAGCCTCAAGGACAGAACTGGTATCCAATCCTTTGAAAAAAAAAAAGCACCAGAAGAAGCAACATCCCTAGCAGAATGAACCTTTGCAGTGGTAGAAAAGCATTTTCCATGAAAAATGGATCTAGAAATCCAAGAGAATATAGTTTGTTTAGAAACAGCCAAACCCAGAAATCTTGAATGAAAAGAAATAAAGTTGCTCAGATTTGTTAATAGCCTTAGGTTTATCTAAATAACATCCGGGCTGCCTATGTCAATCCAAGATGTGAAGAAACTTCTCACTAGCAGACTGCAGAGATGGAAAAAAAAGAAGGGCAAATTAATAAACTGATTAAGAGACAATTCATTAACCACTATGGCCATAAAAGAAGGATTACAATGAAGAGACACCTTGTCCCTACATAAAATAAATAAATAAATAAATAAAAAGGAGGAACAATAAGAACCTGGAGTTCACAGACTCTCTTAGCTGAGATAAGGGCCAAAAGGAGCAGTCTTCCATGTAGAGTGTTGCAAGGAAGCCGAAGCTGCAGGCTCAAAAGAAGCCAGAGTCAATTTTTCAAGTACAAAACTGAGGTCCCAAGAAGGCAGAATAGGCTTCCTGGGAGGCCTGATATGAAGGACGCCTTTAAGAAATTGTTTGACCTCAAACCTAGAAGCCAGAGGAGTTAATGGCAGACCAGAAGAAATAGCTGAGAAGTGAGCTTTAACAGAATATAGTAACCCAGCATGGAGCAATTCACACACAAGAGAGAACCAGAGGGATCCCGACAGAAAGTATATCCTTGGTTGTGAGCAAGGCACTAAACGGAAAATCTCTCTTCCACTTGGATATGCATAATTTCCTGATAGAGGGTTTTCTGGCCTACTGCAGAACCCCAAGCACATACTCAAAAAAGTGCCCAAAAAGGATCAAATTTCTTCACCCACGATGTCAGCTGAAAAGTGGGCAAGTGAGGATGGATCAGAGACCCCTCTTCTTGTGCGAGTAGGTCCACCCTGTGAGACAATTTGTTGCGATTGCTCCTGGCTAGGTGAAGAAGAAAGGGGAACCAATGTAGTCTGGGCCAAAAGGGAGTCACCAACAAGATTTTGAGGGAGTCCTGCTCTATCTTGAGTAGGACACTCAGAATCAGAGGAAGGGCAGGGAAGGTGTAGTGAAACATCTCCTTCCAAGAAAAAGATAGGGCATCCACCTTTCAAGCCAGAGGACTTGGGACTCTGGTACAGAGAGGAAGCTGTCTGTACACAGGGGAGGTAAAAAGATCTACCTGAGGAGTACACCACCAAAGGACAATATCCAGAAACACATCTCTGTGAAGCATCCATTCATAAGCCTGTGATCTGGACCTGCTCAAAGAATCTGCCACTATATTTTGCTCTCAAGGAATGCATACAGCCTGAACAGTCACTTGATGCTGGACAGCTAGATCACAAACTTGAAAAGCCAGTCTGCAAAGAAGGTATGACCATGTCCCCCACCTTGCTTGTTGACACACATCACTGCGGTACTGTCTGTGAAGATTGAGGCACCTTGTTAGAAAGAGGGAGTGAAAACTCTGAAGAGCTAAAAGGAGAGCCCTCATCTCCTTTATGTTGTGATCTGACCTCTGATGAGGAGGGCAGTGGCCTTGAGGGAACCGAAACAGGCTCCCCACCCCATGTCTGAGGCATCTGAGAAAAGTTCTTGAGAGGGGACTAGCGGCTGAAAAGGAAGTACTGGGTTGACAGGCAGCTGATAAATCCACCACAAAAGGTAGAGTTTGAGGCATGGAAGAAGGACTAGAAAATCTAGTGGATGGCAATGTTGGAGCCATACTGATTTTAGGAAATCACTGTAGTTTTCTCAAAATAAATCAGATCTGGTGAATGGTCCTTCTTGTTGTCAGGCCCAAGACAGAATACAGAATGCTCCTGAAACATCAGTCTCCTCTAATATTAAAACATTATTTCTATACAGAATTACATCACAAATCTGGTCATCTGACTCAGTTTCCCAGAGTATCACCAAACCTAGAAAATGCCACTTACATGTATAAAATACACACACAAGAGCTTTGCTCAGATCTGTTGAGCTTCTGGAGGTCATAAAACAATTAAACACTTCCACTCTTCCTACGTGGCAATTAGTTCACCCTAAAGACAATACAGAAAGCTTCCTAGTACAGACTGTGCGTCTCTGTCTGCATTGAAACCTGAGAGATGGCATCGTTATGGCCTAGACCATAAAGTGATTTAATTTCAGATATATTTTAAAGTTTGCTGGAATGAGGTTAACCTTCCCGTTTCCTCTGTTAAAACATATATATTTAAACAGTTACAATAGTGCACATACATTTCTGTTCTCTCCGGTAGGGCACACCATGGATACATTTCAAACACAAGCACTTTACAAATACCTTTTCAACACAAACATCTATATAAATCAGTTTGGTATACACAAGACATACAGTTCTAATACATTTGTAACACAGACATCTTGTATAAATCCGTTTGATATTTACAAATGACATATAATTATTTATAAAATTCCAGCTAGCTGTGCTGGCAGTGCCTCCTACTGTCACAAAAGGATCCTAGGAAGACCAGCCCCCTTTCTGCCTTAGTTCTTCGAGAAACTCTCCAAACGAGACGTCTTCAAGGGGGGATCTAGGGAAACCTACTCTTTTATAAAAATAATTGTTGGTGGTCAAGGATTCCTCTGGGGAATCTAAGTGCCTTCTTTTATACTTACGCTTCCAGTGAACTTCTGATGTGGGAGGTTCAGAAGAAAACTCAAACAGATATAGTTTCACTTGAGAGAATAGGCTCAAAAGCTGTCAGAAACTGTTTGCCCCAATGGGACCAGAATAGCAGGCTTCAGAACCTGGTAAACCTTCTGGGGATGGGTTGAATCCACCTCTGAGAGGGCAGCTCTCTCTCTCTAGGCTAAGAGAGTACTCTCTTGAAAGCCTTGAATGCACAACTCAAGATGGATACTGGGAACCCTGCTGCAGAAGCCGAAACTTCCAAAGGTGATCAACCCTGGAAACCTTTCCACTAGGAGCCAACACTGATGCCGGAGTTTAACAATCAAGTGTTGATGCTCCAAAAGGAAGGAAAGGATCCTTAGACCTGATCCCATCCTAATCAGAGTTAGCACCGGCAGCACTGCTCTGAGACTATGATGACTCTGTGTGCTGGAGCAGACTTCATCATAGAACTTATCTGAATCGAAGAAGTGTGCAACTTCAGCTCTGATGCTGACCTATTCTGGGCCAAAGTTGGATCCAAGGGCTCCAATCCAAGAAGACAGATTGGAGAAGGAGACATTAAAGACCGACAGGTAGAGATATTCCTTCCAAATCTGACAGTGGTCTGGATCTGGGTCTGAAGGAAACATCTCATCCTGTCCACAGCAACTTTTGTGAGGCTTCAAGAGGACAGTACAGTTGTGTAAACTCATACCATAATGATAGATACAAACATACATATATTTCAAGCACAGGCATTAAAAGCCCTTCTACCTTACCAATATACCATAACACTTGTTCCCATAACAAGTGTCTAGGCTGTTCTTAAAAATATCTAAACTAGTACTTGCTTCGATGTAATTTGGTAGTCTGTTTCATGCATCAGCTACTCTATCAGAGAACCATTTAGTACTCTTCTCGTTCCTATAGAATCTTCTACATAGGTTGTCTGATGATTCTCTAGTACTTTTTGGTAACCCCAAGCATTCCTAGAGGTAGTGGTCTCTAAATCCCCTATATACTTGAATAAGATCTCTTCTTAGATATCTATAAGAGACACTGTACAAGTTCAGATATTTTAGTCTTTCATAATAACTTAAAATTTCATATACAGGGATGCCCTTGGTATATTTCTGCTGTACTCTTTCCAGTTTACTCATGCTTGTTTTCTTATAGGGTTTCCATATTGTTATTCCATACTCAAGTTTGGGTTTAATGTAACTAACAATGACTTCATCATTTTTTGATTTCCTAGACTTTATATATAAATTTTTTTATACAACCTATAGTTCTAGAACTATCATTAACCAATTGGTTGATATGATTAGAAAAACTCATAGCTGAATCTACCCATATACTGAGGTCCTTAAATGAGTCTATGATTTCAATCGCTGCATGCTGTATTAAATATTCACCTTTCAATTTATGTCTACCAAATCTCATATGTTTAGTTTTTGATGTATTTAACATCATATTATTCTTTTGTGCCAAAATGGTCAATTTAATCAAGTTATTTTGCAAACATGCCTTATCTGTAACACATGTAATCAGTTTACCCAATTTCAGGTCATCTGCATATAGATAGAACACCTCAGATGAAAAAGTTAGGTCTGAAAGATAAAATCTAAACAAGTAAGGGCCTAGGACACAGCCCTGTGAGACACCCCCAACTGTAACCAAGGATTTCACCTGTCCAGTTGACGTACAATACTTGCCATGTCCTATTTGTAAGCTATGCAGCTATTCATCTCATCAAGAGTACATCAATACCTAGTTGTACTAATTTATTGATCAGTGCTTTGTGTATGACCCTGTCAAATGCTGAAGTTAAATCTATATAAATTACACCACAGCACAAATTTTTCATTCATAGCTGTTATTATATTGTTATAGAACATCATGTTACAGGTGGTGATAGATCTGTTTTCAACATATGCATGCTGATAATATGGTTTCAGGTCCCAACCTATCCAGTTCTGACAATAATTTATCCAATATTACCTTCGCCATTATTTTTCCACAACATGAAAGTAGACTTAAGGGTCTGTATGACTCTGGGTTTGTCTTACTCCCCTTTCCCTTGAAGACAGGCTTAATAAGTGCATGTCTCCAATCATGAGGAATCTCCCCATATTTATATGACCTAGTGAAGAACAGATATAATGGTAGTGTAAAGTTCTTGCTGAAGTGTTCTCAGGTCATTGTTACCAATTCTTTCTCCTCTCTGTGCTTTGTTTGGATCCAGTTTACGCAGTTCATTTTCGATATAATCTAATTTGATCCCAGTATCTGGTGTTACCTGGATGTCACTAGAACAACTTATTACCCCTTTTGTGGAGCCAAACTGTTTTGCATAAGATCTTGTAAATATATCTATAATCTGTTGCGTCTGAGAATAAATTTTAGAATCTGCATACAGTTTATCAATTTATGTGTCTTTACTCCTTCCACATCTTGGGGATCTATAAAAAAGGTTTCCTATTATGCTCAATATCTTTATATAAATTTTCTTCAATTATTTCTTGATGCCGTCTCACACTATGCTTAATCTGTTTGCCCAGCTTGTTTATTTCAGTTTTCAAAGTTGTAGTTCGTACTCTCTTCTATTTCTTATATTCTTTTGTCTCTCTTCTTAATCAGATATCTTGTTCTTATGGAAATATACCCCCCCCTGATGTTAAACATTTCTTTTTGCACTCAAACAATTTATCTTTCAAAACTTTCCACATTCCATCTGCAGTTTTTCCACTGAACACCTCACTCCAGTTAGTTTTACATAGTGGCTGTTTTGCTTCCATAAAATCTGTAATTAACCATCTGTGCATTGGTTTAGATTTCAGTTTGGCAGAATTATCTAGCAACAAATTAACTTTTATAACCCCATGATCACTGCACATCAATGGTGGTAAAACTTGACTTGAAGTATTCTTTAGAACACAAACAATAGATGTCCTTCTCTTCACTGTTGCAGTATTCATTATACTAGGGATCCCCTGCCAAGGGCGGCCCAATGTCCGGCCAGAATACCAAAAGCCTTTACTTTGCTTTAAGGTACGCCATACATCACACGTATGCTCCTTGTGTAGCATAGGGCATAAAGGTGACATCTGGACATACCATTCTTAGAACTGAGAGCCCCAGTAGGAACGCCAGTCCAAGGAAAAGAAAAGGTAATCAGTACAACCAGAAGAGAAATGGACTAGGGGGTGGACGAAGGGAGTGAATAATGCAACAATGAAGAGAAGGGCATCTACCATTATGCTAAGATTTTACACAACTGTTCTATGTCCTTCCACTTCAATGTTGCAGTATTTATTACTCTAGGGAAAGTGCCAAAGTTTAGGAAGCAAAAGGGAGGAGGAAAGACCAGCAGAGCTCTCCAGAAACCATGAAGGATGCCCCTAGCAAAACCAGGTCTAGCTCTGGAAATTCCATCTAACTTGGTAAAAGTATGCACACAAGTCCAGGTAACTGCTTGAAAAATACACTTGATATCCAAACCCTTGAAAAAAGCACCAGAAGAAGCCACAGCTCTAGTAGAATTAGCCTTAACAGAAGGAAGGCTCTTACCATGAAAGTAATAACAAAAAGAAATTGCTTTAGAAATCCAAGAAGAAATAGTTTACTTGGACACACCCATTCCTAAGGACCTAGGATGAAAGGAAACAAAGAGCTGATCAGATTTACGAAAAGTCTTTAGTCTTATCCAAATAAAATCTGAGTTGTCTATGCACATCCAATGTGCAGCACCTTCTCACTGGCAGATTGCAGAGAAGGGAAAACAGTGGGCAAATGAATAGACTGATTAAGAGACAACTCATTTACCACCTTGGACTTGAAAAAAAAAAGAAAAGAAAAAAAAAAGTTTGGCACAAAGGGACACAGTGTCCTTATGAAACACCAAAAAGGAGGACAAGCCGTAAGGGCTTTTATCTCAGACACCCTTCTGGCAGAAGTAAGGTCTAACAAAAGTACAGTCTTCCAAGAGCAATACTGCAAGGAAGCTGAGGCTGCAGGCACAAAAGGAGCCTGTGTCATTTTTTCTAAAACAAAATTAAGATCCCAGGGAGGAGGAACAGGCTTCCTGGGAGGCTTAAGATGAAGGACGTCTTTAAGGAATTGATTAGCTTCAAATCTAGAAGCTATCAAGGTAATTAAAGGCAGACAAGCAGAAACAGCTGATATGTGGGCCTTAACCAAAGAATAAGCCAACTCAGCATTGACCAATTCACACAGATGAGACAGAACCAAAGGTACATCCACAGCAAGTGGATCCAGGTTATGTGAAAGACACCAAACAGAAAACCTCTTCCATTTGGATAAACAGATTTCCTAGTAGTGGGTTTCCTGGCCACCTGTAGGACTCTAAGCACATCCTCAGAAAAAAGGTGTCTATGTGGAATCAAAATCCTATTCCCCCACAGTGTCAGATGAAGAGTGGACAGATGGAGATGGAAGATAAATCCCTTGTCTTGTGCGAGTAGGTCCACCCTGTGAGGTAACTTGTGACTGTCACTGGTTAAATGCAAGAGAGGGAACCAATGCTGTCTCAGCCAAAAGAGAGTCACCAATGAGATTTTGGGAGCATCCTGTTGAATTTTGAACAGGACTTTTGAAATGAGGGGAAGGGAAGACAAAGAAATATCCCCTTCCAAGAAAAAAGAGGGGACATCCATCTTCCAAACCAGAGGCCCTGGAACTCTGGCTCAAAATAGAGGAAGTTGTCAGTTCACAGGGGAGGCAAAAAGATCCATTTAAGGAATACCCCACTGGTGGACAATGCCCAGAAACACATCCATGTGAAGCATCCATTTGTGAGATTGAGTTATGGACCTGCTCAGAGTGTCTACCACAGTGTTTTGACCTGAAGGATGTATACTGCCAGTCAGTTGGAACTGGATAGCTAGTTCCACCACTAGAGGTGCCAACCGACAAAAATGATAAGGCCTTGCCCCCTCCACCCCGTCTGTTGACATATCACATCACTATGGTATTGTCTGTAAACACATTGAGAGGTCCTGGGGAGAAGAGAGGACAAAAGGCCCGAAGAGCCAGCAGAAGAGCTCTCATCTCCTTGATGTTGATGTGGTCTTTCTGTTGAAGAGGCAACCAGACTCCCTCCCTGCACCTTTACAGAGCTGAAAGCTGCTCCCTATCCCACATCTGAGGCATCTGTGAACAGCTCCTGAGAGGAAGAGGTGGATGAAAAGGGGACCCTGGATTGAAAGTCAACTGCTGAATCCACCACTTAAGATCCTGCTTGAAACAAGGGAGAAAAGGAACTAAGAAATCGAAGGGATGAGAATGCTGAAGCCAAACTGGTAGAAACCACTAAAGTTTTCTCATGGAGTTTGGAAAAAGGAAACATAAGGATAGTGGAAGCCATGAACGTCAGGGCTCTCAGAAAATTCCCTTGCTGTCAAAAAAGTCAGAGGAAGAAGGAATTGAAAAAAGAAAATGAGAGTTAGGGCCTTGTGAGGAGACAGGGATGCCAGCATAGGAACAGTCTGTATCCCGCACCCCAGAAAAAAAAACATGATCCTGAGAAGGTGTCAAAAAGGCTTTTTGAGGTTTATACTGAACTCTAAGCTCTGCAGAAGGGTGCAAAGTGAAGATTTTGGAACAAGCTCTCTGGAGAGGATGCCTGAAACTGGTCATCGTCCAAGTAGGGAAACATTTGGATCCCCCTTAGCCTGCAAAAAAGCAATCACAGGAGTGAGGCATTTGGTGAATACCCTTGGGGCAACAGAAAGGCAAGAGGGGAGAACTGAAATTACCAAGAAGCAATAGAGAAATGTAAAAACTTCCTGAAAAGAGGATGAAAAAGTGATACGGAGATGCGCATCCTTGAGATCCACAGACTCCATGTAAGCCTGAGGAAGTAAAGAGGGAAAAGTCTGAAGGGACAACATTCAAAAAGAGGGAACCTTCAGAAATGTATTTAGATGAGAGGAGTCCAAAATTGGTCTCAAAGTACCCTCTTTCCTGGGTACTAGGAACATTCGGGAGTAAACCCCCCTTTGGGAAAATGGAACTTCTTGAATGAGTACCATGAGTCAAGACATCACAAAGCACCCCTGGACAGGAGGACAGCTGTTCCTAAGTGGGCTGAGGAATTGCCATAAAAGGGAGAAGAGATTTCCAGACCATGAAATACCCTTGGTGGATAATGGACAGGACCCAGAAGTCCTGAGTAATCTTAATCAAACCAGGAGAGACAAAGAAAGGCGAAGAGAAAAAGGAATGTGGCTAGGAAGAACTGGATAGTCAGACACCACCTGGTTTACCAGGAAAAGGAGACTTCTGGGGCACAAAAGTCTGAGTAGCTTTAGCAGGAGGAGCCCGCTTCCCACCTTTCTTGCCCTTGTGAGGAGGGCAAGACTGCCTACAAAGGCTGGCTTATTGGGTAATTTCTCAGAAACTTGGGTACAGGAGAAACAAAAGCAACATGCTTAAGCTCCTGTAAAGCCTTGCCCTTACCCTGAAGGGACTTAAATCAGCAGCAGCTTCACCAAACAAGTGTTTATTATCCAGAGGAGCATCCATCAATTTAGCCTCAATATCATCAGGCAAAAGCTGAAGCCAGTGGCAAGAATACCTCATCACAGTCCCAAAGGCAGTAGCCCTAGAGGAAGAATCTGCTGCATCACAACTACACTTAATGGAATGGCTAGCCACCTGGGAAGAAATCCCCAACAAGGAGAGGGCAGAAATCTTCCCTTCAGAGTCTGGAAGATCAGAAATTACCTGACAGGCCTGGAAAAGAAGAACCAACATGTAGCTGGACATATTGGTCTGATAACTGACGGCCCTAAAAGCTAAAGTAACAGATTTGTAAACCTTTTCCCCCAGCCTTTCCATACTTCTGCCATCTTTGTCAGAAGGCAATAACTTTAGAGAAGGAAGCAATTGAGATGGCTTGTCAGAAGCCACAGACACCACTGAAGGGCCAGCCAAAGGGCACTTATGAAGAAATTTACAGTCCTCAGGCACCCTATAAAATCTATCAGGTTTCTTGGGAGCAGGAAGCTTGTCAGGAGCCTTAGAAGCATTAGAAAAGTCATCCAACAATGTAGCCAGAAAAGGAAGTACAGTAGAAGGCCTAGGAAGAGTCCATCTGCAAGAGCTCATACCACCTTTTCTGCACTTCAGAAACCTGAGCACAATCCCATTAAAAAAATTCCATCATCCTAGAGATTGTGTCCCCAAATGAAATTTCCTCAAAAGGAGTATCATGACTAGTAGAGTCCTCTTCCTCAGACCCATACTCTAAAGGAGGGGGAATCAGAGGAGTAGGCAAGGGATTCCTCATCTGAATCTGCCTCCTCCTCAGAGGAATCCTGTTCCCTGGATCTGATTTTAAAGCCATCAAAGCATTTAAAAAAAAAAAAAAAAGTGAAATTTTGCCATTCACTCTGTGGGTCCTTAGGAGCTAAAGCAATATGTTTTGTTTTCTTTCTTTAAAGGGATGTCCGCCTTATGAAATGTAGAAGGCTCTGACCCTGGACGGCATTCAATAATGGTAGTGGGTATCTCTTCTCTGACTAAAATTTGGAGGAACACCCCTAGGCTCTTCGGAAATAATCAGCTGCGACTCCCCCTGAACGTCAGATGTAGACATCTGCAAGGTCTCCAAGGACGTGCCTAAGGTCAGATCCCCACTGGCCTCCAATAAGGTCATGGCCAAAGAACCCAACAAAGAAGACAGACAAACCTCTGGGTTTTCAATTGCCTCGGGAGAAACATCTGGCAGAGTCTGTACAGCAGAAGAATCTGGCCTAGATTTCTTGGCCGCCTTCTTCCTGGATGGCTGCCCCTTAGAGCAGGAATTTCTTTCGATAGTGCCTTTAGCCAAGAGCTTAAGACGTTGATTCTCTAGATACAAAGGCAAAGAAGAAAGCCTGCTATGGAGGGCCTTGGGAGCAAAGGCCTGACAAACTGAACAGAATGTATGGTCGTGGGAAGCACAGAGGCAAAATAGGCACTGCTCGTGACAGTCTTTAAGGGGAATCTGTCTCCCACTCTGGCATTTACCACATCTTGGATAACACGAAACCCCTCAAGCAACAAAAAATAATAGAAAAAATAAAACAATGGAGCACTTACCTACAACAGTTTGGTGAACCAGCAATGGAATGGGCATGCAGACTGCCGATCAGAGTTGGTGTTTAGACTGGAGGCGAAGAAGTTCTAAGGATATTACATCCAGAGGTCATCTTTATGCCCTATGCTATGCAAGGAGTATGTGTGTGTGACATATGGCATACCTTAAAGCAATATAAAAGGCTTTGGTATAGTGGCCGGATATCAGTCCACCCTTGGTATGGGATCTCTAGTGTAATGAATGCTGCAACAGTGAAATGGAAGGACATCTAGAAGATCTCAAAGAAGAAGCAGATGAAGGCCTAGTTGGATATGGAGATCTATCTCAAAGAAAAAGCAGATTGAGGCCTATGTGGACATTAACAGGAGACCACAACCCAAGGATAAACAGGGTCCAATGAAAAACTGTGTGGCATTATGGATTCAATAACTATTGGATCCAAAAAGAGTGCTGGCTCTGAAGGCTTAGAGATCTTCAGTGGAGGAGCCAACAAGGGTGTTGTATCCAGAGATCCCTTTTTTTGAAATTTTAGATTAATCTGTCTCTGTTTCTCCCTGGACTTCTTCCCCTTTTTCATCCTCCAAAAAGGCAAACAAGCAGCAGCCACAGATTTCCCCAAACTTGATGAGGGCTTTTCTCCTGCAGTAGGCTGTAATAGATCCTTTAGAATATGCTTATTCCTCCTCTCAACTACTTTTGTCCAAAAAGGTTCACAAATCAAACATGCCGCTTCTAAATGTGAAGGCCTCAAGCAATAAATGCATTTCTCATGAGATCTGAGTTCGTTAGCTTGTGAGAACAAGCTATGCATTTCTTAAAGCTGGATGACTTATCCAACATCCTGACCATAATGAAACAATAAAGGAGGAAAGGAATAAGAGTAAAAGTATGTGTAAGTGTGTGTGTGTCTATACTATATTAAAAATATAAGACATTTTCTTTTATTTTTTGAAAAAAAAAAACAAACTAAAGAGTGGGAAAAAGATGGGGGAGGGATAATAATGACTAGAAGTTGAAAACAGAGAAGTAAAAAGGTACTAATCTAGTAAAAGTTCTGGTTATACAATCCTATTTCACCTGATCACCAAGATCCATCAAGCCCTTAAGGTGGCAAACAAGATCTGAGGCAGCTCACTCTTTTCACAGGGATTACAGGCAGAGAGAGGAGCCTGAGACTCAGA
Organism: Protopterus annectens; assembly: GCF_019279795.1. NCBI lineage: Eukaryota > Metazoa > Chordata > Ceratodontiformes > Protopteridae > Protopterus > Protopterus annectens. Next base: position 1,969,159,047 of record NC_056728.1, read on the forward strand.
TCAAGAGCTTGGAAATGGACATAGTTGGATCCAAGATCAGATCAGAGGCCCATCCATTAAGGAATGGACAGAAAATAAATATAAATCAGATCTGATATTGTCAACTATCTCAGTTCTCTCTCTTCATACCACTGCTCATTAATTTCACACCAAATGTCAATCTTTGTTTTCCTCATTTTTCTTTATTTTTCTGTCTGCTACAAACTTATGCAAATCCACTGTCTCTCTCTCATTTCCTCTTCTTCTATAGTCACAAACTGTATGATGCACAGTTAGCATTAATCATCTGTTACAACTAATTATATATGCAAAAATGTATATGTAACCAAGATGGAAATATTATACACAATGTGAAAAATGAAAATACACAGTATATTGTCCATATATGTGAATATTGGAGCTTTTCTGCCAGGTTTCTGCTGAAAAAGGCCATCTATCCCAGTCAGTCTTCCAGGTCCACAAAGAAACAAATAAATGTTCATGACCTTATACTTTGTATTTGTAATGCAAATACTTGCTCATGTCTTACTGTACCATGCAAAAATGCCATGCACATGTACAGTCAACTCATGAAATTACCATTATCTTCTGGGAGATAGTAACAATGGTATAGCAGCACACCACAACATACCACATGTACTGACCTCAGACTGGGTGGGTGGCATTTATATTTGCAGCCTGGAAACTTGGATTGCTAAATTGCCCCAAGTGTAGCTTCAAATTTCAATGGTGACCTGTCAAGGTACATGTGCATACACACCAGTGGACAGTACATTCTTTACGAATAGTATCACTACAGCATGCACATTCTAGAACTTACAGACTATGTGAGGATGATGTGGAATGTACCATCTGTTATCCACACAGTGGTGATAGATCCTACAGATTATGTTACAGACAGCAAAAACTGGCATAATTCAACAGTGTGCCTCATAAAGCAAAGTGTATCTACTGCAGCTGCCATTATGTTTCCCACAATCCATCATTCCCTACACTAACGTACATCTCCTGTAGTATTGGCTGTTTCCTACAATCCACTGTGCTGTGCCAGCAAGAAGCAGCTGCACTTTGTCAACTGTGCTGCTTCGGGGGCCTGCTTGCCCTGCCTATGATTTTAATTGCAACCTTCAGCCCCTTTGTTTGCAGATATATCTACATTTGGAACATGGTGGGGTCAGAGATAATGGGTTCATAGGTGTGTACTAGGCTAACAACAACAATGACCTTTTTAAGCCTAGCCATGCATCCCAAATCTGTGACAAGTTCTGGTACCCTAGCTAAACGTAAGCAGGGGCTTGGGAGATTAAACATTTACAGGCTGCCTGTGTCCATCAGAGACATAGGCACCACACCAGGATCAATTTCCTGTTTCCCATCTGATTATCCAAGATGCACTTGAATTCAATTAGGGAAGAACTCTGCTTCACATGAATGAGAAGCCTGTTCCAGAGAAGGGATAATCTCTGGGATACAAACCTGTCTCTCCAGCAGGTCCTATTGTATTACAGTCAAGGCTGAAGTCTTTAGAATAGGTAATTCTGGTGCTGTTTGTTTTGACGATACAAAGGAAGTCCATCAGGGTGGGGTTTGACAATGCCTTGTAGGCAAGGCATAGATCTCCCCTCAACATCCTGGAGACAATACAGGGAAAGGGCCTTGAGGCAGTCTACAAAGGACATGTTACTTCCACCCTGTATTCCTTCAGCTAGAAAGCTCTGGTCAGGTACATACCAAAGGGGCACTGTACTCAATAACAAGGATGATGAATGTTGAATACAGTGGAACAATGATCTCCTTGGACCTAGATGCCATACCTTTGTTCATAAGTTGGAAAACATAAAATAATTTCCTCACTACTATAGACATGTGAAAGTCAAGGGCTAGTGTGTGTGTGTGTGTGTGTGTGTGTGTGTGTGTGTGTGTGTGTGTGTGTGTGTGTGTGTGTGTGTGTGTGTGTGTGTGTGTGTGTGTGTGTGTGTGTCCTATGTCCCTGACTACTGGGTGAACTCTTAGGGGTGTGCTGTCAATATGACAGTTACCAAGGGTGGCCAACTTCCCGAAGGATACTATTATGCATTTCTTGGCATTTAGTTGTACTCCATGGCTCTGACACCAGAAGGTTGTCTACATCAGCCCTTCCTGGAGAACATTTGTGCCAGTGAGAGAATTCTATGACTGCTCCTAATTTGCAATTATCTGCAAATTTAGTCAGCTAGACCCCATTGACATTGGCCTTGAATTTAGAGAAGTAAATGCCAAAGAAGAGCAATCCTAGGACCAATCCCTGGGGGACTCCACTTGTGACTGGCCTCTTTGTAGGATGGACTCCCCACTTCTAACTTCCTGGGTCCTATCTGTGAAACAGCTGGGTATCAACCGGGTGACATAAGGGTTTATACCCAACCTCCCGAGTTTGTCAACAATGACCAAGTAGGGTATTGTGTCAAATGGCTTGATCAGGTTAAGGTAGTTAGTGTGAACAGCTTTGCCCTCATCCATTGCTTTGATGACCTTCTCAAAGTAGTCTACCAGGTTGAGCAGGCATGACATGCCCTTGACAAAGCCAAACTGGGGTTGTGATCAGTGTCTATAGGTTTCCTGTGTCATTAGTGATCACTTCCATGATAATTCTTTCCATGACTTTGCATGACACTAGTGAGACTTACAGGTCTGTAGTTTCCAGGGTGTGTACAAGGCCCCTTTGTGCAGAGGGATGTCCCTTGCTGTTCTCTATTCTTGAGGTATGAAGCCTGTTTGGATGCTACAGTTGAATAGCAATTAGACAGCCTGATAGGTCATGTTTCATGCTATTTAGAAGACATGATGGGATAGTGTCTGTGCAAATTGGTGCAGTGTTCCTGGCCGTAAGAGTATTAGGGACCTGTCCCCTAGTGATAGTAAGGGGGAAGTTGTATTTGATGGTATTTCCTGAGGGGAGGTTAAGGGGAGACAGGGATAAGGCTGGACCCGAATTTGTTTGCCAGAATATACGCTATATGTTCCGACTCTGTACAGGTAGCTCCAATAACAATGAGGTCCGCACACAACTGTGTATTGCCTGCAAGGTTACAAACATAGGTAAAGAATGTCTCATGGTTGTTTTTGGCATGGGAGGCCAAATTTACCTCAAATTTAGCTTTGGTAAACTATTTGTCCTTAGAGTTGTTTGTTTAGTTTGATGAGAATGCTTTTATCCTGCTGGGTGCTACACCTTCTAATTTTTGCAGTGGTTTTCTTCCTTCTGTTATACAACTACTGATGTTGTGATTCCACCAGGGTGGCTTATTTTTTGAGTTGGTTCTGTTCTTCCTGGTGGGTGCAGCCGACTCTATGCAGCTATTAACATGCTTATATAGGGTTTCTATGAACAGTTCTGCATAGGCAGCACTGACTTGAAATTTTGCCAGGATATCACTTAATAGTAGGAAGTTAGCCTTTGGGAGAAGCTGCGGTGGTACAGCAGTAGCGTTGTTGCCTCACAGCAAGAGGTTCTCCTGTTCGATTCACGGCTGCAGCGCCTTCTGTGTGGAGTCTGCATGTCCTCCCCGTGGTCGAGTGGCATCCGAAAGACATGCGTGGTTGGGTGTCGGGCTGGCAACTCGGCACCATAAAAAAAATCTACTGCCAATCATTAGCGGACCGGAGTTCCTCTGTGGCGACCCCTAACCGGGAAAAGCCAGAAAGAAAGTCAGCCTTTGAGTAGTTCCTGAACATTCCAGGGCTTATTTTTACATCAAAGGAGACTATTTTGTGGTCTGACCTTACCAGAGAAGACATTACACTATTGGGTATGCAGCACTCTCCCATATTATTGAGGACCAGATCCAGTATGTTTGTATGCCTGGTTGGTGTACTGAATCTGGTTCAGGGAGTTCATGTTTACAAAATCCAGGAATCTCTGTGCCTACACATTAGTGTCGTATACGATTCCCAGTTAATAATGGAGTAATTAGAGTCACCCATGAATATGGTATTGGGTTGGACAAGTGTTTCCAATAAGGATTTGAACATGAAGAAGCTCAAGTCCATTGTCCTGTTTGACCAGTCTCGAGGCATATTTTTGATATAAATTGTGACTCCTCCACCTTTATTCCCTTTCTGTGTAGTAGCTGGTCTAGATGTGTGTAAAGCATTACAGCCTTGCACTTTTGGTGTGCTCTCCATGGCTTTAAACCATGTGTTAGTAACTGCACAGATGTCAGCATTCTCTAGGCTGAGGAGAGCTTGTAGGGATAGGAATTTTTTTTGTTTGTTTAGACTCCTAGCATTGAGCAGTAACACCTTTAGATTTTCTTGGTTTTGATTTGCTATATTGGAAGTACTTTAAGTTTGCCACTGGCTAAAAAAAGGCACTACGGGGAGGACAATATTCTAGCGAATATTCAAAAGCCTAGAGGGGAGAGGTGCAGACCATCACTGGCAAAGTAACATAGTCTCTCGACAATCTCCTTCCATGCACATATTGCACCCCATTAGAACAACACAAGGAACTAAGCCAATTATTAAAATCAGTCATCTTCTGTTCATATTGTGGCACCATCCTTGGAAAAGGTAAAATGCTGCTCAATGCTAAGCTCACACCAGCCTAGGACACATATTCCAAGAGCTCCATAATGTCTCTCTTTATATAGTCTAGGGAGATACTTCTCAGGTTATTTACACCCACATGGACTATGACTGAGTCATACTGATACTTGTGGTCCAATGACCTGAATCCGAGCATGATGTGACTGATCCTGGCCCCTGACAAGCAAAGGACTGACTTTCTCCTTACTCATCATGGTGACAGGGACATCAATGTGTCTCACAATGGAGTCTCCAATGACCAGAATGTTGGACTGTGTGGTGGCTTAACTTATGTGGGCTTGAAATAGAGGCTCCATGAGATGTGGCTGTATGTGTTGATGCGGGTGTTGTTTTGAAAGACTGCATTTGGGGATGCTGAGAGTATTTGCTGTATGTGCTTCATCTTGGAGGTCTTTGGGGTTAAGGAAGGTTACGCTTAAGTGCCTCAGCATATCTGGGTCTATGTGTCTGCTTTGAACTGTATGTGATGGGTACAGCATGCGTACTATTGGCATCCTGATTGACATTAGGAGTGCTTTTATGTGACAGCTTTGCCTCTAGTGACACTGTGTAAATACATCTCTCACATACCATATCAGTTTGAAAATTATCTGGTTGTCAGCAAACATGAGGCAATTTCTGCATTTCCTCAGGATGCCTACATCCACCATGGTAACAGAGATAGTGAGAAAGTTTATACGTGGAACAGATACTTTTTTTTATTGATCTATTGGTTGCAGTGAGAATATAAAACAATGTCAGGAGATATCTATCTGGTATGCAACTCTGGGGGCAGTGCTCATCACTGCAAACTAGCTGCCCTGTGTGCAGCTAGATACTGGTGAAAGTTCAAGAGTGGTTTTACAGGAAAAATGTCAACTCAAGGTGTCTGCATCTATACAGGGCACTCCCAAACACTTAAGGGGAAACTAATAAGTAGACCCTGATGATTTATGGGTAAAGTATTTAGGAAGATATCCTGAAGTTAAGTTATGCAGCAGCTAATCAAGCAGTACTTACTGAACAGAAAGAATTGGCTTTGTCAAGAATGATGAAAAGAGGGGATTCACCTGACTGGCTACTACTAGAGATGGTCTCACCGCAGCTACATGCTGCTGGTGTACAATATTCCTTTGCTTCTTTTCTCATCAGAAGCAAAACAGTAGCACCAATCCAGTGGGCCACAGGGTCTTTGGTGATCAGCAGTCTTGTCCCAGATGCTGCAAGTGTCTGTAGGCTTGTTCTAACCTTTTCTTGGTGGGTGCCCTGAACAGTAACCAGACCAATCAGCAAGGACCAACACAGACGCTCACTGTTCAATTGGAAATGATCAGAAATCAAAGCACTCTGCTCCTTCTTTCACCAGGAGCAAAGTATAAGCTCAAATTCCAAGTTGGCACCTATAAAGCAGTTATCCGGCTTTCTGGTGATCAGTCTCCAGGAAATATGAAACAGGGGGTAACTTTAAGCTTTAGCAGTCTAAGTGGAGACCCACTAATTTTAAAAGAGCATGACAGATTGGAAGGGGGAATGCACTTTGTATTTTGGAACCTAGGTCCCACAAGGATTAAATCAGGAGGTGGTGTTAAATTTTTGAAGAAATTTCATTGACAATATGTCCGTATATGTGTGTGTGTGTGTATTTTTATACAAGTACATACACAAATTATGAGAGGGTGGTGGTGTATTTTTTATGTAAACTTGGTTGAAAATTTTTTTTATTATGTTTCTGTAGAAGTCATAATTTTGTTGCTGCTGAAGTTCTATGGGAAATGTAGTTTTTCATGACTAAGGGATGTGTTTATGTATAATGTGCACAAATTTTGAAATACAATTGTTTAGTATATTTAAGCTTTAGAATTTGATACGTTGATATCCCTTGAAGGCGAAATGCCGAGGTACCAGGACTAAAGCTGTTTGGTACTTCAAATCTGTGTATGCCTTTTGCATTTATTAGTTTTTTGTATTTTTTATTAGGTTTTGATTAGTGTTTATAGTGTGGCACTGTTGGTGTTACCAGTTCTTTTGGTGGCTGGTGTTATTATGGAAGTTACAGCAAATAGCTTGTTCATGGAACTACTTAAGGAGAGAGAATCCCAGTTGACTGGAGCTGATCCATTGAGCTATGCAGGTTATAATGACCAGTAAGTGAAGTTTGAAAAGCTGGAGAGACTGATGGTAAAAGAAATTAATATTTTTTATGACACTAAACTGCTACAGAAATATATGGCTTCAAATACAACTCCCAGAGGTCTACGTATAGACAGACTTCCGCCTGGAGGGCTTACAGAGGCAGAATAAGATTTATTGCTAGAATGGCATGAGGTTTCATTACAATGTACTTGGGCTGGTTAAAAATCCTAGTGAAAAGGAACTTGCATACTTTAAAACAAGTTCAGCAAGAGATTACTAGCCTATAGAGCTCACTAAACACACATTTCTGAGCCCTCTTATCACAACATTTGGTGATATTAAACAAACTGAATAAAGTGGAAGTTGAAACGATTGGCAGAAAGAAAAAATTAGAAAGTGACATTGACTTTGCCATTGGTTCTGTGTATTCAGTTCGCCGTTTCCCTTGTAAGGGAAAGTCGTAAAACAGAAAGAACAACTTGTTGTCTTTTAGTCATGATTATTCAAATTCTTCATCTGAAACTTTGTCAAAAAAGAATTTCTCTTTTGAGATGCTGCCTAATGCAGGATCAGCTGGTCAGGAGAACCAATTGGGTTCGTCACAGGGCTCTCAGGGTTTTCAGCACAGCAGCAGCAATGGGAATACAGGCAGCAAATAAAAAAAAGAAAGGGAAACGTTATTTTTGGAAATTTGCAACATGTATCTTCACAAATTGTTGATAATGGACTCAATGAAATTTAAGGTAGTAATGTTGATTTTTTAAAAAAATGTTAATTTAGGAAATTTAGCACTTTCTGACACAGTTATTGGTGTGTTGTTAAAGGGAGCTAAGTTTGTTCCCACTAAATGTCCCTCTCTTGCTAATGTACTTATTGAAGCTAGTAAATTCTGTCGCAAACTTCATTTTGAAAGTGTATTTTTCTAGAGACACTATTTACATGCAAAGAAATGTTTCATACATATCTGAAAATTCTGAGGACTCATTGTTAGATGCATCTATATGTGACTATGATGAAAGTTTAAAAGAACTTAATTGCAGCACTGTAGAAAGCACTGAATGTAGCACTGCTTTTGTTACTGGTTATGGTCAGCTTAAGATTCCTAGTTAAACTAATGTGGAAAACACCTTTTCTCCCCCTAAACTGTCTCCTGTTGTTACGTTTGAAAAATTGTTGTTGAATAACACTGAAAAAGAATCTAGTAAATTTAAATGTAAACAATTTAATTTAAGTAAAGACGAATGGCAGGAATTTTCCAAACTTCGTGGACAGATAGGAGATTATATTTTTAGGGCAGTAGACAAGGGTGGTAACTGGGTTATTATGGACAAAGCTGGCTACCAGAACATGGTAACTGAACTTCTGTGTGACAACAGAATTTATGTTAAGCTCCCTTGCAACTCTCTTGCATGGTTTAAAATTGAGTTAAGTGAACTATTAGAGAAGGGGGAAAGACTTGGGTTCCTTTCATCACAGTCTGTTAAGATGTTGTTTGTCGCCAGTGCTTGAGACCCATATTTTTATGCTATACCAAAGATTCACAAGAAAGTGAACAGGCCACCAAGGAGACTGTTGCTTGCATCAGTTCTTACCTGAAAAATGTGGGGGTATTATTGGAGTCTTTACTTAAAATGCATTTGAGTTCCGTACCAGCCCACATAAAAAACACACAAGAGCGTTGTGTTCTAATGCAGAATATAGTGTGAGGTAAAGAATATTTTTGAACCACTATGGATATTTCTTCTTTGTATACAAACATTACAACAGGCAAGGGTCTAGAAGCTATGGCATTAATACTGGGTGAAGGGCCTCGCAGTGGAGTTACTTGAATTTTGTTTAACACACATGTTGGCTGATGATAATAAAAGAGAGAGTGAATGATCATATGTGTGCTCTTACACTGACGTCGTTGGTGTGGAGATGTCATGTGATCATGTGCTTTATAATAAAGGAGGAAGCGAGAGTTTTTCCCCTCTTCCGTTTTTAACCAGATTGATTGCCTTCACATGTGTTTATTTTCCCCTGTAAATGTATGTTTAGCTCGACTTTCTTGCCCTTAAGATGATACTGCCAACAGGTTATGGGCCCAGGAGGGAAGTAGGAAGCCGATGGCATAAGACTATGTTTTGACGGAGCTGAAAAGAATTACAAGTTGTGGGAGACAAAGTTTTTGGGACACCTGCGCTTCGTAGGGCTGAAAGAAGCCATTTTGCGAAATGTGCAGCAGGAAGCAGAGGATGACGAGAATGAGGAGGAAGGCGATGCTGAGAAAAATGAGGAGGCATATGCAGAACTAATACAGTTCTTAGACGACAAAAGTTTGTCCCTCGTCATGAGAGAAGCCGCAGACAATGGCAGAGTAGCGCTTCAGATCCTGATAGACCATTATGCCGGGAAGGGGAAGCCATGGGTAATTAGCCTATACATCGAATTAACAAGACTCCAGAAGGCTGCCAGTGAAAGTGTCACAGACTATAATATTAGGGCTGAAACGGCCATTATGGCACTTAGAAATACTGAGGAGAAGCTCAGTGATGGATTACTAATTGCAATGATTCTGAAAGGATTGCCTGAAACTTTTAAACCATTTGCAGTCCACATCACGCAAGATAAGTTGAACTTTGGTGAGTTCAAAACAAGGTTGAACTTACTGAGAAATTTAATGCCAACGTAAGTAATGATAATGGGATGAAAGCGAGTGGCCTTGGGGAAAGAGTAAAAGCAGAGACTATATGCTATAGCTGTGGCCAAAAGGGACATAGGGCACGAGAATGCCAGAGAGAATATAAAGGTCAGAGGCAGTGGTGTAGTTTATGCAAAAACTCCAGCCACAGGGACAGTAACCGTAGATGAAAGAAGATAGATCATGTGAAACAAGCAAATGATGTGGATGATCACACATTTGTTTTCAGAATAAATGAGCATCAGATTTGTGAATTAAGACAGAAAGGATTAATGGTGGACATTGGTGCCACGTCACACATAATTAACGACCTGAAAAAGTTTAAACACTTTGATGCAACTTTCCAACCAGAGGAACACATTGTGGAATTGCCTGATGGGACTAGAACCTGTGGGGTCGCACAGAAGAGAAGTAATGCAGACGTATGGCTGCTAAATACAGAGGGACGCAAAGTAAAGGTGATGATGACTCGGGCACTGTGTATCCCGACGTATCCACAAGGCATTTTTTCTGTTAAGGCAGCAACGTCCAAAGGGGCCTCAATCAACTTTAAACAAGGAAGGGACCAACTCATCTATAAAAACGGCACCAGGTTTGACATAATTGAATACAATAGACTATTATTTAGACATATGATGAAGAAAACGAAAGTGAGATACATTATGATGCATCTCACAGCTGTTATGACATTCAAGCATGGCATAAAATGCTTGGTCACTGTAATTTTGAAGATGTGTCAAAATTAGAAAAGGTGGTAAAAGGAATGAAAAAATTCAAGGTAAAGTTGAGAGACCTAACCTAGATTGTGAAACCTGTACGCAAAGGAAATTTGTCCAGAGCAGAAACAGAGAACCAGATGCAAGAGCAAAAACTGTTTGAACTAGTCCATACTGATTTGGCCGGCCCAATTGAGTCAGCAGCAAAAGATGGCTTTAAGTACACTTTAGCATTTACTGATGACTACTCAGGCATAATATTTGTCTACTTTCTGAAAGCCAAGAGTGACAGTCAAGCCGACTGAAAAGTTTATTGCAGATTCAGCCCCTTATGGGAGGGTAAAGTGCATCAGATCAGATAATGGCACTGAGTTCATGTCAAAAGACTTTCAGTCACTACTGAGTAAAAATGTTATAGGACACGAAACATCAGCACCTTACACACCCCATCAGAATGGGACAGCAGAGAAACCGGAGAACACTGTTCGAAATGGCAAGGTGTATGTTGATAGAGAGGGACTTATCTAAAGAGTTGTGGACATATGCAGTAATGACTTCTGCTTTTATTCGCAACAGATGCTATAACAGGCGTGTGGGGCAGACCCCATTCTTCATGCTAAGAGGAAAGAAACGATCTTTCAAGGATGAGAGAATTTGGATCAGTGTGCTATGCATACAGACAAGATAAAAATAAGTTAGACCCAAGATGTGATAAGGGGATTTTTGTTGAATATGATAAAAACAGCCCATCATATCTGGTCTATTATCCTGACACAGGAAGGGTCCTTAAACACAGGTTAGTCAAGTTCATTACAAAGAATGTAGCTGAATGACAGACTCAGACACAGAAGTGATGGATGAAGATTTTAATACCAGAAGAAATGTGCATGTTAAGTCAGAATAAAAAGCCGACAGTCAAATCACAAAATAAATACAAGTGAATCACACTGAATCTAAAATAAATGATGGAGACAAAAAAATAAGACAAGAGGAGGAAAGGCAGGATACACACTACTCTAAAAGAGAGAGAAAACCACCTGCATACTTGAAGGACTACGAGTGTAAAGTTGAAAATGACGATTATGTGACCGTTAATGTTGACTATTGTTACACACTAATATGCAACACACCGCAGAGCTTTAAAGAGGCCATGGCTTCGTCTAACTCGGAAAAGTGGGTCAAAGCTATTAAAGGAAAACAACACATTTACACTCACCACACTGCCAGAAGATAAAAATGCAGTGGGGGGGGTAGATGGGTTTTCACTGTAAAAGACAATGCAGATAATACTGAGACTTACAAAGCTAGATATGTGGCTAAGGCTAGTCAAGTTGCTGGTATAGACTATAATGAAACATTTGCACCAACTGCAAGTATGACACCTGTACGAAGTCTAATGCAGATGGCAGCTCAGTATGACTTAGAATTGCACCAGATGGATGTACAAACGGTCTATTTACATGCTCCTATTGACTGTGAGGTGTATATGGAGCAACCTAAAGGTTTTGAAAAGAAATCAAATAATGATGAAAAATTGGTTTGTAAACTGAACAAGTCATTGTACGGATTGAAACAATCAGGGCGTAACTGGAACAAAATGTTGCACGATCTTTGTGAAAACAGTTTTATCCAAAACCCCGCAGACCACTGTGTATACACTAGACAAGCTGAAAATAAGAAAGTCCTAATTATATGGTTTGATGATCTCACTATAGCAGCTAATGACAATGAGTCACTGAACGATGGAAAAGAAACGCTCAAAGCTAAATTTAAAATGAAAGATCTGGGAAAGCTAAGATATTTTCTAGGCATTGACTTTACTTCACCACTATTCTGGGTAAAGATGAACCAAAAGAGGTACATCACAAATATTCTTGAGAAATTTGGTATGTCTAATTGTAAAGTAAGAAGTACCCCTTCTGAACAAAAACAAACTTTGAATGTGACAGTGAATCTACAGATCCAAGAAAATATTGTGAGCTTGTGGGTAGTTTGATATATATTATGACAAGCACGAGACCTGATCTTAGCTGGATTGTAAGTAAACTTTCACAATATCTGTCACAACCGAGTGAATCTCATTTAACACTAGCCAAACGTGTTAAGGTACTTAAAAGGTACATTGGACAGAGAGCTGTGTTACAAGAGAAGTGAAGAGAAACTTCAGCTTGTAGCATACAGTGATTCAGATTGGGCAACAGATCAAAACGATAGGCGTAGTACAACAGGTTATTGCTTTAGCCTCAATCAAAGAAACAAACGGTGGCTTTATCTACATGTGAGGCAGAGTACATGGCATTAGCAGCAACAACATAGGAGAGCTTGTACCTTGTGCAGTTGTTGAGTGGAATGGATGGAGAGTGCAAGTGTGTGCCAGTAACAATATTTGAGAACAATCAAGGAGCAATCGCTTTGTTAGAGAATCCAGTAAGCCGACAGAGATGTAAACATGCTGACATTAAGTATCATTTTGTTAGGTCAGCACTTAATGATGACAAAATAAGCATTGAATATTGCCCGACAATGGACATGGTTGCATATATCTTTACTAAACCTGCTACGAAATTGAAAATTAAAAGGTTCATGTATTACTTATTTGGAATGTGAAGGAAAAGTTATCCAAAACATGTTCTTAAAATGTATTTGTATACAGTGTAAGAGCAAGTGGGGGTGATGGCTGATAAGAGTGAATGATCGTATGTGTGCGCTTACACGGACGTCGGTGTGGAGAGGTCAAGAGAGGTCATGTGATCATGTGCTTTACAATAAAGGAGGAAGCGAGGGTTGTTTCCTCTCTTCCGTTTTTAACCAGATTGATTGCCTTCACGTGTGTTTATTTTCATTTGTAAATGCATGTTTAGCTCGATTTTCTTGCCCTTAAGATGATACCGCCAACACAACTATTTTAGTTTTAACGAGGAATATTATTTGCAGATAAGGGGCACTGCTATGGGGGCTCCTTTTGCTCCCACTTATGCTGTTTTGTATATGGGGAGTTTGAAAAGCGGTTTGTGTACAGCCATATTTATTACAAGGAGAAGGTGGTGTTATACAGGTGATACACAGACAATTTGATTTTCATATGCAAGGACCTCTATCTGAGTTTGAGAAATTTGTGGGGGACATGAATTCTAATAGTCATGATTTACAGTTTTGTCGTCATACAGACTTCAGTACCATTAGTTTTTTAGATGCCCAGTTTTTTGTGAATGAGGGGGGAGTTATTCAATATGTTCCACTTAGGAAGAGTACTGCTGTGAATAATTTTTTGCATGCTTCCAGCGTGCACCCTCAACATCTCATTAAGTCACTGCCTTATAGTGAATTTAGAAGAATACGGATTAATACTTCTGAGATGGCTTCTAAAGAGAAATCTCTGGCTGAAGTGGAGGAGAGATTATCGGTCAGAGGGTATTCTAGATCTATTCTTAAAGAAGCAAAGAATAAATTGTTGAATAATGTGATAAGTAGGGAACAATTGCATGAGAAAAAGAAGTTATGTCTTACCATAATGTTCCATCTGTGTTGTAGATCTTTATTCATTCATTACTGATAGGACTTCGGTTCCATCCTCGGAACCGACACAGCCGTTTCCAAGCTCGCACCAGCCAAAAAACTCTCAGCTAAGACCGACCCATAATGCCTCTCTCAGTTACTCCAGATCGAGTTTGCCCCCCCCCCTACATAATAGCGATAGTAAGAGAAAAACAGTAGGAGGCTCCGTCTGAGCAAATACCCTAACCAGGAGTTCCTAATGTCCACCAGGAGTCCAGGCAGAGGGAAGTAGGGCAAGAAGTAATGAATGAGTAAAGATCTACAACACAAGTGGAACATTATGGTAAAACAAACTTCTTTATCTGATGTTGTAAATCTTTATTCATTCCTTACTGATAGGACCAAGTCCCCAGCTACTTGAGTCCTGGGTGGGCCTAAGGAAGGATATTCCTGAGCACCAAAGAACCAAAAGATGCTCGTCCCCTGGAGGCCAAATCCAATTTGTAATGAGAGATAAAAGGTATGAGGTCTTGCCCAAGTGGCTGCTGAGCAGCTATCATCCATAAAGGCTCTGGAATGAAATGCTACTGAAGTAGCCATCGCTCTAGTAAAATGAGCCTTTATTCTGGAAGGTAAGGACAGCTTATTCTGTTGGTAGATAAAAGGTAATGATGTTTCTAAGCCAGGAGGATAGAGTCACTTTGGAGTCAGGTTTACCCAAATCTGGGTCCTGCAAAAGCCACAAACAATTGATCCATTTTCCTGAAAGATTTAGTCCAGTCCAAATAACAACAAAGGTACTCCCCTCTGTTTGAATGCTGAGGGAAGAAAACCGGCAGGTCAACAGATTGGTTAATGGAAAATCCAGAAATGATCTTGGGCAAGAAAAAAGGGTCAGTATGAAGGGACACTCTACCCCTGTGGAAGTTAAGTAAGGTCTCTTGACACTCGAGGCCTGCAACTCAGATACTCTTCTTGCTGAGCTAAGTGCTACTAGAAGTAGAGTCTTCCATGACAAAAACTTTATATCACAAGAATCAAAAGGCTTGAAGGGAGGGCCTGTTAGTGACTGAAGTCCCAGGGTTCTATGGTGGGCTTGACAGGAGGTACTCCTTTCAAAAAAGTCTTGCACAGGCGATGCAACATAACAGAAGAATTAAATCCATTATGAAAATTTGCAATAGCTGCTAAATGTACAGTGATTGTCGATGCTGAGGCTCCTGCTTGTAGAAGAGTAGTCAGGTACTATAGGATCTTTTGAATAGGCATAGAGAAAGGATCTAAGTTTTGATCTTTGGCCCAAATAGAGAACCTAGTCCATTTACTAAAATACATTTTCCTGGTAGAAGGTTTGTGTGAAGCCAGAAGAATTTCACGGAAGGGAGATGAGTTATCAGGCAGCCTGGCAATCATTGGAAGTGGAAGAACCAAGCTGTGAGCTTGAGGCTGTGGAGATTGGGGTGAATCATTCCCTGAAGATGAGATAGCAGACCTTGGGAATGATCCAGGATCCACGAGCTGTGAATCAGATGAGGCCATAGGAACGGGAACCAGACTTGAAGGGGCCAATAAGGGGCAATGAGGATCACTTGCTTCTCAGTCTTTGAGCTTTCTGGAGGAATTTTGGGATGAGGGGAAATGAGGGAAAGGCATACAGTAGACCCGGGGGCCAATCATGCGTTAGAGCATCCCTCGGGGGTTCACCCTGAGGGGGGATCAGGGCAAAGTAGCTTCTGCATTTATTATTTAAGGGGGAAGCAAACAGATCACAGCAAGGCTTGCCCCAGCAGTGGAAAATCTGATCAGCTATTACAGGATTGAGGGACCACTCATGAGGCATCAGGATGTTCCTGCTCAGATTGTCCACAATAAGGTCGGAACTCCTGGGAATGTGCATTGCTATAAGAAAGCAGTTGGAAGCTCATGGCTTCCCGGCACAGGGGGGTAAGACCTGGTTCTACCTTGCTTGTTGATATACCAGATGACTGACATGTTGTCCGAATTAAATGCAATGTTCCCAGAAGGGAGGGATGTATGGAATGCTTGCAATGCTAAGAGAACTGTCCTCAGTTTAAGAATATTTATGTGCAAACTGGCCTCCATGGGGGACCAGGTGCCTTGGACAGTCTTTCTCTGGAAATGCCCCCCCCCCCTTAACAGGGAAGCATCCGGGGTGACCGTGGCCATGGGGAGACAAAATGGTCATCACCAAAGATTTGATTCTGACTTCATCCACCACAGCATTTTTTCCTTGTAAAGGTTTGTAAGACATATCATGTGGTCGAGTGGGTGAGTTAAGATCAACCATTGTGAAGAAAGGAGCCACTGTAGTATTCTCATGTGTACCCTCACCAGTGGTACTAGAGTAACGGCAGCTGCTATGGAGCCTAACAGTTCCAGTACAAGGCATGCTGGTACCAAGGTCTGTGGAAGAAGGGCTTGGATTTGGTGTCTTATTTTCGAAAGCCTGTGAGGAGGGAGGGAAGCTTGACAGGATGTGGTGTCAAAAACTGCTCCAATGAATTCCAGTGTTTTTGTTGGGGATATTCGAGATTTGTCCTTGTTGACTGTAATCCCCAAGCAGAGAGCAAGGCCTTGAGTGTAAGAGAGGCTGCGGATTGGAAGATTCCTGGTTGGGGCGGTAAGGAGCCAATCATCTAGATAAGGAAACACCTGGAATCCTTGTAGTCGAAGATGAGCTACTACAACTGCCATACATTTGGTGAACACTTGGGGGGCTGTCAAGAGACTGAATGGCAGCACTCTGAACTGGTAGTGATTGGCTCCCAGCCAGAAGCTGAGAAATTTCTGGGAGCAGTGATCCAACTTTATGTGGTAATACGCATCTGGAAGGTCTAGAGCACACATCCAGTTGTCCCTCCTTAGAAAGGCGAGAATGGACTGTACCATGACCATTTGGAATTTTTGAGGTTTGATAAATAGGCAGAGATCCAGAATTGGTCTCCAGTCCCCTGTCATTTTTGGCACTAAAAAGAAACTAGAGTAAAACCCGGATCCACTCTGATCTGGTGGGACAACTCTTTCTTAGCAGCTTTTCTATTTCTAAGGCTGCTACCTCCCTCTGACTGGGTGGCACATCAGGGATTCGTTTGACGGGTCTGAGATTTAAATTGAATGGTATCTGGTAGCCGCTGGATATTATTCTCTGCACCCAAACATTGGTAGTAATAAGTAGCCAGGCTGGTAGGTGCAGAGAAAAATGACCCCCGACTGCTTCCAGAGGAAAGCAATTGGGCCACTGCTCAGGAGCGCTGGTAGGGTTGGCTGGAGAAGGAATCTCTAGCGCCTTAGTTACGCGGACCCCCTCTACCCCGAAAGGGGCATCTTCCAGATGAGTTGCCCCCTCTGCCCCGGGGGGATTACTCACCACGAGTGTCACGAAAAGATCTTGGGATTTCTTGAACCACAATTTTCCTCCCCTCTGGTTCCTGGAGTAGGACCTCTGGGGAGTGGAAAAACGTATGCCCACAGCAGACAAGGTCTTTCCATCTTTCTCATTTCGTGCTAGTGTGTCTCATACTTTGGGGAGAAGGTGGTGTTATACAGGTGATACACAGACAATTTGATTTTCATATGCAAGGACCTCTATCTGAGTTGGCAGATTCGACAGGCGCATTGACGAAGGAAGATTTAAAAGGGGTCTACGGAATCTCACAAACGCATCCAAGCATGGCGTCTCATGACAATGCCTGATGCGGCAGCTCGAGCTGCCCCCTCCGTGGTGTGAGATATCAAATGCATCGAGGAGTTCGAGACAGATTCAAGGGTAGATAGCTGCAAGGCAACGGTGTCACACACCTCATATCAGGCAGTACCTCCGCCAAAGAGGAAGACATTTTAGAAATTAGGTCTCTTTGGTGGCGAGTGAAGTGTGCCAGATAGTTCAGCGATCAAATGGCAAAGGTCGCTGAAGCATAGGTCCAACTTCCCTAGTCTGTCCATGGCCCGAGACTCCCTGTTCGGAGGATGGACAGTTGAAATATCTTCTGCTAGTTCCCTCTTGGTGGCTGCCGCCACCTCCATGGAATCGACCGTGAACTGCTTGGACCAGTTGGGCTGGTCTTCAGGGGTGGATGGAATTTTGTCCGGGGCCTTCCAGGCATGCTGCACGATCAGCTTAATAAGCTCATCCACAGGTGGGGTTACCAGGAAGTAGATAACCAGGCACGGAAGGCCTGCAAGAACACAGATTCCTCAGAAGAAGGGTTAGTGGACTTCCAGTCTCCCTGCTGCTTGAGGATTTCGAGAATGTCTCCAAATGTCTGGGGGAGACAGAGGGGACCCTTCCCCCTCATCGCAATCGCTGTCCTCAGTGATAGATTCCTCAGGGGAATCAAGGTGTTTCCTCTTGCACCGTTTCTTCCGGGGTGACTCCCCAGTGGGATCTTCTGAGGAGGACTCCTGAGAAAGGGAGGTCTTGCAGGTCCCGTGCCCGGGATCCCAAAGTAGGCAGTTGAGACAGCTGCATGCTAAAGGGGGGTTCTGGTGCCAATGTCATTGATGCTGACTGTGAGCCTGCGGAGGCAAGAACCCTCTCCATCACCTGGAATGCAGGCCTGCCCGAGGAGGGATGGGAGCCCGGAAGAGAGAAGGACAACATCAGAACCGGGGTCACACCCCGCCCTGAGGAGCCCACCTACAGGTGAGTAGCTCTGAGAGGACTGGAAGCTGTCGGAGCAGTGGACATAGACAGCGGCAGTGAAAAAATAGGCACCAGGCTAGGTAACAAGGTGCCGACAGTACAAACACTGCTCCGAGAGTGCACCAGCTCCAACGGAGCCGATGCAGCAAGGGTGGTCGGTGCCGACAGGGAAAAATCCGCAGTAGGGGCCGAGACAGTATGCACCGGGGTGGACATCGGTACCGAGATTTCCGGGGCCTGGGTAGAGGCTGGAGGAGGATAAACAGGAGATTATTCTGTGAAGGATTCTGATCCAAAGGGTACAGAAGGTCTAGTTGAAGTGAGCAGTCCCCTAGCTGCCAGAAGCTGGTCCACAACCCCCACTACATCTAGTTTACAAAGACTCCTGGTGGATCTAAAGTAGGCTGCTGAAGGAGAATCAGGTCTTTCAAGAAAG
This sequence comes from Protopterus annectens, assembly GCF_019279795.1. Lineage (NCBI taxonomy): Eukaryota > Metazoa > Chordata > Ceratodontiformes > Protopteridae > Protopterus > Protopterus annectens. Next base: position 1,969,177,739 of record NC_056728.1, read on the forward strand.
AAGCTAAACCGATGCCCCAAAAAAGGGTTGTACGTTGGAGAGTATCTGGTTCTTGGGAGATATTCAACTTTAGGCACAGAGGTCATAGTCTGTGGAGCCAAAGAAGTTGCCAGCACCGTGGCTGGGGTTGGTGCAGAAGCAGGTATGGTCGTGAAAGCCAGTGTCTGAACCAAGGATGGCACCGAAGCTGGTGGTGCCAAGGCTGGAACCGAAACAGGGTCAACATCAGAGACGGCACTGAGGGAGAAGATACATGGCCTAGTGCCAGAGAGATCTGCGCTGAGGGCGCCGGTGAAGCATGGAGCTGACTCAGTTCTGTGACTGACGGAGATACAAGAACCGAGTGACTCCATTTTTCCTTGTGTTTCTTGGTCTTAGGAGACGTGAGACCTCCGACCCAGATAGAGCCTCCAAAAAAGGCAATTTGATTAAACCTTTAAGAATTAGTTTGTTTTTACGCTCTGCTAGAGTGTGATTGCTAAAACTAGAGCAAATGTCACAATCAGCATTTATATGGTCCACGCCCAAACTGTAAATGCATCGAGCGCGGGCATCCGAGTTGGGCATCTTACACCCACACTTGTCACACTGTTTGAACCCCAACTTAACTTTGTCTGACAGTACAAGCAACAAAGGGCTAGGGAAAAAAAACAACAACAAGGGAAAGAAAGGAGACAATACCAACAATGGTATTTAAAACTACCACAAGTGGTAAAGAAAGGCCTACCAAAGGCAGGAGAGAGGGACAGTACCAACGATGGTAGAGATTAAACTACCAAAGGTAGAGGGTAGGAAAGAGAAGCAGGTTTATAGGCGATAGCAAGAAAAAGCTAAACTAACTTAAAAACGACAAAGTTTGAAGAGAAACTACACAAAAAAAATCACAAATTTCCACTTAGCTTTGAGAGAGATGGCTAGGCACGTCTGACGAATGCGGCAAACGAGATCTGGAGTAACTATGAGAGGGGCATTATGGGTAGGTCTTAGCTGAGAGGTTTTGGCTGGCGCGAGCTTGGAAATGGCCATGTCGGTTCCAAGGACAGAACCAAAGTCCTATCAGTAAGGAATGAATAAAGATTTACATTATCAGATTAGTAAGTTTGGACACAGAACTCAATTTATTTCAAGAGAGGAGGTGACAGAAAATAAAATATTTTATGTTACTAGGTTTAGTCCCTTTTCAGACACACAGACAGGTGGTTACAAGGTTATGGCCAATGATAACAGCTGATGATAAACTCAGCACGTTATTTCCACAACATTTTCTTTTGGTAGATTTTTAAACCTAAAAAATTGAACTACCCAATTTCCAATCGGACCCAGAATAGTTCGTCAGGGCTTTTCCTTGTGGGAGATGCAGTGTGTGCCATAGAATCAGAAATGTGTCTAATACGATCAATGGGCACAGATTTGTCTCTCAAGCAAGGTTTAATTGTCAATCGTGGTGTTATATACATTCTGGGTTGTGGGTGTGGTGAGGTTAGATAGTACATAGGTCAGACCAAAACAAAAGTTAAGATTAGAATTTTGGAACATTTGGGAAATATTAGAAGGGGTAATATAGACTTCAGTACAGTGGGAGAAAATTTTATTTAGCCCATTCGGGAAATTTTGATTCCCTGTTTTTTAGTGCATTAGCCTAACCATCTGGCAACTGTGGTAATGGTACTCTATTTGCTAATAAGTTAAATCAGCTGGAGACTACTTTCATTTATAATTTTGGAACCTTGGTCCCACATGGATTAAATCAGGAGATGTTAAATTTTTGAAGAAATTTCATTGACAATATGTCCATATGTGTGTGTGTGTGTGTGTGTGTGTGTGTGTGTGTGTGTGTGTGTGTGTGTGTGTGTGTGTGTGTGTGGATTTTTATACGAGTACATACACACATTATGAGAGGGTGTTGTATTTTTATGTAAACTTGGTTAAAATGTTTTGATGTTGTTGCTGTAGAATTCATTGTAATTTTGTTGTAATGTTGCTGCTGCTGACGTTCTATTGGAAATGTAGTAGTTTTCCATGACTAAGGGATGTGTTTATGTATAATGTGCACTGGTCACTTAAAAGTGGGATGTATAGACAAATTTTGAAACAAAGTTGTTTAATTGTTTAGTATATTTAAGCTTTAGAATTTGATATGTCGATATCCCTTGAAGGCAAAATGCCGAGGTACCAGGATTAAAGCTGTTTGGTACTCCAAATTTGTGTATGCCTTTTGGATTTAGTAGGTTTCTGTGTTTTTTCTTTGGTTTTGATAAACTTTGTATTTTGGCTCTATGGAATACATTGGGATGGCCAATACATAAGTAACTGAAGGGAACTTATTTCACAAAATGATACATTAGCTACTGTGAGTAAGTACAAAGGTAAAAGGAGTGGGAAGGAAATAAGTAGCCAAATTATCAGAAGTGGCAGGCAACTAGAAAGACAGTTGAGTTTAAAAAATGAGTGTGCCAAGGTTGGGGAAAATTTAATTTCTGTGCGACTCAAGAGACAGAGCTGTGGTCCCTTTCCTAGTTTAAATATACAACTAAAAGAAGAATGCAAGTAAAACAGCATAAAAAAACAAACCACAACATACAGGATATAGAAGGCAATGAAGCACTACAAAATACAATAAAGCAAAATCAAACTAACATTTCCCTCATAGAAATCTATGGCGAGAGCTTTTCCAGTAAAACCTTGAAATGTTTTATTTTACCCCTTAAATAGAAGGTTTATAGTTCCTAGCTCCATCCTCAGTTCACAGGTAAATAATTTTAATTGACCTGTTCTAATTTCGGTCAGACTCACAAGAGACAGATTATGGTCTCTTTCCTAGTTTATATGTGCAATTAAAAGCAGAATGCAAGTAAAACACAGTGTACAGAAGAAAAAAAAAGCAATATACAAAATACAAGAAACTAAAACACTAATTTTTTCCTCACAGCAATCTATGGCAGAGTCTTAGTGAGATTTCCCAGTATCATCTGCCTGTAACTTTGACCGCATTTCTTAAGAGCTGCTGTGGCCATCATCCTTAACATCACCATGTATAACACCCCTTCACTAAAGGGGTATGATTTTTTTAAAGCTCTAGGCATGAACAGTGAATACTTTTCATAGCTTAGTTTTGCCGGGCTGAACACTGCTAAAATATACTCAGTTCAGTGGAGTTAACTGCACTGGAAACTGGATTCATAGTAACACATTAGAGAGTTACTGTGACTGCAGTAATCAGAACTGCAAAACGAAAGTACCAAGAAATGTCAACTTTCAGAAAAATCATCAAAAAAGCAGTTTTATTGGAGTCAAGACCCATCACCTTCAATCTGTACCTCTCTAAACATACCAACTCACAGATTTCTTAACCTTGGGGATTAAGACAACATCTTTACCCCCACAGTTCAATGATCTCAAATAATTCCAGCAGCAATATACAACTAAAGGGATTCATCTAAATAAATCTGATGACTCCTGTTCCACAGAAATTAGCCTGGATAAAACTCAAGTAGCAGTGGTGCAGCAGTTAGCGTTGTCGCCTCACAGCAAGAGGTTCTCCGGTTAGATTCTTGGCTGGGGTGCCTTCTGTGCAGAGTCTGCATCTCTTCCCTGTGGTCGCGTGGGTTTCCTCCCACATCCCAAAGACATGCTGTAGGTGGATTGGATACTCTAAATTGGCCCTAGGCGTGAGTGCGTGCGCTAGTGTGCATTCCATGGATGGTTGGGCACTGGGCTGGCAACGCGACACTGTAAAAACTTCACTGCCAATCATGAGAGGACAGGTGATCTGCTGTGGCGACTCCTAACCGGGAAAAGAAGACGATGATATAAGGGGCTTTCCGCTTCCTGAAATGCTGTGACCCTGGAGCTGACAGGTACAGTGTGCGTGTGTGGGGGGGTAGTCTTTGCTTTCCAAAAAGATTTTGAATTCTGCTGAGAACATTTTGTTTCCCTTACTATACAGGATTCAATAAATTATCTTTCTCAATTTGTGACAGGGAATTCAAAGGATACTGAAGAGAGCAAGGTGGACCAAATAGCTAAAGTGATGCACTCCAGTCCCATGAGGTAACTCAGCAGTACTTCAAAATTTATGAGAACGTGTTACACAAAATTAGTGTTCCTTCTGCATGCCCCCCCCCCCAACACACACACAAAGCAGGTCCCATTTGAATATGGGCTTGATCCCAATAAGGCTAACATGCCCAATACATTGAAAAAAAAGGAACTCCAAGTTGCTTAACTCAGAGGGCTCACAATGGAGATGGGTATTCCAGGCCTGAAACAGATAAATTAAGGTGCAATGGCATGTCAGCAACAAAAATTCTGATACCATCATTTCACACTAATTGTGCAGCAGAATGTGGGTAAAAAAAATCCAAACTTCCCAAGAACTACTGCCTGCCCAAGCTCAGCTTTCACTACAGTACTAATACCAATATTCTCCCCTATCCACAATTTACAGCCCTATACTCAAAATGCTAATGGAAATACACATACTATGCATTAGTCAGGCTATAATTTATATTAAGGTATTCTGCTTCGACAGATATGTGCAGATAACAGAGTTCTGCCTGTGTCAGGTTGATCACTTGTATTCTTAAGTTTGAGGCATATATGGTTATTTCTGCAAAGTCCTGTGCCACTCGCAGAGAAACTAGCTACTTAAGAGTAAACAGACGTTCCAGATGACTTTTTTAAATGTATACTGCACACTCAACTCTATGTTGCAAGTAGCTACCTATATTCTGTTCTAAAGACCATTCTAAAGGTATAAAAACTCAGACTACAGCCTACACTACTTCCATCCAGGTCCCTTTACCTCAGTAAGAGATTTTCCAGTAAGAAGTCCTTTTTTCGTGTGATATACATATATATACACATATATACATTATATTATATATATATATATATATATATATATATATATATATATATATATATATATATATATAAAACCCAGTGGCCTGTAAACATCCCAAAAATTAAAAGTTGCAGCATAAAGTCTCAGCTGCATCCCAGTATTTAAGGAGGTGACATCACATCATGGTCATGCTGACTTACTGTAGTTTTTCATACATAGCTACTGTGGAAACATCTACTCACTCAGATCAATTTGACAGGAAGGGAGAAGAAAAAAATGCATTGAATAGAAAAATACCTTGAATAGCAAGTCTCAGTCTACTTATAGATTCATAAGTAAGTAGAGGGCTAGCTGCCCTTGCAGACCATTTTAATCATAGCCAATTTCCCTTTTGTGCTCAAAATAACCTATCCCATTTGGTTATAGATTGGCCTTACCCATCCCATAATTGATAATTATATATTATTCCTAATAAGAGTAAATGAGATCATACCATGGGTAAGTTAAGGGGACCCATGGATGGGATAAAGCACTGAGGAGCTGCCTCTGTTCATTAGTAGAGCATGGAGCAGTCCTTAGGTAAATTCTTTTGTTTCCCATCTATAGATCTAAGTTGCGCTTCAAAATAAACAGAGATGAAGTTTGTTTTATGTAGATCATCACCATCATCATCAGCCCCCATTTTTCTACATGGGGTCGGGGAGACACTGGACTCTACCCAATTCGGCTTTGTTAAGGGCAGATCTTGCTTCTTAAACCTAGTTGATTTCTTTGAAACAGTTACCAAAGCCATAGATGAGGACAAGGTAGTCCACACAGCCTACCTGAACCTTGCAAAAGCATTCGACACAATACCCCACTCGGGCATCATAAATAAGCTTACCAGCTTAAATATCAACCCCTATATCACAAGATGGGTTGCAAACTGGCTCAGAGATAGAACCCACATGGTCAGAATCGCAGGTGCCATGTCCGAATCCAAACCAGTTACAAGTGGTGTCCCACAGGGCTCAGTTCTGGGACCTCTCTTGTTCGGTATATACTTCTCTGAGGTTCAGGCTAACACGGGGGGATTATGGCTGACAAAGTTCGCAGATGACTGCAAACTGGGGGCCATAATCGAATCTCCAGCTGACACAAGCATCCTCCAAAAGGGTCTCACAGAGACGGATGCTTGGTGCCAGAGCCACGGCCTCAAGCTAAATGCTTAAAAGTGCATAGTCATCCCCTTTGGGAAAAACAAGGTGCCCACAAATTACCACATAGGTGGTAATCCATTAAGTACAGAAGAAGTAATTAGGGATTTGGGGACCAATGTAGATCGTAATCTCTCCTTTGATAATCACGTTGCCAAAGTGGTTAGAAAGACCTTCTATATAGCCCACCTTATCACGAAAGGGTTCGCATCTAGATCAAGAGAGGTCATTGTGCCCCTCTACTCGTCACTCATCAGGCCCATAATTGAATACAATGCCCCTTTTGTGATGTACGTTACCCAACACCTGCAGCAACTGGAGAGACCCCAAAAGTACCTCACCAAGAGGATCATGGGCTACAAACAGATGTCCTATGCAGCTCGACTAAAGAAACTCCAGCTCTACTCAGCTGCTTACCGCCTACTCAGAGGCGATCTATGCCGGACGTACAAAGCCATGTCAAACCCAGAATTAATGGACATGCTCCACCTCAAAAAAATCCAAGTCCCTTAGAGCTACACGCTCCAGGGACCTAAACCTCAGCACAAAAATAAACAGGACATACTGGAGGGACAGATTCATTTCCCAGAGGCTCCCCTCACTCTGGAATAGAATCCCAATTCATGTTAGACACAGCCCCTCGCTGACCCTCTTCAAGCGAAATCTGGACGCATGGATGGGAAATCGCAAATTCACCCCTGGGATCTCTTCTGTGTCCTTGCTAGACAGAGGCATAGTAAACTAATCTTAAAAGGGTACCTTCTGAGACCTACTTTACAGAGGCACAGTAGGCTAATCTAATAGGGAGGCGATAGCCAAATACACTCTGGCTAGGCTTATAAATGCCCTAGGGCAGATAGCCTAGTATCTACCTATGAACCGTTTTAACTGTCACCAACTCTCTCGATTCAGTGCGCTCCTGCCTTCTTCAACATTCATGCCCGACTGTCGCAGATCTTCTTTCACACAATCCATCCACCTCTTTGCTGGATGTCCTTGCTTCCTCTTACCTTCTTCCTGTCTGTCCCAAATTTTCCTCATCAGATTGTGTTCTGCTTTTCTGCACGTGTCCAAACCACCGTAATCTGTTTTCCTTGATCTTTTCTGCAACTGGCGCTACTTTGGCTTCTGCACTTATGTCCTCATTTCTTTGTCTGTCGCACAATATGCATCCTACCACCTTTCTCAGGCACTTTATTTCCATCACCTCTAGCTTCAACTGTTTTGCCTTTACTGCCCAGGTTTCTGTACCATACAGTAGTACTGGTCACACCACTGTCTTGTACACCTTACTTTTCAGCTTCTTTGGCATTCTTCTGTCAGACTACATCTGACATTCTCCTCTAATTCTAGCTTTGAACTCTTCATTCAGACTTCCTTTTTCCTCAACCACCCCTCCCAGATACGTAAAGCTGTTTACCTGTTCCTCAACTGTTTTGCCTTTACTGCCCAGGTTTCTGTACCATACAGTAGTACTGGTCACACCACTGTCTTGTACACCTTACTTTTCAGCTTCTTTGGCATTCTTCTGTCATAGACTACATCTGACATTCTCCTCTAATTCTAGCTTTGAACTCTTCATTCAGACTTCCTTTTTCCTCAACCACCCCTCCCAGATACGTAAAGCTGTTTACCTGTTCCAATGTCTTCCCTTCTATCTCTATTCTCAGCTTCTTCTGACTTCCCCAATTTGCTGCCATTACCACTGTCTTATTTGTGCTCAGTTTCATCCCATGTGCCTTTAGTTTTGCAATCCATTCTCCTATCGTTTGCTAAAGTTCTTGCTCAGTCTGCCTGTAATGCCACATCGTCTGCATACAGTAACTTTGTTGATATGTTCCGTTCGACCAGTTTCCTAATGTAGTCCATCACCAATATGAACAGTAGTGGGCTCAGAGCTGAACTCTGGTGTACACCCACTCCTACTGGGAATCCCTCTGTGAGGCCAAACACTGTTCGTACTTGAGTCATTGGATCCCTGTACATAGCCTACACTAATTCTACCAATGTTTCTGGGAATTCAGACCACTGCAGTACTGCCCAGATAAGCTTTCTTGGGATCTTGTCGTATGCTTTCATCAAGTCTATGAATGCCCAGTTGGGCTCTCTCATCTCTAGCTTCATCTCAAATCCACTGCAAACATCGGGTCAATTGTACTGCATCCAGATCTGAATCCAAACCGCTCATCTCCCATCTTACATTCTAGTACTCTGCGTATCCGTTTATGAATCAACCTCTCCAGAACTTTCATGCAATGTGATAGGAGTTTGATGCCACTGTACTGCCCACAGTTGTGGATGTCCCCTTTGTTTTTGTACACTGACATGCTTATTCTCCAGTCATCTGGAATACGCCTTTCTCTCCACACTATTGAGTACCCTCAGGAGCCATTTCACCCCTATCTCACCCAGCATCTTTACCATATCTGCTGTGTACCACAGGGCTCAGTCCTGGGCCCACTCTTGTTTGGCATCTACTTTTCCGAAGTACAAGCAAACACAGGAGGGTTATGGCTGACAAAGTTTGCAGATGACTGCAAACTGGGCGCCATAGTAGAAAACACATCTGACACAGATATCCTTCAGAAGGGTCTCACAGAAACGGATAACTGGTGCCAGAGCCATGGCCTAAAGTTAAATGCCAAAAAATGCATAGTCATACCCTTCGGGAAAAACAAGGTTACCCCTAGCTACCAAATAGGTGGCAATCCACTGAGCACAGAAGAAGTTATCAGGGACCTGGGGACCCAGGTTGATAGTAGTCTGTCATTCGACACCCATGTAGCTAAAGTAGTTAGGAAGACCTTCTACATTTGTCCACCTTATCATGAAGGGATTCTCATCTAGATCAAGGGAGGTCATAGTCTCCCTATACTCATCACTCATCAGACCAATGATTGAGTACAATGCCCCATTCGGAATGTATCTGACCCGACACTTGCAGCGGCTGGAGAGGCCACAAAAGTTCCTCACCAAAAGGATAAAAGGTCTCAAACATCTGTCCTATGCTGCCCGACTGAAAGAACTCCAGCTCTATTCAGTCGCTTGCTCAGAGGTGACCTTTGCCTAACATACAAGGCCATGTCAAACCCAGATTTGATGAATATGCTTCACCTCAAAAACTAGATCCGTCAGAGCCACAAGGGCGGAGACTTAAACCTCGACACGGCTATTAATAGGACGTGCTGGAGGGATAGATTCATCACCCAAAGACTCCCTATGCTGTGGAATAAAATCCCGGTATATGTGAGGCAGAGCACCTCGCTGGCCTTGTTCAAGAGAAATCTTGACCAATGGATGGGAGATCGCAGATATACCCCAGGGATTACCTCAGTGTCACTGCTCAACAGAGGCACAGCAAAATAATGGGTATAGTTCCCCATACTAAAGGGGTGGCGTAAGCCACAAAACTATGGGCTAGGCTTGTAAATGCCCTCGGGCAGATAGCCTAGTATGAACCTATGAACCTCATCTGAGCCTTCTGCTTTCCCTGATTTCATTTTCCTTAGTGCTGTTCTTCTAGGGTGGGCTCCTCCTCTTCTCTCATTGTAGGCTCTTTCCGGGGTAGAACAGCTTCTGTGGGGTTTTCTTCATTCAGAAGCTGCTGGAAATGCTCTTTCCATCTCATCTGCCTTTGATGTTCTGTGGACTGGTGAGCAGCTTGTTGCTGGCATCCTTTATGAAGAGTGTCTGACTATCTTCTTTATCTTTGTCTTTGCCTTGCAACTGGATATAGTTTCTTTGTGCCACTTACTGGGTCACTTTCCAGAAATTGGTAGAGTGCCTCCGATGCCCTATTCTTTGCTATTGCAGCTTCTTTATTAGCCAACCAGTAGTCCTTCCTAGCTTGGTCAGTCTTTTCCATCTCCCACTTCTTCCTGCACTCCTTTCTTTTGATGAGTTCCTGGACTTCTACATTCCACCACCAGCTTTCCTTATGTATCTTATTTCCATACCTGGCTGGGCCACATATCTTTTCTGTAGTCCTAACACATGCTGTTCTTAGGCACTGCCATTCTTGTTCAACTTCACCCATTTCCTCCTCTTCTTGGGGTGCTAAAGCCCCGAGTAATTCCTTGAACTGCTGTACTTTCTCTCCAGTCAACTTCCAGGTCTTCAGCCTAGTCACTGTTGACCTTAGAGCCTTCTCCGACCACTGCTTGCAGCTGTGTGGCAACTAGTGCTTTATGCTGTGGGTCGACTGTTTCACTGGGGATTACTTTGCAAACATGGATTCTACCCCCAGTGCCTTTTCCTTAACAGGAGGAAGTCTGCCTGAGTTGTTTGTTGGCTACTCTTGTATGTGATCTTGTGACTCTCTCTCTTTTTGAACCATGTGTTGGCTGCTATTAAGCCATTTGCCAGACAGAAGTCTAGAATGGCTTCTCCTTTATTCCTGTTGCCCCACCCATGTGGGCCCAGGCAGTCCTCATATCCTGTTCTGTCTGTCCAGATATGTACATTCAAGTCACCCATTAAACACCAATTCATGTTGTCCTGCTTTATCTAATAGATACTGCAACTGGTGTCTGAATGCACTCTTCCTCACTATAACAACCCTGTTGTGGGGCAAAGGATGAGAGTATGAACACTGCCCTATCATTAAACTGGAGTCTGACTGCCGTGAGTCAATCATTAATTCTCATAACATCCCTCGCTGCCTTCTGAAGCCTCTCTCTCACCACAATTCCTACACCATTTCTAGCCTGTACCCCTCCTGAGTAGTAGAGTCTGGATCCCAAGCCAAGTGGCCTTGCTGCACTGCCCTTCGATCTGGTCTCTTGTATACATAGGATGTCCAGCCACCTCCATATCATCATGTCATCCACTTCCAAGCTGCATCCTGTCAGTGAGCCTACATTAAGCCTAGCAATTCTCAGTTCAAGTTTGGCAGGTTGATTTTACGTTCAGCTTTCGTTCAGAGCTATCTCAGGTAACCCAGGCTGGGCAACTAGACACTAGCCAGTCAGTAGCTTATTGACCCAGAGCTGCTGGCTTTATGGCGGGCGCACACTGGTCAATAGGGGGCACATATACCCCTCGCACTATTAGCAAGGGTCCTTGGCATAGGTCAGAGTAGGTCGGGTCCTCGGCATAGGTGAGAGTAGGTCGGGTCCTCAGCCCACTTATCACCGGTAAACTACCCATGCCCATTTTGGCAACATTAATCAACATGACTGAATAACCTAGAGACATATTTTACACCATGGAATGACTAGCCCTGCCACGGCGCACAGTATGTTATCTGTGTTCTCCAATCTTGAGGATACTACGCACCACAGTAGATGCCCAAAGCGGTTGGTCTGTACAACTATTCCTCCTATAGGGCACCATGTAGAGTATGTGCTGCTGCCCACAGCACCATTCATTGGTGAGTTTGAGATGGAAACACTCAGCATGTTTTTCGGACATGGGAGAACCCCACAGAGACATAGGGAGAACATGCAAACTCCAAACAGGCATTGGTCGGCAGTCAGGATGAAACCTTGTACCTTGTGCATGGGAGGTGAAGACCTTAACCATTATGCCAACTGGTCTTTTATCAGATGGGGCGTGTTATTTCACAGAAGTGGTGTCCCATGCAAAATATACCGGTCTCTCCAAACCATTCTGTTGATGGTGCAGAAGAGGTTTAGTTCTCTAGGCAGAGCATTTTTGTTGCCACTTGACAAACTGATATGCGGTAAATCCATCAGTAATAGGTCAGGGGTTTTAAAATTTGCTTTTGTGAATTATAATTGAAATTGTCAGACAGTGACCATCTAAGCCAGAATCCTGTACGTGAAATACAATTTTTTTTATCCAAAAAAAGTTCTCAATAAATATTCTGCTAAATAAACCACCCTGACCATCAAACATGTAAATACAGTGGGTACTGGCTAATCCGCAGTACCACAATTCCTCAGAGAATATCACACTTGTTGGAAACCTTGCTTGATCTTTAACAGTGCTTCAAACAATTTAACTTGTACTGAAGAAAATTGTCTACAGTCATTGTTTTAACCTGCAAAGCACCCTCCTACTATAGCCTTGGAACAGAACCACAATCTAAGGAAAATGCTTCCAGTACAATGCAATGGGGTCCATCAACTTACCTTGATTAATTATCTGACATTTTTTAACAAAAGAAAGTACAGTTGTGTAAAATCTTACCATAACAGTAGAAGTCCTTCTTTTCACCTTTTCAGTATTCATGGCCTGTGGGAGCTCCTGCCAAGGATAGTCCAACATCTGGCCAGTACATCAAAGCCTTTATTAACTAGGAAGTGTCATAAATCAGACGTATGCTCCCCAAGCAAGTGTAGGGCATAAAGGTAACACCTGTATACTCCCAACTGAGAACTGAAGTACCCCAGGATAACTAGGACTCCCAGTAGAAAGGAGGACATCTACATCCAGAAAAATGAGAGAAGGAAGAGAAGGAGAGGAAATTCACAGCCAGTACAAAAATACCACCCATGCCAAAGGAAGAGAAAAGGGGGGTGGGAAGGAATGAATACTGCAACAGTAAAATCATCATCTACTGTTATGTTAAGATTTTACAAAACTGTACTAGGTCCTTCCATATCACTATTGCAGTATTCATCACCTCTGGGAGAGTACAAATGCTGCAGTGAAGTCAGGGAGGAGTCCTCCACAAACCCATACAGGATAGCCTTGGCAAAACGTGTCACGTCCCTGAAAATTGCATCCAATTTGTAATGTCTAGTGAATGTGTGAACAGAGAACCAATTAGCAGCTTCAAGGATGGAGTTGGTATCCAAACCTTTGAAGAAAGCCACTGCTCTAGTAGAATGAGCCTTCATAGAAGCAAACAACTGCTTACCATGAAAAGAATAATAAAAAAAATGGCCTTGAAAATCCAGAAGGAGATGGTTTGCTTACAAACTGCCAAACCCAATGTCCTGGTATGAAAAGTATCAAAACGCTGATCATATTTATGTAAGGCCTTTGTGTTGTCTGAATAATGTCTATGCAAATCCAAAGTATGAAGAAGCTTCTCACTAGCGCATTGTAGAGAAGGGAAAAAAGAAGGAAGCTGGAAAGACTGATTAAGGGGCAGCTCATTAACTACACTGGGCATAAAAGAAGGCCACCCTGTCTCTGTGAAAAAACAAAAAAGGAGGGACTGCTATCCAGGCCTGTAGTTCAGAAACACTCCTGGCAGAGGTTAGAGCAACCAATAAAACAGTCTTCCAAAGTGCAATCTTGCAAAGCAGCAGCAACAGGCTCCAAAGAATCCTGTCAGCTTTTCAAGGACAAAATTAAGATCCCATGAAGGAATGGGCTTTATTGGGGGGGGGGGGGGTCTAATATGAAATATGCCTTTAAGAAACTGCTTGACCTCAAACCTAGAGACCAAAGGAGGATTAAGTGGCAGATGGACAGAAATGGCTGACAAGTGGGCTTTCACTGAAGAATACACCAAGCCAGCATGTAGTTGCTCACACAGGTAGGGAAGAACCAAGGGACCCCACTGAAAAGGGGTCCTGATGATGATGCTTAAGAAACCAAACTGAAAATCTCTTCTATTTGGACACTCATGATTTTCTGGTATTGGGTTACCTGGCCTCCTGCAGAAAACCCAAGCATATCCTCAGAAAATTGGTGTCATAATAAAGGAATCAAAACCCTGTTACCCAAAGTGCCAGTTGAAGAGTGGACAGATCATGGTGAAGGAGAGTTCCTTTGTCCTGTGTCAGAAGATCCAGGTGGTAAGGTAACTTGTGATGACTGCCCCTCAGCCAAATGAGATACTAGGGGGAAATCAGTGCTGTCTGGGCTAAAAGGGAGTCACCAACAAGATTTTTGGAGAGTCCTCCTCGATTTTGTAAAGGACCCCTGAAAGAACAGGAAGGGGAGGAAAGGCAATTCGGGATGTTCCCTTCCAAGAGAAAGACATGGCATCTGCCTTCCAAGCCAAAGGACTTGGGACTCTGGAACAGAACTGAGTGAGTTGCCTGTTCAGAGGGGAGGCAAACAGATCTACTTGAGGAATACCCCCCCCCCCCCAATGAACTATGTCCAGAAACACATCCTTGTGAAGCATCCTTTCATGAGGCTGCATCATGGACCTGCTGAAAAACTCTGCCACAACACTGCACTCTGAAGGCATACAGATTGCCTGTAGGGTGACCTGCAGACTGATGGCCATTTCCCATGTTTGAAGGGCCAACCTGCAAAGAAGGTAAGACCTCAAGCCCCCCGTTTGTTAATGTACCACATGACTGTGGTATTGTCTGTGCAAACCTTCAAGGGACCAGTGACCCACAGCACACACAAAGCTTGAAGGGTCTAATTGAGAGCCCACATTTCCTTAATGTTGATGTGATCTGCCCTCAGCTGAGATGACCAAAGACCATGCACCTTCAGAGTGTCTGAAGCGGCTCCCCACCCCAACTCTGATGCAACTGTAAAGAGTTTGAGATGACTGAGGAGGGTGGAAATGAACATCTGGATTGTGAGATAGCTACTGAATCTACCAGTGAAATTCCAGTTTTAGACAAGAGAGCAAAGGAACTAGAATGGACCAATGGCTGGTGGTGTTGAAGCCACACTGACTTAAGGTACCACTGAAACTTTCTCATATGAAGCCTGGCCCAGGGGAGCATGGAGACAGTGGAGGCCATAAACCCCAGAGCCCCAAGAAACTCCCTGGCTGGAAGAGAGGACAGGAAAAGCAGGGAGAGAGAAGAATTTTTGAGGGACAAAACCTTAGAGACAGGAAGAGATGCCAGCATTGGAAGAGTCTGGAACCTGCAGCCCAGGAAAACATGAGCCTGAGATGGAGTCAACATTGACTTTTGAAGAGTGACACCGAATCCCATGCTGTGTAACAGAAGCTGGGTAAAATGAAGATCCTGCAGGAGCTTGGGATGGGGCCTGAAGCAAGAGGTCATCCAGGTAAGGAAATATTTGAATGCCCTGAGGCCTGCAAAAGCTGACTACAGAGGCTAAACATTTGAACACCTTGGGGCTATGGAAATTCCAAAGGGCAAAAGAGAGAACTGAAAATGAGAGGGAGAAACAAGTATTTCCTGAATAGAGTGGATAGGAATGTGAAGGTAGGCATCCTTTAGATCCAGGGAAACCAGAAAGGCCTTGGGGAGCAACAGAGGAAACACATTCTGAAGACAGTGCATTTGGAAAAAAAGGCAATATGAGAAAGATGTTCAGAAAAGAAAAATCTAGGACAGGTCTCCAAGACCCCTCCTTTCCTGGAGAACAAGAAACACCCTGGAATAAAAAAAAAACACCTCTAGGTCTGTGAAACTGGCTAAATGGTACACTGGTATAGCAGACCCTGCAATACCCCTGGACAATGAGGAAGCTGCTCTGCAGGGGGTTGAGGAATATTGGAAAAGGAGGGAAGTGTCTTCCAGGTCAACCCTGCCAAATAATGGAGAGAACCCAGGTGTCTGTGGTGATCAGCTGCCAGACTGGGAGAGAAAATGAGAACACTTGAGGGACAAGGGAACTTGGCCTAGATAAAGGGAGAGCACACAGTTAGATGGCTGCAGATTTGGTCAGGAAAGGACTGCTTCTGAAGCCTCGGTGTTTGAGTAAGCTTATCGGAAAAAACATGCCCAGGGCCTTCTTACCTTTGGAAGACTGTCTAGATAGCCTACCCCAAAAAACACAGTCTTACTAGGATAGTTGCTTTGAAACTTCGGAATAAGGAGAGAAAAAAATTTGCTTCAGATCTTTCATAACCTTACCTTGATCCTGTAAGGTCTTGCAAAGGTCAGCTACAGCAGTACGAAACAAATTCTGGTGATCCAAGGGAGCATCCAGATGCTTTACTTTGACATCTGGCAACGTTTGAAGGCAAAACCAGGAATAGCACCTCATCATTGAGCCAGAGACAGCAGCCCTAGAAGATGCATCATCTGCATTACAGCTGTATTTAATAGAGTGCCAGGCAACCTGGGAAGTGAAACTGGGCAAGAATAGAGCTGAGGCCTTACTCTCAGAGTCAGGCATATCAGAAACAATCTTCCCAATCTGGGAAAGAAGAGACAGGATTGTACCTTGCCATATGAGTCTGGTAACAGACAGTCCTGAAGGCTACAGTAGCTGCTGTGTATACCTTCTTCACAATCCTCTCCATGGCTCTTATCTGAAGGAAGGAGCTTGGAAGAAGGCAACAGCCTAGAAGGCTTATTAGTAGATACAGAAATCACTGCAGGATCAGATAAAGAGCACTTGTACAAGAATTTAATGGTTCTACAAAATGCTGGAGGTTGAGAAGCCAGTGTCAGGGAAGAAAGAGAAAAGGTTTCCAATAGCGCAGCCAACATGAGGGACTGCTGAAGGTTTAGCAGAGTCCTTTTTTAACAGCTCACAATACCGTTTCTGAACATCTAATATCGGAGAACAATCCCATTTGAAATGCTCCATGCCATGGTACCTTGGGCCAAAAGCCTGAGATGCTGGTTCTCAAGGTAAATGAAACGTCAAAAAAAAAAGCAGCCACGTAAAGTCTTTGGTACAAAAGCCTGACAGATGGAATATTGAGTGTGATCGTGAGATATACCTAAGCAAAACAGGCACCTATTGTGGCAGTCTTTTTGGTGAATCTGCCTCCCAAACTGACATCTCCCTTTCCTGGATGGCATGTAACCCACTGAAGAATGTAAAAAAAAAAAAAAAAGAACCCCAACGGGGTACTTATCTTAAAGATACAGGTTTAGTATAAAGTACAGTTGTGTACCTACCATAAATGTATATGTAGATGCTCGAGTGTATTCACTGTTGCAGTCATTACAATAGGGTTATCCTGCTGGCAGGCTACCCGCAGTTGGCCTGAATTCCAAAGTCTAGGTCCGGCGTCAGTTGCTGTTGCGTCCTCCCTGATGTCAGTGCACCAGGGGTATAAAAGGTGCAGCCGACACCATTTTCTTCAGTTGTTCTTGCCCCAGATGTCAGGTGCCCCCAAATGAGTAGGCTAAAATATGTCTGTAAAGCATGCATGCACCAAGTAACAAGTTTCCTTCATCTACAAGCAAATACACCACATAGGTTGTATAGAATAGAGTAGTACAGATAAGGTCCAGCAAAGATAAGGGGGATGGAGGGTGGGTAACCTGGACTGCAACAGTGAATACACTCGAACATCTACATTTATGGTAGGTACACAACTGTACTATGTTCATAGTGTTTCACTGTTGCAGTCATTACAATTGGGTTGAATCCCAAAGCGAAGGTTGGGAGGCTGGAACTAAATAGAATTATGTGGGTCTTTGTGGCCCTGCAGGACGTGGCAAAGCCTGCCCTGGATTTGGAGTAGAGTGGTAAGTGGTAGTACTAAGTGTGCACTGAAGTCCAGGTTGCAGCCTCTAAAATGTCTTTGGTTGGCACTCCTCTGAGGAAGGCTGCTGAAGTGGCTGCTGCTCTGGATGAATGTGGCCTAATGCCCTTAGGCACTGATTTGCCATATTGAGAATAGCATAAACGAATGCAGTGACCTATCCACTTTGAAACAGTCTGCTTTGAGATAGCCTTTCCTTGTGATCCTGCAGCATATGCTACCAGTAATTGCTCAGTCTTTCTGAAAGCTTTGGTTCTGTCCAAGTAGAAGTGCAGCTGTCTGTGTATGTCCAAAGAATGCAGAAGTTTCTCACCCTTATTCTGTGGGCTTGGATAAAAGGTAGGCAAATGAATAGTTTGGTTGAGGGCCACACTGGACACTACCTTAGGCATAAATGTGGGGTTTGTCCTTAGAGAAACCCTATCTGGATGGAAAATGATAAAGGGTTCCACAGCCATGAGTGCCTGTAGCACTGATACTCGTCTTGCAGAGGTTATTGCTAGGAGCAGAGCTGTTTTCCGTGATAAAAATTTTATATCTGCTGTAGCGGTTGGCTCAAAAGGAGGCAGAGTGAGTTTTTCCAAGATATAACTGAGGTCCCATGCAGGTATTGGTGATCTCCTTGGAGGCCGTAAGTTTTTGGCTCCTCTGAGGTACTGCCTTAATAAAGGATGAGAAAAAATAGGTGGCTCTGTATTGTAATGAGCTGAAATGGCAGAGGCATGAATCTTAATTGATGAAAAGGATAGGCCTTTGTTCAGCATCTCAGTTGAGTATTGCAAAATCTGAGGGATATTTGGAAAAATCATGCCAATTCCTTGTGCCTGGTTCCAAGCACAGAATCTCTTCCATTTTTCTGCATAAGATTTTCTGGTACTTCTGCATAAGATTTTCTGGTACTGGGCCTCCTGGCCTCCAAGATAACATCCATCACCGCTTTAGAGAGGGGTGCATTTTGAAAAGCTACATTATCCGCCATGCTGCCAGATTTAAGGTCCTGAGTTGGCTGTGCAGGATCTGACTGTTTTGTTGGGTCAGTAAGTGAGGAATTTGTTGGGTCAGTAAGTGAGGAATTTGAGGTAATGTCCATGCTGGGCATTGAGTCAAGTTCCTTAGGATTGGGTACCAGTGCTGGCGGGGCCAGTCTGGGGCAATCAGTATCATTTTTGGCTTCTCTTGTCTGACCTTTAGGAGTACCTTGTGGAGGAGAGGCAGTGGGGGAAAGGCATATACTAAGTTTTTCCAGCTGAAAGATAAAGCATCCACTTTCCATGCTTGCTTTTTCCAGCTGAAAGATAAAGCATCCACTTTCCATGCTTGCTTGTGATAAGTCCTTGTGCAGAATCTCTGTAGTTGCAGTTGTGAGGGGAGGCAAATAGATGTATATCCGGGTCATTCCCAATTCCTTATCATGTTGAAGACTTGTGGATCCAATTTCCACTCGTGGGGATCCATGAGGTTTCTGCTTAGTTAGTCTGCCAGAGTATTTTTCTTTCCTGGCTAGAATTGTGCTTGCAGATGTACTTGGTAAGTCAATGCTGTGTCCCACAAAGTCATGGCTAGTCTGCAAAGGGGGTAGGAATGTGTGCCTCCCTGCTTGTTTATGTACCACATGACTGTAGTATTGTCCGTCTTTATCAGTAGTTGTCCTGGATGAAGTAGATCCTTGAAGGCTGTCAGGGCTTTTTGAACAGCTAGCATCTCTTTTTGATTGATATGTAGATGCATTTGGTTTGCGGACCATGAGCCCTGAATACATCTTCCTGCCATGTGGGCCCCCCAGGCATAATCTGATGCATCTGTTGTCAATGTTTGCCTGGCTGGGGGTAAGTTGAATGGCTGCCCCTTGTTGTGGTGACAAGCCTTTGCCCACCATTGAAACTCCTGTTGCAGGCAGGGAGTGAGTGTAATTAGAAGTTATGTACTCACCATAACGTTCCATCTGAGTAGGTGACTTCATTCGGATGCAACCTGTGGGTATCGGATCCGACCTCGGATCCGAGCCGGCAATTCAAAAGCTTAGGCTCCGAGCTCCTAGCTCTTCCCTCTTACCCATAACCCCTTGCCAAGCCCTGACTGACCTCAGATTGAGTTTGCCTCAAAATACTGACAACAGTACACTAAAACAGCATAAATACTCGCTCTATAAAGGTCAGGGGGATGGAGGGATGGTTGCATCCGAATGAAGTCACCTACTCAGATGGAACGTTATGGTGAGTACATAACTTCAAAATCTGAAGTAGGCAGACTTCATTCGTCTGCAACCTGTGGGACAGAGTCCCTAGCTACCTGAATCTTGGGCGGCCGTCATGGAAGGATGTTTGAGCACCGCTGAGCCAAAGGATGCTCTTCCTCTAGAAACAACATCCACCTTATAATGAGAAATAAAAGTATGAGGCGAGGCCCAAGTAGCTGCAGCAGATATCATCCAATGATACACAGGACTTAAAGGCGGCTGACGTGGAAACTGCCCTAGTAGAATGAGCCGTAACCCTCTGAGGAGCAGGTCTACCTGAAGTGTCATATGCCTGCAGAATACAATTAGCAATCCACTTAGATAGTGTGACTTTAGATACTGCTTTACCCAGAGCAAATTTAGCAAAGGAGACGAACAGCTGATCTGATTTCCTGTGACCAGCTGTTCTGTGAATATAAAAACGTAATTGTCTATGAACATCCAAGGAATGCAATTTGTATTCTCCTTTGTTTGAGTACTTGGGGAAAAATACAGGTAAATTAATTGACTGGTTAATATTGGATTCAGAAGAGACCTTCGGAAGAAAAGAAGGATTGGTCCTGAGGCACACCCTATCAGGGAAGAAAGAAAGGTAAGGCGGCTTGACGCATAGAGCCTGAAGCTCAGACACTCTTCTGGCTGAAGTGATAGCTACCAGGAAGGCAGTCTTCCAGGAAAGGTACTTTAAATCAGTAGAAGCTGCAGGCTCGAAGGGAGGAGCAGTAAGGGCTTGCAGAACTAAAGACAAGTCCCAAGGTGGTACAACCTCCTTGACTGGAGACCTCAACAAAAAAACTCCTTTGAGAAATGTTTTGCATAATTTCGCCATCATAAGGGGAGCTGTGTCATGACCAATGTGATAATGCGAGATAGCTGCCAATTGTACCTTAATCGTGGAAGAACTAGCCCCTTGATGAAAGAGGTCTGTTAGAAAATCCAGCACCGCTGACATAGGTGCCGAGAAAGGATCCAAAGTTCTCTGTACTGCCCAAATAGAGAATCTCTTCCATTTACTCCGATAAACCTGCCTGGTGGAAGGTTTATGAGCTGCCACTAAAATGGCCTTGACCGATGATGAGATACCGGGAGTCCTAATTAAGGATGGAACTGGAGCAGCCAAGCTGTCAACTTCAGGGTCCGCAGATTGGGAGCCGACATTCCCAGAGGGTGGGAGATGAGATCCCAATTGGATCCAGAATCCAGGGTGGATTGATTTTGTGAGACCATATGAAGGGAACCAAGGTTGTAGAGGCCAGAACGGGGCAATGAGAATCATTCTGCTCCCCAAACTGTTGGCTTTCTGCAGAAGCCTCTGCATCAGAGGAAGTGGAGGGTAGGCATAAAGGAGACCGGGAGGCCAAGCATGCACCAGAGCATCTCTCCGGAACTCCCTGGTGGGGGAAGCAGAGCGAAGAAATTGTCGCATTTGGCGTTTGAGGGAGAGGCAAAAAGATCACAACAGGGTTGCCCCCAGACGGCAAAAATCTTCTTCGCTACTTGAGGATTGAGAGACCACTCGTGTGGAGAAAGGATGGTGCGACTGAGCTTGTCCGCAAGGATGTTGGACTTTCCCGGAATGTGCGTTGCTACCAGAAAGCGTTTGGTGGAAATTGCCCATTCCCAGACTCTCATGGCCTCTCGACAAAGGGGGTAAGACCTGGTTCCTCCCTGTTTGTTGATATACCAGACTACCGACATGTTGTCTGTCTGAATCGCAATAGTCCCTGAAGGAAGAACGTGGTGAAGTGCTTGCAACGCTAGGAGCACCGCCCTCATTTCCAGGACATTTATATGCAATGACGTCTCTGTGGGACTCCACGTGCCTTGGACAATCTTTCCCGCAGAATGCCCCCCCCACCCGAGGCAAGAAGCGTCCGTGGTCACTGTGGCTCGGGGAAATGCAGCACAAAAAGGTCTCCCTGCCAGGGGCTCCGGAGAAAGAAGCCACCAAAGAAGGGAGTCCCTGCACGCCCTGCTGACCGCAATCAGAGCGTTTAGAGAGGAACAAAGAGGGGACCACTGAACCTGAAGGGTCCATTGAAGAACCCGCATGCGTAAACGAGCATGAATGAGAAGCGGAATAGCTGCCGCCATAGAACCTAGGGCCCTCAGGACCGAAGCTGCAGTTGGAGATGGTTGCAGGATCGCTGTCACATGACACTTCAGGTTGGCAATTCGGTCTGGGGTGAGGAAGGCTCGCATTGATCTGGTGTTTAGTCTTCCTCCTATGAAATCTATAACTTGTGTGGGGTTCAGTAAAGATTTCTCCCAGTTGATCGTGATGCCCAGCCTTGGTGCTAGTTGAAGAAAGTAATCCCTGGCTGAGCACAGAAGATGCCTTGATGATGCCGTCAGGAGCCAGTCGTCCAGGTACGGAAAGACCTGTAATCCCTGGAGCCTCAGGTGGGCCGCTACCACCGCTAGCACCTTGGTGAACACCCTGGGGGCTGAGGTGAGACCAAAGAGGACCCTGAACTGATAATGACTGGCTCCCAGCCGGAAGCGAAGAAACCTCCTGGATCGTCTGTCCATCCGAATGTGGTAGTACGCGTCCTTGAGGTCGATGGAGCACATCCAGTCATTCTCCCTCAAGAGGGAAGTATAGATTGCAGGGTGACCATCCGGAACTTTTGCTTGGTTACTGACAGGTTCAGCTGGGAAAGGTCTAAGATTGGTCTTAGGTCCCCCGTCTTCTTTGGCACCAAAAAGAACCTGGAGTAAAACCCTAATCCGGTTTGATCTCGGGGACGCTGGATAGCTCTTTTTCTAGCAGCTGTGCGATTTCGACAGCTGCCGCCTCCCTTTGGTCGGGTGGAACATCTGGGAGGCTGCGAGATTTGGGAACCTTGAATATGGGAATTGAATATCCTCTGGATATGACACGAAGCACCCAACTGTCTGTTGTTATGGACTCCCAAGAAGTCAGGTGCCTCGAAAACCGCCCCCCCGACTGCCTCCAGAGACTGACAGCCGGGCAACCCTTCAGGGCTGCTGCGTGGGTCTATCAGAGAAAGGTTCTCTGGACCCAAAGTTGCCAGGAGCCCCCCTTCCTCTAGCACGACGACCTCCCCGTCCTCCTCTGCCACGGAAGGACTGGTTATCCGGAGCAGGTTGGGACTGCTGCGACTTCCGGAACCACATCTTCTTCTGTCCCTTTTGGTTCTTAGAGAAGGACCTCTGGGGAGCTGAGAAGCGGACTCCGACGGCAGACAGCGTCTTCCCGTCCTTTTCGCTCTGGACTAATGTCTCGCGAACAGTCTTGCCAAACAAGGCAGAACCATCGAAGGGGGCATTCGCGAAGGTCACCTTGAAGGGCTCTGCAAAATCACAATGGTGGAGCCAGGCCTGTCGCCTCATGACTAGGCCTGCTCCGCTGGCTCTAGCGGCTCCCTCAGTAGCATGAGAAAGCAGCCGCATAGATGTATTGGAAACTGATCTGAGAGTGGCCATTCGGGTGGAGTATACCTGTTTATCCTCACCCGACATGGACTCCGGGGGAGATGCGGCGTATTCTTTAATCAGATCCCGCTGCATCCTAATGACATGTGCCATGTAGTTCAGCGCTCTCAAGGAAAAGGTTGCTGAACTAAAAACTCGCTTCCCAATGCGATCCATCGAGCGGGACTCCTTGCCCGGAGGATGCATGGAGGGACTCTCCTGGGCCAATTCCCTCTTCGTGGCTGCAGCCATCATCATGGCATCTACTGGGGGGCCCTTACTCCAGTGGGTGCGGTCCGACGGAGGGAAAAGAATGCGGTCCGGGCGCTTAGGGATAGGCTCAATGGTGTCCGGATCCTTCCACGCCTGATGGAAATAAGATCCACCAGGGGTCAGCAGGAGGGACACCCAAGAGGTAGAAGGGCCCGCCTCGAATGCCTCCAAGAACACAGACTCGTCCGAGGAAGCCTTGGGGCAGACCACCCCCGATCCTTAACATCTCCATGATGTCTCCAAATGAGACGCCCTCAGGGGTGACCTAGGGGAGCCTTCCCCTTCATCCAAGTCTGTGTCTTCAGTGACTGACTCGGGGGAGTCCATGTGCCTCCTTTTGCACTTACGCTTCCGAGGTACTTCATCGGGGCTGTCCGAGGAGTACTCTTCAGCAGTTGGATGTTCCAAGGGAACCACTTGGGACATCGAGGCGGGCTGTCCCTGGGACCGGCTGGTGGGGGCCTGGCCCAACTGCAAGGGAGTGCGGGATGGAGCCGTGGCAGGGACCGGGGGTCCGGATGTCCTCAACAGTGCCCTTTCCACTACGTCGAAAGCCGAGGGGGAGCCAGCTTCTCTAAGCCCGAGCAGACCCCACTGGATCCGACGACGGATCGGAGTCGGAGCCGAAACCGCCGGATCCGAGACCGTGCGCTCCGACCTGGACGGAGCTGAAGACACACCAGCTCCCTCGGATCCGAGGCTCGCCTCGGCTCGAGAGGTCGGGTCCGGCACCAAGCACTCAAGGGATGGGACGGATCCGAGGTGCGCCGACCCATCGGATCCGACCCACCCCCGGATCCAAATCTGCCCGGCGCCGACAGCTCCGAACCCGTGGTATGGGTCGGAGAAGGAGCCAAGGGGGTGAAAAAAGGGGTCGAAGCCCCTCCCGGATGGGGGGGGGCTAGGAGCACTCCCATTTGCATTTGGGCCTGGATGAATTTCCTCATCATCCGGTCCATATCAGCTTCACTCATGGAAAAAGTTGACCTGGTGGAGGCCACTGAAGTGGACCTAGAGAGCCGCCTCGGAGACCTCCTAGAAGGGCTAGCCTCCTCCTCCTCTGGTCCAGGAGAGAACCGAGGGGAGTGGAGCCGAGGAGGAGGAAAGCTAGAAGGCACAGGGGAGGCCTGCTTAGATGGAGGAGCCGAACTGGAAGTTTCGGCTCTCCGCTTGTGGTGCCTCTCCCTGTGCCTCTCCTTCTTCTCTCTCCCTAGAGGATTCCTTCCCCTCCGGCAACTTAGAGGGAGGTTGAGTCCCAGCCGGAGGGGGAGAACCCACAGCAACAGGTTGCTGAGTGGAAGGGGCAGAGGCCGAAGCGGTATCTGGAGGTAAAAGACCCGCTAGCACCAGCTTCGACCTCCGCTCCCTCAAAGCCCGGGGGTTGAACCCTGCACAAATGGTACAACCAGATGACAGATGTTCAACCCCCAAGCATGACCGAGTGTGGCCAACCGCTGGGGACAGCTTATGGCCACACTCGGTACATTTCGAGAAAACAGCCTTATGGGCTTCAGACATCACAACCCCAAGGCCTAACACAACACACACACAAACAAACTACGCAAAACCCGAGAATTATTAAATAAAAGAGAGAGGAAAGCCTAAACACACTCAACACTAACTATATCAACAACAAAAATAGAGATTTTTAAAACTTTTTCTGTCAAAAATTCTTATCTTATCTTCAACAAACGCCAGGAGCTCTAGAATCCGTAGCTACTTGAAAAGCGGCAAACGAAATCTGAGGTCAGTCAGGGCTTGGCAAGGGGTTATGGGTAAGAGGGAGGAGCTAGGAGCTCGGAGCCTAAGCTTTTGAATTGCCGGCTCGGATCCGAGGTCGGATCCGATACCCACAGGTTGCAGACGAATGAAGTCTGCCTACTTCAGATTTATGGTTTCCAGGCTGTGGCAATGTTGAGTTCAAACACTTTTTAGATACCATTGTAGTTTCCTCATATGCAGTCTTGCATATGGAATTAACAGAATGCAGGATGCCATGAAGCCCAAAGCCTGCATAATTTTTCTTGCAGTTAGCTGGGTGTTTGTATCCAATATTTTGAAATAAAGTAGTCAGTTGCCTTTGTTTGTCTGGCATGAGATAAGCCATCTGGGCAGTTGTATTTAAGCTTGCACCCAGGAATATTATCTCTTGAGAGGGTAAAAGTTTTAATTTCTTTTCTTTTCGTTTACTGTGTACCCTAGGCATGTTAATAATCTTTTTACAAATGCCAGATGCTGTAGTAGGATGTCCTTGTTCTCTGCTTGAATAAGGCAGTCGTCCAAAGTAAGGATATATTTGTATTCCTCTGTCTGCAAAACGCAATTACTGATGCCAGGCATTTTGTGAAGACCCGGGGCGCAGTAGACAAGCCAAAGGGCAGTGCAGAGAATTGGTAGTGCATTGAGCCAGCTATGAATCTGAGGTATCTTCTGCATGATTGTCCGATTGGGACATGCAGGTATGCCTCTTTTAGGTCTAAAGTTACAAGCCAAGCCTTCTTGCCCAGCATGGGCAGAAGCTGCTGCAGAGTCAACATTTTGAATTCTGGAATATCCAGGTATGTGTTTAGAATAGATAAGTCCAGTATTGGCCTCCAGGCTTTGTCCTTTCTGGGCACCAAGAAAAGTCTTGAGTTAAATCCTTGTCCCTGCTCTTGCTGTGGTATTTGCTGAATGGCCCTCATGTCCATAAGAGATGAAACTTGCTTTTGCGCCTCTGCCCATTGATTTTTTGGCAGGTCTGGCATACCGTTTGCCCTTGGCAGGGTGTGAAAGTGGAACCTGTAACCTTTTGACACTATGTTCAAGACCCATTTGTCCTGGGTGATTAGGTGCCAGTTTTGAGAAAAAAATGCTAGTTTTCCCCCTAAGGGAGCTGCCAGAAGACAAGTGTTTGGCGCTGGGAGGGGGAAGTAATTGGGACTGCTTTCTGTATGGCTGTGATTTGTCTTCTCCGCTTTTGGAGGTAGAAGCACCCCATTGTTTAGGCCTGTATGAGCCTTGGGGCTGGGATCTGCCTCTAGGGCGTCTGTATCTGCCTCTTTGTGGCCTGTCTGACTGTGGCCAGTGTCTGCTAAATCTTGGAGACTGTACCTGTAAGAAATCCTTGACTGTTTGCATAGATTTGGCTTTGTCCTCCATTTTCTTTAACACCTCTTCTGCTTTAACACCAAACAAGGTATCATGCTGTAATGGAGCATCGGATAATTTTGCTTTAACATGATCAGGTAGATTCCGTTCCTTTAACCAAGCATGCCTCCTAATGACAGAACCCGTAACAGCGGCTCTGCAGGAGGCCTCCAAAGAATCAAAACCACATTATAAAGTATGCTTTCCAACTTGTTCAGCTGCATGCAATAAATCCTGCATTTCTTTATTTTCTGTACATTCAGAATTTGTCACCATTTTCTGTTTAAGCAGTGACATAATGTATTGCTGATATTTAAGCATATGAAACTGACAATTTAAAGCCCTTATAGCCAAGGTAGCAGAAGTGTAAATCTTTTTTCCCCCATCTGTCCAGAGTCCTGGAATCTCTGCGGGGGTAGGGTTTTTTGCAGTGGAAGCTTCGACTCCCTTGGGACCCTGAGAGATAGTTTCTGGGTCAGCAGCAGGGTTTTTAAAAAGAAATTTGTGGGAGTCTGGAACCCTGTAGTATCTGTCTGGCTTAACAGGAGCTGGAGGTAAGGAGTTAGGAGTCAGACTGGACTCTGAAAATACATCTACAATGTCCAGCACAGGTGGAATAGCAAGGGGCCTGTGCTGAGGCAGTAAAAGAAATTCTCCGAGCCTTTTCTTAGATTCTGAATAATCTTGGCTCTCCCAGTGAAAATGCTCCCTCATGGTATGCAGTGTTTCCCCAAAAGAATAATCCTCAGGAGGAGAAGCTGAGGGGATAGATTCTTCAGCATCAGAGTCCTCATAAGTAGGAAGAGAGTATTCCTGATCAGAAGAGGAATCAGATGAAATGGAAACCTGATCTGAAGATTGATATTCTATCTCCTGCATAGGCCTCTTGTCAGGAGGGGGATGAGAACCCCTGATCAAAGTAATCAGGTCTTCGGCCATTTTGAGCATCTGTTTTTTAGGCATGGAGGCCTGTCCATGGGGCTGTTGTACTTGTTTCTTTGTCTTTAAAGCTGCTTTAGTCTTTGCCTTTGAAGCTGAAGTCATTTTAACAAATAATTGTGCAGGCCTGAAAACGCCCTCAGAAGCCGATGCCTGTTCAGCGGCTTCGGACCCATCTGTGGGAATGGTTTCCGAAGGTCCAATACCTTAAGTTTCTGCAGGCCTGGTTGACTCCACATGGGAGTCGGTATCGGCCCGCGGCTCTAAAGTAGCGGTCGTCAGGGGCTGCGAAAGCACCTCACTGAGAACGGGAGAACCAGCGACTGGCCTAGATGAAGCCTCATCGTCAGTTTTGGATCTCGGATGCCTGTCCTTTTCTTTTTCTTTGCGTTTTTTGTAAACTCCGGTAGTCGGCTGTTCCGACGGCATTATATAATTACATTTCTGCAAAGTAATGAAATGCAAAATCGTACCGACGCTTAATAGTGCGTTGGTTAAATCTAGCACAAAACCAACAACTACCAACGTCATGGTCAGGGCCTAGACAAGGAATGCAGTAAGAATGAAAATCCTTATGAGGCATTTGCTTCCCACAAGAAATGCAATTATTAACTTTTTCTGACATCGGTCTGGAGCAAGAAAAAAAAAGTTTCCCCAATGGGGTACTTGGCTTTTAATGAAGACTTCGGATCTGAAATTCGAACTTGAAAATCTCAGGAGTCGGCCGACCGGCACTTGCGAACTGCTTTTGCTTCGGGCACCGCGTGGCAAGAAAGACTGGAGAAAATGGCGTCTGCTGCATCTTTTATACCCCTGGCGCACTGACGTCAGGGAGGAGGCTACAGCAACTGACGCCAGACCTAGACATTGGAATTCAGGCCGACTGCGGTTAGCCTGCCAGCAGGATAACCCTACTGTAATGACTGCAACAGGGAAACACGATGAACATCCAGCAAAGTGAAGGGCTTTCTGACTGAGGTACGATAAATGTGTTCAGATTGTCGGCAATGAAGTTCCGAGTTGGGATTGTATGCATGTTACCTTCAGGCCCTATGCTTACACAGAGAGCATACATCTGACATACGATGCTCCTTATATAATTAAGGCTTTGGTATCCTGGCTGGACATTGTGCTATCCTTAGCAGGAGATCCCAGAGGTGATGAATACTGCAGCAGTGATAAGGAAGGACATCCTACCATGATTAAGTTATTACACCTGACATTGGAAAAATGTTGTTTGTATCTAATCCTACATATGTAATGTTCAATACATACTTACTGCAGCTTACAACAGCAGCTAAATTATTTTTTGTGTACTTGGCATATATATGCATAATGCTGGCTTGTTACATTTAATGCATTGCACTGCCTCTATTACTTGTGGAACATGTACCAATTCACAGTATGTTACTATATACATTAGGAATACAGAATGTTCTGGGTTTCCTGTGAAGAAGGGGCACTGACTGAGGTTTTGCCTAGTTAACAATACACAATAACCAAGTACTTAACATAATGATGGGTCTGTAAGAGGCATGTCCAAGATCCATAGTAGTAAGGCTAATGCCACAAAAGTACTAGACAATTTGGAAGATAAAAGTTTCCCAAGCTGCTAAGCATCCTTCCCTATCCCAAGAGGCACCACTGTACCAAGTCTCTCCAGGTCATTTTTAGATGCTCTGATATGCACCACACTATTCAGAAAGGAGGGCAGGAATAAGGTGGGTGAGTATGTTACAGGGAATGGACCTATCTCTTTCAAATCTATAATTAATTACAGTAAAAACGAAACTTCCAGCTATGATGAAAGGAAAAAACCCACACAGAAGAGGAAGGGCATACAGATTTCACACAGAAAGCTCCCCAGCCAAGACTCAAACTGGAAAACGTCTTGCCAAGACGCAGAAATGTTACTCACTGTGCCTCACAGTAAATCATCCTATGAGAACTTCCCCTGGATGACGATATCCCTAAAGGAAGATAAACCCAAACATCACATTCAGCCTATATTGTCTTGTAAACAAGATGAGGAAAGACCAAACATCAGTTGCATAATCATCCTCCAAGGTTGTATGTCTGAAGGAGAATGTGGACACAGTAATAATTCTTCTGGACTCAGTCTCAGGTGGTGAACTGAAAGGCCTGCTGCACTCGCTGTGAATGCCAAAAAATGCATTACTGTATCCTTTGGGAAATTATCTACCCCAGGAAACTACCATATTGACAATATACCCCTAACAGCCAAACCAGCTGTTCGGGATTTGGGAACTTATATGGACAGTGACCTAACTTTTGACAAACGTGTCTATTGTTAATAGTCTTTCTATATTGCACAGCTTCTAAACAAAGGGATTGTGTCTGGACCCAAGAATGCCATTGTCCCCTTTACTCAGCCCTCATTAGGCCAATCATTTCATATAATGCCCCCTTTGGCATGCATCTGTCCAGACACATGCATCAACTGGATACAAGGCCTAAACAACATGCCTACATGGACCAACCCAAAGGCCTGTTACTATACTCTGTATCCTACAGATTGCCAACAGGTGACTGGTATCTGGCATACAAGGTACCCCCTGACCCATTTCTGATGAATTTACTGCACATCAGCAAGTCAAACACTCTGTCTAGAGATCTAAAACTCTTCTGCAACATCAACAGAACAGTTTGTGGGGACTGGTATATCTCGCAGAGGATACTGCTGCTCTGGAACAAGGCTCCCCATCCACATAAAAGAAAGTTCATCCCCTCCATATTCAAGCACAACTTAGATCTATGGACTGAAAACAGAAAAAAGTTACCCTAGGACTGCCCCCTGTACTACTAATGGACAGAAGCAACTCCTGAATGCTTTATCCCATGCACGGGTCCCCTCAAATTATCTATGATATGATCCCAGTTATTCTCATTAGGGTAATACATAATTATCGACCATGGGATGGGTAAGACCAAGCTATAACAAAATGGGATAGGCTATTTTGAGCACAAAAAGGGAAAATGGGTTGGCTTAAAATGACTCGCAAGAGGAGCTAGCCTAGTAGTCCAAGTTGGCATTCCTAGACTTGGATAAAGCATATGACAAGGTCCCAAGAAAGCTAATTTGGGCAGTCCCATGGTGGTTCGAAGTCCAAGCAACAGTGGCAGAATTATTACAAGTTGTATACAAGGACCCAATGACTGCAGGATGAACAGTGTTTGGTCTTAAACAGGGGTTCCCGGTGGGAGTGGGTGTGAATCAGGGCTCTGAGCCCACTGCTGTTCATACGGTTGATGGACTTCATTAGCAAACAGGTCGGAGGGGACAGATCAACCAAAGCTGCTGTATGCAGACTCTGAGCAAGAACAAAATGCAAAACCAAAGACACAAGAGAAAAGTGAGTACAGATAAGACAGTTGTAATGGCAGCAATTAGGGAAAAATCATAAGAAGCTGAGAACCGAGATAGACGGAAAAATAGTGGAATAGGTCAACAGCTTCAAGTATCTGGGAGGGTTGGTTAAGGAGAAGAAGAGAAGACTGAATGAGTAGATCAAAGCTAGAATCAGAGAGGCTGCAACCAACTGGCACAGAGTAAAGAATAATCCACGACCTTGAAGAAAGGAACCGGAACTCTGCTAAAGTCCACAAGGCTGTATTTTTATTTCTGAAGTATTCCAAAAGTCACAGATAAAATCACACAAGTGCTTTCGCTCAGGCAATCCTGAGCTTTATCAAGTGAAAACCTGGCACAGAGTGTCAGGGGTTAATGTATGACAGAAGAATGCCAATGAAGCTAAAATGTAAGGTGTATAAAACAGTGGCGTGACCAATACTACTGCATGGTACACAAACCTGGGCAGTAAAGGCAGGTGTTGGAGATGAAGTGCGTGAGACTGGTGGTAGGATGCACACTGTGGGACAGATGAAGAAATGAGGGCATAAGAGCAAATGCCACAGCAGCTCCAACTGCAGAAAAGGTCAAAATTAACAGATTATGGTGGTTTGGGGGGCACATGTGCAGGAAAGCAGAAGACAATCTGGTGAAGATGATTTGGGTCAGTCAAGAAGGTGGCATGAGAAACAAAGGGCATACAGCAAAGAGGTGGATGAATTATGTGAGAAAAGACCTGCAGTAGTCAGGCATGAGTGTCGAAGAAGGCAAGAGAATAGTATTGAATAAGTACAGATGGTGACAAGTGACATGACACCCCAACCCAGTGTAGTAAAAGGGGGCGGTGGTGATGATGATTTTACAGATCATAGGATTATAGCTAAGCAATAGGCTTGCTGCCCTTGTAGGCCATTTTACGTCTAGATAATTTCCCCAAAGGTGACAATCAAACCCTGTACCTTGTGTGTTTAGGATGTGTAAACATTCACCATTATGTCAACCCACAACCCTATGAGGCAAAGACTTTAAACATTACGCCAAACCTCCCACAAATAAATGCTGATTTCTTCAATATACTCAATTAAATTATGCTTTTATAGGTAATTACTACACTAGCTACCTTTGGTAGTGCAGTGGTAGCGTTGTTGCCTCACAAGAGGTTCTCCCATTCAGTTCTCGTCTGGAGCACCTTCTGTATGGAGTCTGCATGTCCTCCCCTCTGTAGAGTGGCGTTCGAAAGACATGCGTAGAATGGACGTGCTTTCAATGAAGGTTGACGTCGAGCTGGCACCTCTGCACCCGTAAAGAATCTACTGCCAATCATTAGCGGACCGGAGGTCCGCTGTGGCAACCCCTAACCAGGAAAAGCCAAAAGAAGAACTACACTAGCTACCTTTGTAGACCATTTTAAGCTTAACCAATTTCCCTTTCAAACGTGAAAATCAAACCTGGCAACTTGTGAAGGTGAGGTTAATGGCCAAACCATTATGCTAACCCCAAGATGGCCTCAAAGCTCTATTTCTCTATTTCTGTACTAAGTTTCCTATAGACTGCTGAGAGGTGATCTATAACTGACATACAAGGCATCCTTGGATCCTGCTCTGATGGACCTCTTGCAAATCTGTAGAATGAACAGCATCGGAACTACAAGATCCAAGGAACTAAACTTTGCTTAATGTTAGAGGGATAGGTTTATATCTCAGAGAATTCCTATTCTCTGGAATAATCTTCCCATTCATGTGAAGCACAGTCCTACCCTAACTCTACTCAAGCATAACCTGGACCAGTGGATGGGAAATCAAAAATTCACCCCAGGCCTGGCCTCTATGTTACTAATGGACAGAGGCAATCACTAAGTCATACCCTAGCTAACATACACCCATTAGAACAAACTCTATAGCACAATACCTCATGGAGTACTTTTGGTTTGCAGAGCTAGGCTTATAAAAGCTCTAGTGGTTGTTAGCCTAGTACACAGCTATGAACCCGAGGTCAGAGAGTGGGGGAGACTGTACCCTCTTCAATGTTGATATCGTCCACAAGGGACTCCAGTAGGAAGTCTAGCTGTTTAGTTTAACACTGGGCATTTGTACATCTCTTCAGGGGTAGGAGTCTGAAGAACAGGAGGATACCCTTTGGAGTCTTACACACAGGCATTTTTTTTTTTTTTACAGAGAGACTATGTCCTCTCTGCATCATTTTGAGGGATAGGAAGGCTGAATGCTCAAGAATATTCTGTTCTTCCACTGAAGATATCTGTACGGAGCATATAATATAGAGAGTCAATGGAAACCTCTGCAAAGAAGCTGGCTGGGTCAATATCAAATGAGATATCAAACTGCAATGGTGCATACAGATGTGGGGTCATACACCCAAAGGCTGAAGAGGTCGACTCAAAAATCAACATCAACCCAGAGAAAGTACTACCTGGCATCAAAACTAACATGGAAGAAATTCCTGATATCTGTAACACTGACGAAGGCCCCGGCGTCAGGCTCTTTCAAAACGGGTACCAGCTGAAGAAAATGAGCTACTGGCAAATTCAGACTTGGAGACCTAATGCGAGGCTAAAAGGAATTCTGTGCAGCCAAATGATGCAGCAGAGGAAAGTGCACTGGAGCAATGCTCTGAGGCCTCAACAAGGTCTATGCCAATGTGTGATATTCAATGACCTGTGGGTGGTATCGGACATGGGGCCATTCTGAGCAAAGCTGGCCTAGATCTGAGAAGCAGATGCACCACCAAAAACAGTCATCTGAACAGTTTCAAGTAAAGTGTTAGAAACTTGCACTGAAACTGTCTCTACAGGTTTGTCCATTTTGCAACGTAAAGTTGAAAAAAACTGACAAAAAGAACCACCCTCCATTTCTTAGGATGGGAGAGAAAACCCAACAGTACAGGTTGCTTAGGTTATGCAGTAACTGAAGCATCCATAGATTCACCAGAATCTTCTGCAGATAAGGAATGGTCTGTTAAAATATTATGAGCTGCTGGTTATGATTTTAAGCATAAATTTGGTAAACTCAGAAATCGGATATAACTGCTGTGTGTCCTCTAAGCAACAAAGGTACTGAGCATGCTTTTAAACAGGAGAAATTTTCCTCCCACAAGCATGTTGTTTTTCTTTCGGCTTTTCCCGGTTAGGGGTCACCACAGCAGAACTCCGGTCCACTAATAATTGGCAGAAGTTTTTTACGGTGCCAAGGTGCCAGCTCAATGCCCAACCTTCAATGAAGGCACGCCCATTCACACGTCTTTCAAACGCTACTCGACCGCGGGGAGGACATGTAGACTCCACGAAAAAAGCATTTCATTTTAAGGGACAGGGCAGTACCTAGGCTAAAAAGAGACTTTGGTATGAGAAAGGTTAGGAAACCTATTAAGATAGGTAACCGTAAATTCACCTTGGAGGTTATTCAGATAACCGTAAATTCACCCCGGGGGTTATTCAGATAATCGTAAATTCACCCCAGGTGTTATTCAGATAACCATAAATTCATCCCGGGGGTTCCACCTGCGTCCCTCTTGGACATGAAAACAGGTGCTGATAATGGAAGTAAGGGAAGAACTTGGCTAGGTTTGTAAGGGCCCTAGGGCCATTAGCCTAGTAACTTCCTGTGATCCTATAAGATGCAATTAGGATAATGAAAAGGGAAAAAAAGTAAATATTTTCTTTACTCAAACAGAAGAATTTTCAGACAAAAACAAATTGCAGCCGGGGCAATTTTCCATCCACTAGCCTGTCATGTAGAAACAAAGATATGGAGAGTCTTTACATAATGTGCATTATGAGATGTAGAGGATCCTTAGTAGCCTGGAAAAGTATTTGCGGAGTAGACCTCTAAAAAAACAAAATTTACAGCGGCAAGGTAAAATCACACAGACCGTTTATTGTTAGCGCTTTCATACAAATAATCCAATGTACTTCTTCAGACAATATTACCCAGTTAGCCATGGTTTAAAAAAGTAAGTAATTAAATAATGAAACCAATTAAATAAATAAGTCATTACAAGATCATCCAACACTATTAAAGGGATATTCCCAAAATTTTAACAATACATAAACATATAACTTTAAAAATCAAACCACACAATAAATACCATAATATCAAACCACTTAGTACTGTTCATATCAAACTACAGTGCTTTACAAAGGATGTTAAATTTTAACATTCAACCAAAAATGCTTGTTAATAAATATTGTTTTAGATTTTAAAAAACCTTGTATCCATGAACGGGTACATAGACATCTATACATACATTGTTTATTACCTGTCCAATGCTTTTAATTTTAATAGGCATTTAATGGAACATGCTTCATTCAAACCCGGATACACGTGCATTTGTCTGCAATTGCCATATCAATTCACGTTCCTCAAGCTTGAGTTGCCAGGGGCCCCTCGAGGATTTTTATGAATACAATCAACTATAGTAAATTGAAAACTATGTGTTCTAAATTCAATTATGTGCCAAGCTAGGGCATTAGTACGGATGCTCCTAGCAATACTATAAATATGTTCATATACACGTTGTTTAAACTGGCGCTCAGTTTTACCTAAATAAAAAGCTGAGCAATGTCTACAAGAAGCCAAGTAGACTATGCCTTGGCTGTCACAAGTAAATCGCCCTTTAATAGAATATTTGGTCCCTCTAATTGTTACAAATGACCCAGTCTGGACATATTTGCAATATACCTATACCCGTGGCATTAGTCCTGCTACTATGAAGGATGAACCACGTCTTATCAGAACCTTCATTAAATAAGAATGCAATTTTCATATCTGATAAAGATTGCAAACGATGGAATTCCTTTTAGGACAGAGTCCACACCCGACACTTTAGGTGGCTACCATTGCAAGTACATACCACAGATGACAGCAGACCAAAAGGCAACCTGGACCTGCAAATAATCTTCCATTGCCTTACAATGTTCAAGACCACAGTGTGTCAGAACAGATATTTATAGTGGCATTACAGGAAAAGGCAGCGGAAGCAGCTATTACACTGGCAGAAATAGCAAGCAAGGAACAAAATACATGTTTACTACTTATCTGTGTAAAATGATTTGGTTTTGTCAATGCAGAACTTAAGCAGTCAGTGGTCAACTATACAATAAAAGAGAAAGTCACCACAAAGAGTATTCAGGAAAAAATGACAGGCTGGTTAAAAAAGTTGACTCGTGGCAACTTTCTTTAGGTATGAAGGATGGGTTATTTCTAAGTAACACTCTCTCCTTGTAGGAAATTAACTAGAGAGATTGATAACGATCTTGTTAGCAAGATATTTTTTAGGCTTTCAGCCTTCCGCAAGGAAGAGTTTTCTAAGACAAAACATCACCAAAATACAAGTTATTATTTATTTGCCATAATTTTAGATCATGATTGTAGGCCCATCCTAGTCAAGAGTGGGACTCAAAGCCAGCAAAGCATTAGGCAGCCTGGCATTCAAAAATTGCTCTGCAAACTAACTTCCTGTTCACATCTCTGTTATAACTAAAAAGACCTTTCAAAGTAGGTCAGGTTAAAACAATTCCAAGAAAAAAAAATAAAAAACAAAAACTTGAACTCACGAAGTTTAATCCACTTAGTATGTGCTTTCATTTCCCACAAATACTTCATTAGATTGACTTACTAAAACAATACACATACTTAAATACCACATAAAACAATTACATAATTAATCACATGCTTAATGCTTCAACTTAGACTTAACATTTTCATAATGATTTAAATTTGGATAGGTACAGGCATAGTTTCACCTGTCAGCTGTACTCTTTCCAGTCTAAAATATCATCTGCATCAAATTTACGGTCTTAATTAATAGCAGAATCAATTACTATAAACAAAAGCACTTATCCTTACTACACATTTGAGTGTGTTTGCACAATACACTTTTACTCTCTATCATTTAATTCGCATGCATATGCTCAAATTCTAGTGTTGAGTTCTCTTGAAGTTCTTTCTATACATTTCACTCAAAGCCTCATAAGCCACATACTTCGATTTGCAATTGTATATTCCAGTGATAAAAATCACTTCCCCCTCTTACAGTAATTTTATCAGTACCACTTTTAATAAATTTATAAGAATTACAATCAAGGCATTTGTATATGGCATTCGAATTAGTGTTTTATCGCATCAGATAAATAACTGAGCTTTCTTTGGTACACATCTTTTAAATTATTCCTTCTTTTCCTCACATACCATTGTCCTTCTGTGCAACCAGATATCTGCAACTATGTAAATTATTGTTGCCATAAAACCAGAGAACTCTTGAGACAATAATGCCAAGATTATCTCTGCCATGAGATTCAAAGCTCTAAGATAAAGTTATACTGTCACTGTCTGGGACTGATTAATCTGAAGTACAATGTTTCATAAAGGAAGGGTCTTGTCAGAGAGATGAACACTGCATGATAACTTGCATCCTATAAATATCAGCACTTGAGACGGCTCCAACTGTGATTTTACAGTTGTGTCTTTCAGCTTATCCCGGTTAGGGGTCGCCACAGCGGAACTCCGGTCCGCTAATGATTGGTAGTGGATTTTTACGTGCCGAGTTACCAGCCCTGATGCACAACCTTCAACAAAGGCACGCCCATTCACACATGCCTCCACACAGAAGACGCTCTAGCTGAGAATCGAACGGGACAACGTCTTGCTGTGAGGCAACAACGCTACCGCAGCACCACTACTGCAGAATTTTACAGCATTTCCTTTAATTTCTATAATCTGGAATAGCCTCAGTAAATATTCCTGATCATTGACCAACCAACTCTTACACTGAAGCAGCTAGAAGCCAATCATCCTGATAGACCGTCTCCTAAAAAGAGTGCAGAAATCGCATACACTTTTTTTTTTAAACGCACCTTTACTGAATTGTCACTTGTGACATAGGCAAATTTACAGTTATACAAAAGCAATCAAACTGTATTAACAAACATTACGCTTCATATAATCTAAGCAACATTACGTAAATTATTCAATTCCTGTCCACTTTTTTAAAAGAAGAAACATCTTTATTAAACCATCACTTATGACATAAGCAATCGTACATCTATACAAACAAGAACAAACCACACCGACACAATCCTAGTTGCAAGCATTTTACATCACAAACCATACTGACACACTCCCAGTTGCAAACATTATACATCATTTATAATCTAGCCAATCATTCAGTCAAACATTACATAGCTCATTTAAGTCCCGTCTTCTTTTAAACCTCATTCCTCCCTTGTATGTATGGTTCCCACAGTTCCCATTTTTTCATATGTAGTTTGCTCCTTGCCTTTTCTCAAGATCTCCGTTCCAGTTGTTTTATTTCTGTTACTATACTGAGTACTTCTAATATAGTTGGTTTAGATTTTGATTTCCATTTTCTAGTAATTGCTTTTTTGGCAGCCACCATAAATTAGACACAACAAGGTCTTACCCTTGTATAGGTAATTCTGAATCATAGCTCACAAAATCTTCTCCCCCGTCACCACAATTCACCCACCTAGCATGTAAGATAGTACATCCCCCAGGGAAAACAAAGTCCGCCAACCCACTTTACTACCAGAAAATATATTCCCAAGTACCTCTTTCTTACCAGTCACAACTCCAAAATTTGTGGTCTACCTGAGGAAAAATTCTCTGGAGTCTACTTGGGGTATAAAAATATCTATATAAAAACTTCCAAGCAAAAAATCCTAAATCTTCTGGATTTTGTTGCATATTTAGGGGACATACATATATGAATTGCTTATCCAGTCTCTCTTCCTAATCCTTTTCTAACCTCCTCTGATTGATTCTTATAGTTGTCATGCAATATTTTATATGCTCTACTAATTATTCCTTTTTTTTAATGGCAGGCTCTGTTCTATATTCTACTAAAATCTCTACCAGCTCTGGTCTTTCGTTTAGAACCCACCTATTTCTCTTTGCCTATACTCTGATATCAGAGTACAGACAAAGAGAAAGGCAATCTCTAACCTGCAGTCCAAATAAATTCCTGGCCTCTTCCCATTCTATTACCTTTCTCTGTCTAGTTATTTGTTCCCAATACCTTAGTTCCTTTGCCAGTTTTCTCCAATAAACTCCAGCCTCCTCTTGCCTATTGTCTATATCCCTAACTGCAGTCATCCCTATCAGCAGAATCTCATTTCTCCATTCCTGTGTTGGCATAGTTCTGAGAATATTTTCTGCTATTTTATGAATATATAGAAATCTCCAACACTTCCTGACCATCTTTATGGTGTAGACAAACATCTTGGATATCAAAACACCAGATCCAGCCTCCTGACTGACAGGGGAAGGATGCACTGCACTGTGAACATCCTAAAGGTTTACATTTGTTAAGAATACTCACGAGTACATGACTGATGTCTTTTTTTTTCTTTGTGGACACTACAAAGAAAAGTGGAATAATATCCATATTCTTTATGGGCTGGTGGGACCTTCTTAGCTCTTTTCTTGCTGCACTCTTTTTATAAGGTGGAATGTTTGACAGGGGAAGAGGGCCATAGAAGGGAGTTGTAATGTCTCTGGCTACTACTGTCCTTAACCAGTTGCCCTCTGTGATGGCTAGCCATACCTCCATGTTGTGGACAGAGGACCCTCAACTGCTTCCAGGGTGAGACAGTCAGGCTAGGTTTCAAGAAATGGACTGCAGTCCCCTTGAAGGAGGACCCTGTACCCATGCTGCTTCAAGGTTGGCAAATGCTCTGAAAGTTATGACCATGTTAACTACTTTCAGATCGCCGATTGTTCCATCACTGCTAGCTACAAATCAAAAACAATGTTAATGTGAGCTCTGTTACATTCCTAGAAAGCTGTATTGTTAAGTGTGTCATTTAAACAGCAGTAGGACAGGATATTGTCCTCTTTCTCCATGTTCTCCAGTTAATTCTTAACTGACAGAGCAGGACCAAAGAGGTCACAGGTGAACACTGCCTTAGTGTCCTCGAGCAAAGGCTGTCAGATATAACCAGACAAAGTAGCAAAGAGCTACAGTGGATATAAAAAGTGTACACACCCATGTTAAAAAGCCAGGTCTTTGTGATATAAAAGATGAGACCACAATAAATCATTTCAAAACTTTCCAACTTTAATGTAATGTATAAACTGTACAATTCAACTGAAAAACAAACAAATCTGTTAGGGAAAAAATATA
Organism: Protopterus annectens; assembly: GCF_019279795.1. Classification (NCBI taxonomy): domain Eukaryota; kingdom Metazoa; phylum Chordata; order Ceratodontiformes; family Protopteridae; genus Protopterus; species Protopterus annectens. Next base: position 1,969,217,633 of record NC_056728.1, read on the forward strand.
AAAAATAAAAATCGTACAATAAGCTGGTTGCATAAGTGTGCACACCCTTAAACTAATACTTTGTTGAAGCACCTTTTGACTTCATTACAGCATTCAGTCTTCTTGGGTACAAACCTGCCATCAATTAAAGAGACTCGGATTAACCCCAAATAAATTAGGTCAGCTATCCTAGTAGGATTTTCCTGACATTTTCTCAGTTGCCTGCTACAGCAAAAGCCATGGTTCGCAGAGAGCTTACAAAGCATCAAAGGGATCTCACTGTTGAAAGGTATCAGTCAGGAGAAGGGTACAAAAACATTTCCACAGCATTGGATATACCATGGAACACAGTGAAGATGGTCATCAAAAAGTGAGAAAATATGGGACAACAGTGACATTGCAAAGAACCGGACATCCCTCCAAAATTGATGAAAAGACAAGACGAAAACTGGTCAGGGAGGCTGCCAAGAGACCTACAGCAACACTGAAGGAGCTGCAAGAATTTCTGGCAAGTACTGGTTGTGTACTACATGTGGCAACAATCTCCCCCTATTGTCCATGTGTCTGGACTATGGGGTAGGGTTGCAAGACTGAAGCCTTTTCTTACACAGAAGAACATCCAGGCCCGGGTAAAATTTGCAAAACAATACATTAAGTCTCCCAAAAGCATGTGGAAAAATGTGTTATGTCTGATGAGACCAAGGACTTTTTGGCCACAATTCCAAAAGGTAAATTTGACGCAACACTTTACACCACCAAAAGAACACCATCCCCACGGTGAAGCATGGTGGTGGCAGTATCATGCTTTGGGGTTGCTTTTCTTCAGTCAGAACTGGGTCTTTAGTCAAGGTGGAGGGAATTATGAACAGTTCCAAATATCAGGTCACTTTTGGTCCAAAACCTTTAGGCGTCTGCTAAAAAGCTGAAGATGAAGAGGAATTTCACCTTTCAACATGACAATGACCCCAAGCATACATCCAAATCAACAAAAGAATGGCTTCACCAGAAGAAAATTAAAGTTTTGGAATGGCCCAGACCTAAATCCAACAGAAAATCTGTGGGGTGACCTGAAGAGGGATGTGCACAAGATATGTCCTCACAATCTGACAGATGTGGAGCACTTTTTGCAAGCAAGAGTGGGCAAATACTGCCAAGTCAAGATGTGACATGCTGATAGACTCCTACCCAAGAAGACCAAATGTTGTAATTAAATCAAAAGATGCTTCAACAAAGTATTAGTTTAAGGGTGTGCACACTTATGCAACCAGCGTATTGTACATTTTTTATTTTTTTTCCCTCAACACAATTGTTTGTTTTTCAATTGAATTGTACAGGTTATAGGTCACATTAAAGGTGGGGAAAGTTTTGAAATGATTTATTGTGGTCTTGTTTTTTATATCACAAAAACCTGGCATTTTAACAAGGGTGTGTACACTTTTTATATACAGTGTATGCCAATCCCCGCTTCTACAGGTGCATTGTCACACGACAAGATTAGCAACAGAGGATACAGTTGCTACCTGTGACTACAAGTTGAGCTTAAGCTGTCCATCTGGTAATCAGCCAGTGGTTCATTTTGTCTGTCAGCTCTCCCTTAAAACGTAGCATGCAAGAAAGACCATCTACACCCTCAAGAAAAACATCAAGGATGCATTATACACTTCTCAAACCCGTCCACAACCCCCAATTCCTTCTCTGGGGAATGGACAGCAGGACTCTGTTGTAGAAGGCTTTTTAAGGAGTCTATATTAGAACATCGAAGTTTCAAAACTTAGAATGTTCTAATATCGACCCCTACTCAGCGAAAGCTGAAAATATCAAAGCAACAGAAAACCAAATTTTTCTCTAGGGAAAGAATTCGGTTGTCCGTTTCTGTTGCTTTGGTATTTTCAGCGCTGTGGTGGAAAGTTACTGGTCGGGTTCAAGTAAGTGTGCGACTGAGTGTGGGTTAGGTGAGTTAGGGTTAGGGCGCGGATGGGTTAGGTATGTGTGCGATTGTGTGGACATGAGGGTTAGGGCGGGTTAGGTGAGTTAGGGTTAGGGCGCGCGTCAGGTAAGTGTGCAATTGTGTGGACATGAGGGTTAGGGTGGCGTAGGTGAGTTAGGGTTAGAGCGCGGGTGAGGTGAGTGTGCGATAGTGACGAACCTTAGGGTTAAGGTAAGTGGATAGTTAGTGGTGTGTGTATAGTTTAGTGTAGGGTTAGGTATAAGATTTTAGGTGTATGTGTGTGGATTGTTGTTTGTTTGGTGTGCTTGTGTTGTGTGTATGTGTTTTGGAACAGCAAATTTTTTCCTAGGAAAAAATTTGCTGTTCTGTATGTTCGATGTTTTCAGTTTTCGCTGAATTGGGGTTGATATTAGAACATTCGAAGTTTTGAAACTTCGATGTTCTAATATAGACCCTTTTTAAGGGCATCCTCAGCAATCATGGAATCAGGCTCAGGAACAAGTCCAATCTTTGGAAGGCTGGGACACCTTAGTCTGGTCTCCTTGGGACAGTTATAACATCATGATTTGTCATGTAGATTTGACAAAAAACAATATTTTATCAGAAGCAGAAAGCCTATTATAGGATCCTTTGAGGAGAAATCATGAGGTATGAAGGCCATCTGCCTTCTCTGCATTATCACTTTAAGAATTTCCCCAAACCTGGGGTCATCTGAGGGAGTATGGCAGGGAATAAACATCCTCCTTGTTATCCTGCATACAGCACTCGAGGAGAGTCCAAGTGCTCCCTTTACATTTCTGCTTCCTACCAGGCCTCAAACACAATGAGTCTGAGGATGATGAGAAAGTCTGCACTGGTCCAGATATCTAGGAGTGATCACACAAAAGGCTTCTAGTCTCCGTCATGTGGACTGAAAAGGTGGAAGGCTAAAGCACCACACAGAACAACAAATGCAGAGGCTGGGTATCATTGTTGGAAGAGGCACCAGGGTCAGCATATACAAAACAATCTGCATCAATGTCCCTGCAGTTAAATAGAAACTATCCCCAATAACTATGGGATACGTTCTACAGACTAATTACACTAACCCAAAAGCAGTGTTTAAGGTCAACAGGCCACCAGGACCAGGAAAGTACAGCTATGCAAGTAAACTTACCACAACAGCAGATGTCTGAATGATCACTGTTGCAGCAGCCTAAGTTAGTCAGCTCAAGCTGAAATTATTACAAATCAGGTTTGAGAGCAAAGCCTTTCAAAGCTTTTGTGCCAAAAAAAGTAGACTAAAGCCCTGAAAATAACATTAAAAATAAACATCTACACTCTGGGCGTAGCAAAAAAAAAAAAAAAAAAAGAATTAAGGGGTATGCAGGTGGGGGGGGGGGTGGTACTGCCACAGTGATCATTTGAAAATCTACTATTAAGGTAAGTTTACTTTCACAACTGTATGCTCTCCTCAAAGATCACTGCTGCAGTAGCCTAAGCTATATGGGTAGACTAACACAACTTAATTGTCAGGGAGAAGGAGAAATGAGGATCCAGAAGCCCCTGGAGAATGGTCCTAGCAAGGCTTGTCCTAGACATGCCAAAGGAATCTAGATTATAGTGCTTTGTAAAAGTATGCACAGAAGAACAAGTTGCTGCTTCCAAGAATACTTGTAGAATCCAACCCTTTCCAAAAAGCCACAGGTGCAGCCAAGGCCCTGGTAGAATACGCCTTAACTCTGCCTGGAGTAGTTTTGTGGTGAATGTAACAAATAGAAATAGCTTAAGACAACCATTTGGATAATGGTCTGTTTTGACACAGGTTGTCCTTTGTTCCTAACTTCACAAGAAAAGAACTGAACAGAAGTTCTGAAAGATTTTATTCTATCAATATAGTACCAAAATTGTCTGCAGTTATCCAAGGTATGAAGAATCTTTTTCATTTTTAGGTTCTTGAAAAAAGATGGATAGCTTGTCTTATGATAAACTCAGAACCTCTTTAGGCATAATGAAAGACTAGTTCTTGAAGTCCTGTATTTGCAGAAAATGAAAAGACTGACATCTTAACAGCTTGAAACTCATACTCACATACTTATTGCTCTGACCTTTTCAAGTAAAGTAAGGCAGTTTTCCATGTCAAGAACCTCATGTCAGCCAGATGAGCTGGTTTAACTGGAGCAATAGTTTTTCTGACACAAAATTAAGACCCCAAGGAAAAGCCACCAAGTTTTCTAGGAGGTCTCATATGCAACACTCCTTTCAGAAGCATTTTTATAAGATGATGCATTGAAAGAGGGGGATCTCCATGGGCAGACATGCTGAAATACCCAACAAATGAAGCTTGACTGAGGTGTAAGACAGGCTACAAGATATTAACTCATATATAACGTAGAACCAGAGAAACACTAGTCTTGAATGAGCACTGGCTTCATTTTCTAGTTAGCAGGTTTTCTTGCCTCCTTTAAATACCTGCTGCACACAGTCAGAAAAAGGTACCTAAAAGGTATTAAAACTATCATCCAGGCAGTCAGTTGTAGACATTTGGAGTCAGGATGTATCAGGTTCCCCTAGTTCTGGGACAGTAAATCCAGTCTCTGAGGAAGCTTGTGGTAATTGTCCCTGGCCAATTCCAAAAGAAGAGAACCACTGTTACCTGGCCGAGAAAGGAGTCACCACTATGATCTTTGGATAGTCACTCTGAATCTTAAGAATGACTGTGGATATTAGTGGAAAGTGTGAAAAATCATACAGGAAACACTCCTGTTCAATGAAAAGAACACACATCCATTTCACAGTCCTTCTTGCAAGGAGTCATAGCACAGAACTTTGCCAACTGATTATTATGAGTGGATGCAAATATATTTATTTGTGGTGTTCTCTAGAGTTGTATCAAATCTTGGAAAACCCTCAGATTCAGTTTCAATCCATGACAGCCTGTCCTGGTCTTGCTCAGCTTGTCTGCCACACAGTTTTGCTCAGTGTTTTAGATACCTGTAAAATGAGACTGTGTTGAGAAGCTACATCCCAGGCTACCATGGTTAGTCTGCACAAAGGGTAAGATCTGGTGCCCCCCTTGTACCATGTCACCCTGGTGTTGCCTGTAATCATTTGTAGAAGCCCTGGGGACCACAGATGACAGAGTTTACAGCATTTACAAGAGCCAACATCTCTTTTCCATTTGTGTGTTTTGGTCTGTCTTCTTTGTTCCAAAGGCTCTGCACTACTCATAGACACTTCTCCCCAAGCAAAGTCTAAAGCTCCTGTCATGATTGACTGTGCTAGGGCAGGAGGGGAAGAATGGGAGGCCTGGATTCGGACTCCAAAACTGGAATATGAAAAGTCAAGGCATGTCGATGCTGGTACCATAAAGATTACAGGTATCATTTTATCCCTGTCATGTGGAGTCTTGCAAGAGGTACTAAGACTATCAAAGATGTCATGAGACCACAAATCCTGAGAAATTCTCCGAGATGGAAGTCAGAGTGGAAACCATAAGGAATAGATCTAAACACAGATCTATTTTTTCCCATGGAAGAAAGCTCCTTTAACTGAGGTGTCCATGAGAGACTCCAAGAAAAGCAATCTCATGAGGAAGAGTCAGAAAATACTTATGTATGTTCTCTCTGAATCCCAGCCTGTGTAGGAGATCCCTTACTCAACAGAAGGGCTCCTGACACTTTGAAGAATACTCTGCCCAGGCAAGTCATTTAAATAAGGAAAAATGTGAACACGTTGCAGTCTGCAGTAGGCTATCACAGGAGCTACACACTTTGGGCCATCTACTACGCCAAGGGTGTTCATAACGGGTAACACAGAGAACTGATTTGCTGCAGGCACAGAAAACCTTAGAAAACATCTGAAATTTGAATCCACATGAGTGTGAAGATGTGCATCTTTTAAATCTAGGGTAACCAGAAAACTCGAACAGGGAATAATAACAAGTAAGTGACATTTTGAATTTGGGAGGGTCACAAACAGGTTCAGAAAAGTAATGTCCAGAACTGGTCTCCAGGAATCTTCTTGAATAAAAAGTTTCTCCTAACTAAGGAGGAGAGAGAAAGCTTCTATCAACCTAAGACTGGGCATATACTGGATGACAGGAGGCAAAAGAAGAGAGTTTGGTCTGGCAGGTGAGGAGGAATCCCACAAATAGGTGAGACAGAGACCGCTACCATCTGGAACCTTAATGGTTTACTTTCAGAACCTGTGCATTTGAAACAGAGAGAGAAATGGAGGGTCAGACATTCTGGAAGGATTAAGAGACTGCCAGAGCGCAGCAGGGGAGAAAAGTCATTCAGGTGTATTTGACCGTCCTTTGTTGTGGGGAAGGGTTCTGCTTTCTTTTTGGGACCTCAATGACATTGCTTTTTAAACATTTGCTTATCAGCAGCTTGCTGTGACTGTTTATTTTGATTTTTAAAGAAATCTGCAGACAGAGCATTGAATCCCTTGGCAACTTTGGAGAAAGAGGCCTGAAATGTCTGAGACCCCAATGAATTAGCTTTCTTCTCTCATCACACATTTTAATGTCCTCTCCAGCAGGAGGTCCAAAAACTAGTTCTCTATCCAAGGAAGAACTCATAATTTAATTACTGGCATCCTCTGGGAGGTTTTGAGAACACAGCCAGGCAAACAACATCATAACAGTTTCAGCAGCAGCAGCCCTGGAGGTGGCATCAGCAGAATCATATGCATGTTTCAAACAAAGTTACTCAAAACAGACTTTTCCTCAGAAGAGGAAACAGATTCAAACATATTTCTCAGATTCTCACAAGAGGCAAGCATAAGCTTCAACATACAAGACTGACAGCTAAGAATTCTAAAAAGTATTGCAGAACACTTTCCCCAAATCTATCAAAAGCCTTCCCACCCTCGTCAAAAGGAAATGATTAGTATTAACCAAATATTCAGCAACAGCTGGATTCATTAGAGCAATAACTATCGAATCTGATCTGTTATGAGCATACAGAAACTTAAAAGACTGGTACAAAAATAATTACAGTATTTATTCTGACAGGAAAAAAGAATGAGAGAAGGGAAGTCATCATAATGGCAGTGAAGGAATAAGTGTAAGGTATTTCTCACAAACAAACACAAGCCAAATTCTTTTCCTCTATGGCTGCCTGTTTTTTTTATTTATTTATTTTTAACAGACTTGATATGTCAGCAAAGTAGTAGTAAACAGTGACAGTTACAGGCTTGATATTCCAGCAAAGACATGAACAGTGACTGACAAAGGATAATTTACAGCACTTGTTTGTGTCTCTTTCGCCACAGCGGAACTCCGGTCAGCTAATGATTGGCAGTTGATTTTTACGTACCGGCTGTTACTGCATAATTCTGCCCAGAAATAGGATACTGCCTATAAGCCACAAAACTGCTGTCTGAAGAAACTGCACAGTAGCACTATTAGGGCTTGTGAGGGGGCATCCCACAGATGACCATTCAGAAACTTTGGTCCACAAACTATAATAAATCTAAATGTACTCGCCAACGTTTGCTTGCTCATGCCAGTTTTCAGTATTTGCCCTGACAAATTTGTTAAAATGAAAAAACTGTCCAGCCACACCTACTTGTGTGTGATGAGAAAATGCACAGCTGACCAAGTACTACTGATCGAACACGGAGTACAGGAACAGCCCCCCTCCCATCCCAGGGTGCAGTAATCTCAGAGTTGTGTGTTTAAAGTAGAATGTACAGAAAGAGATTTAATATTTTTCTCAACTTTTTTGCTAATCATCTGTGACAACACAACCATCCTGTCACTCTATTTCATTGTACTTAACATTATCTATTTTTGTTTTCTGGTCTGATATGTTTGTTCTTGGTATTGAACTCAACAGAAATGTTACTTAAGAAATATCAATAAAGAGATTGTTAAAAAAAAGAAAATACAGAAAGAAACCCAGGTCTCTGCACAAGGCTACTGCTTCCCCCCACATACATACCTTAAAAAAAGGAGAGAGAAAAGAAGTTTAAGGACTTATCCAAATGCTATTCTGATTTTTTTTTTAATTCACACAGCATTCGCATATATATATCTATATATATATATTTTTTATTATTAACACACACGCTTCTAATGTGTTATGAATTTCAATAGTCACATATGCTCATTTAAATATGCATAAAAATCATCCAAAGGTTAACCATCACTATTCAAAGCACATTTTAATAAAAGCCCCCCAAAAACTAATGAAGCATTTGGAAAGATCCCAGTTTCTTTATTGAAAGCTTATTTACTAACATAATTTTAAGTCTGTTTTTAATATACACTGAGTGTGGTCAGAACAGCGTCTGCCAATGTTAGTTTTTGGGAGTATCCACGTAACAGTTATGTGCATGACTGACAAAGAGTCTTTCTGAAAACTGATAGCAGCCTCTTTGAGCATTTATCCTTTCAATATTCTACTGAAGCACAGGCTGATAAAGTACGAAAGTAACTGAAAAGATGGAATTTCTACAATCTCTTGTACCCAATACCGGGAAAGCAACAGCAGTTAGCTGTTTCCAGGAGTTAAATATGGCCTACTTATAATTTCACTGCTATCGTCTAAACATCCTAAATACATTCAAGAATTACAAAATAAAATACGTTTCATACATCTTTCTCTTTCCAATTATCACAATTACAAAACTTTAGAATAAAAAAAGCACATACTGGTACCAGCTACTGGCAGAGAAACATTTTTTTTCTGAACTGTTGTCAGCTTTGAGCTTAAAAACCAGCACTACTGCTTTCCATTAAACAATCTATTCAGAAATTCAACACATACTTCACTGGATGCCGCTTCTACACACCTTTATGTCAATTTTTCATGCTCTCTGCTATACAGAAGGTTTTTTCTTAAAACTACACCTGTAGCATAAAAAACATAACAGCCATGAAATTCAAATATAACTTAAGAAAAATAAATAAAAGTGCCCCTTACAAAAGACAACATATGCAGATGTCAAGATGCAGGATGAACACAGTAATGCTACTTCGAACTCTTCTGTTGCTTTTACCTTACTAGTAACACAATCACTACTTATACTGCTTGCTATTCCACTGGAGGTGTTATAACTGATCATTTTGTTCACAATTTTCTCTGATCTTTTGATTGATTTTTTTGTGTATATTTAATACTGTAGTTCTTACCCCCTATTTGCAACATCCTACCTAATCACCCCTTGCTTAAATTTTGTATTCTTAATATCCATGCCACAGCATATGCTGTAGTAATGAGTCTCCATATTTGCTTTCATTATGGCTATTTTACTCCATTTTCTATCAATGCCAAAGTCTCTATTAGTAAAAAACAAACAAAAAAGAAAAACCCAGCCAAGCTAGATTTTCCACTGTGTGATTCCTTAAAACCTCTTGTATTGGAGGTAACATGGGATATATGTAAATGACCCCTTAAGAACATCAAGTGTTTCAGCTACATGGCAGCTCTGAATGGCCATGACTTGTTTCCTTTTAAGTCTGTTATGGATAAATTCAGGCAAATAAAGCCAAACCCCAGTAGGTGTGGACAAGCATGTTTCAGCCTTCTTATGGCCTGATCAGCATGGCATAAGTGGACTGTACGGCTAACGTTTGTAAACACAGGGTTGTCGTACCCAGCTGATGTTCATAGCCAATAAGGTGTCTGCAAAACATCCCAACAAAATAAAATGAGCAACAAGGTCACAAAGAAAAAACAATCAGCAAAAAACAAAAGAAAAACCCAGCCAAGTTAGATTTTCTACTGTGTGATTCCTTAAAACCTCAGAATTAAAAAAACTAGTTATGGGCATTCAAAACTGCCATATAACAAACATTTTAGGCATTTCAGAAGTCTGTCTAATGACCATGTTAAAATGCTTAAACAAAAAATGAAAGCTTCCAGTATAAACACCTGGTCATCGTTACACAGAATACATTCTTGTCAAACCACAAAGCCCTGTAAAACCCTGTTCTTCTAACACGAGAGATTCAATACCAGTTCAACTACTTTATGCAGACATTACTGTCTCTTAAGTAATAATTCGCCCACAATCCTATCATGACTTAAACAGTCCCATTAATTTTACTTCATCTTGGGTTCCACCTCTTTGGCTATTGGCCCGTTTCCAACAGAATACCTAAATAGCAGCTGACACTGTGGATTATGGAGAGATGGACCCTTGTTTCTCCTGCCAGCTTTGTTGACTTGGGTCTCTTGAGGCAGTGTAGCAATTGCCTCATGTACGTAGACAACCCTCTACTCTAGTAGAGTGCGAGAGATGTATTTACACCAAAAATCTAGAATCCATGCTCTCTCTCACTGAAAACAGTAACATGGAGAATTTTTTCAACTCACCTAGCACTACATATGTTCGTAGTACTAATATACATACTACTCATTTCTTTATTTTACATTTGTTGACCGGGATAGTCCAACTGGATACATGTCCATTTTCAGCAGAGGCCCAAGGAGAAAAGCTCCAAACTACATACTACAAAATACTATTTCATATATAGGTACTTTTCCGTTAATGGGGCAACACTCAAAATATGCTTTATATCAATAATTTCAATGTCACCATTAGGTCCATTATCCAGGTCTGTAGCACTCACCTTAACCGCAACATAATTTGTACCATTCTGTTCAAAAAGCTTCACTTTATAAATGGATTGATTACAAATCAGAGCATCATCATTGGTGTCTCGAACAATTACTTGAACTACTGCTGTTCCAGTTCTTTGAGGTTCAGTACCATCTAGTGCGGTCAGTTGTAATGACATCTTACATGCCTTCTCGTAACCTAGCTGCTTTACCAGTAAGATCTCAACATGTTTGCTCTGATCATTTCGTCATTCACATCTGAAATTTCCACTTCTGCATGGAACAGTTGTAAGGGGTTTTCAATTAGAAGCTGGAAGTACAGTTTGCGTTTAGGTGTCTGTCCACAGATCTGCTCTCTGTCTAATCCCATTCATTACCCCCGTCTGTTCATTACTCTTCCGGTACCCGGGTAACACTGCCCCGACTTTTAATCAATCCATTTATAAACAAACTTTTTTGAACAGAATGGTAAAAATTCTGTTTCAGTTAAGGTGACTGCTACAGACCTGGAGAATGGACCTAATGGGTGACATCGATTATGCAGTATCTCATATTTCAGAGTCAGACGTTTTTTCAAATTAAATAACAAAACCGGCAAAATAACTGTCACTGAGGCACTCGATTTTGGGGATACAAACCATAATCAGATGGAAGTGCAAGGCATAGACAGTGGAGGCTTGACATTTTGTAAAGTCGTTCTTGAAATTATCGATGTAAAGCACATTTTGAGTGTTTGTCCCGTTAATGGTCATTTACGTTTGTTTGTTAATCTTAACCAGTGTGTGTAAAATGTATAGTTTAGAGATTTTTTTCTTTTAAATGTTATTCATTTAATTGTTTCACACACCTGTCAATATTAATATGAAAAATAGATGGTTTCACAGTACGTTCACAGCTTATCAACCGCATTTCAAGTGTTGCGAACGAGGCAAAAAAAAGCTGTTGCCCTCTTAACGGAAAAGTACCCATATATACATATAAATCAGGTTTTACAATTTCCAAACAGAATTACATTCATTACAAGGATCAAAACATAACTCGGTCACACAAGTTAATGTAAAGTTATTAGGCTATTGACTAAATAACTAGGATATAGTCAATTAGAGGCAGAAAGTCCTCATTAGGCACACAATTGAGGGTGTAAAAGTTAATCGAGGGGGTAAAGCAAGGAAGTATTCACCATGTTTTAAAGTATAGTATAAGATTTTTCTTGAATTGGGATAAAAAGGGTTCTGATGTTAGGTCATCAAGGAGAGTGTTCCATGTTTTGCCTACCGAGTTGGCAGAGCATCTCCAGCTGAGATGTTAGTTTTGAGCATGTAAAAAAGAAGTTATGTACTCACCATAACGTTCCATCTGAGTAGGTAAAACCTAAGTTGTCAGCAACCTGTGGGTTTCGGATCCGAGCCGGCAGCATACCAAGAAAAAGATCCGAGCTCCAAGCTCCTCCCCCCTACCCATACTACACTGCAACCTCCTTCCAATCCTCAGATCGAGTTTGCCACTCCACACGCAACACCAACAAGCTAACCTGAGACCCCTAAACCAAGGACAAACCTCCAGCTCGTGAACTAACATCGAGCTCAGCAAAAATAACGCCAAGGTAAAGGGGAAGGAGGGAGGGACGGTTGCTGACAAATGAAGTTTACCTACTCAGATGGAACGTTATGGTGAGTACATAACTTCTTTATCTGAAGTAGTTAACTTCATTTGATCAGCAACCTGTGGGACAGAGTCCCCAGCTACCCGAAATCTTGGGAGGCCCTTAAGGAAGGATATTCCGGAGCACTGCAGAGCCAAAGGAAGCCCTTCCTCTAGACACTAAATCTAGTTTATAATGATTAATAAAGGTGTGAGAAGACGCCCAGGTAGCCGCTGAGCAAAAGTCATCCAGGGAAACTCTAGACCAGAATGCTGCAGATGTTGCCATAGAAAGTGTAGAATAAGCATGAACTCCTACTGGTTCTGGTAAACGAAGCTCTCTGTATGCCTGTAGCAAGAGTCACTTTTGAAACTGGTTTCCCTAAAAAGGACTTAGCAAAAGAAACAAAAAGTTGATCAGATTTACGAAAGGCTGCAGTCCTGTGCAAATAAAAACGTAACTGCCAGTGAACATCCAGCAAATAAAGTTTGTATTCCCCTTTGTTCTGAAAATTAGGGAAAAGATAGGCAAATTAATAGATTGATTAATGTTTGCCTCAGAAGGAACTTTAGGGAGAAAAGATGGATTAGTCTTGAGAGACACCCTGTCCTTATGAAACACAAGATATGGGGGTTTCATACAAAGAACTTGAAGCTCCAACACTCTCCTTGCTGAAGTTATAGCTACCAGAAAAGCTGTCTTCCGTGACAAAAATTTTTTAAGTCAACTGATGCAGATGGCTCGAAAGGAGGCGCAACTAAGGCCTGAAGAACCGCAGTCAGATCCCACAGCGGGGATGGGTTCTTAATAGGAGGTCTCAGAAAAAAAAAGTGCCTTTCAAAAAGGTCTTACAAATTCTGGCAACAGCGAGAGAGCCTAAATTGTCCCCTACATGGAAATGAGAAATAGCTGCCAGCTGGATCTTCACTGTGGAACAGCTGGCTCCTTGCTGGAAGATATGAGACAAAAAGTCTAATACTGCTGGGATTGGAGCAGTAAAAGGATCTAGATTTCTCTGTGAAGCCCAAATGGAGAAGCATCTCCATTTGCTGCAGTAAATTTGCCTAGTAGAGGATTTATGTGCCGCAACCAAGATAGATTTAACAGGAGAAGAGATACCAGGAGTCCTAGCAACTAGTGGAAATAGAGCAGCCAAGCTGTGAGCTTCAGGCTGGTCCAGATTCGGAGGAAGCATTCCAAAGGGATGACGAATTAGATCCATAATGGGATCCAAGATTGAGCTATGAGATGAGACCGTAGGCAGGGGAACCAGACTTGACAAGGCCAAAATGGGGCTATGAGGATCAATCTGCTCCCCAGCCGGCAAGCTTTCTGTAAGAACTTTATCATGAGCGGAAGCGGGGAATATGCATAAAGACCAGGTGGCCAAGCATGAACAAGAGCGTCTCTGGGGGCTTTAGAGCGAAAAACTCACTGCACTTCACGTTGGAAGGTGATGCGAAGAGATCGCAGCAAGGCTGACCCCACTTGAGGAAGATCTGTTCCGCTACACAAGGGTTCAGAGACCACTTGTAGGGAGAAAGGATAGTTCTGCTCAATTTGTCCGCCAAGATGTTGGACCGACCCGGAATGTGCGTTGCTATCAGAAAGCGGTTGGTGGAGATCGCCCATTCCCAGACTCTCATGGCTTCTCGACAAAGGGGATAAGACTTGGTCCCCCCGTTTGTTGAAATACCAGACCACTGACATATTGTCTGACTGGATCGCAATAGTTCCCAGAGGGAGATAAGCATGAAGGGCCTGCAACGCTAAAAGGACCACTCTCATCTCTAGAACATTTATATGCAGAACGGTCTCGTTTTGAGTCCACGTGCCTTGAACAGTCCTGCCCAAACAAAGCCCCCCCCCCACCCTAGGTGGGAGGCGCCTGTGGTCACCGTGGCTTGGGGTTGGGGTGCAAGAAAGGGATGTCCCTCCTGCAAATTCTGAGATTGGAGCCACCACGTGAGAGAATTTCTGCTCAGAGGGATCGGAAAATTTAGAGGTTGATGAAGAATCTACCACTGAATTTGCAACGTCCACAGTAAAATTCTCATATGCAAACGAGCATAAGGGATCAGGGTTGACAGCTGCTTCCATGGACCCTGAGGCTCTCAGGACTAATTCTGCAGGGGGTGCAGAGGACTGCAGAAGCGCTAACACATGAAGTGCCAGGCTGTGTAGTCTTGTCTGGGGTTAAGAATGCCCTGGCCTGGCAAGAATCTATTCTCACCCCTATGAAGTCTAACACTTGAACAGGTTGAAGGGAAGACTTCCTGAGATTTATGGTAATCCCTAGCCGAGTTGATATCCGGAGAAAGAAATCTCTGGCTAGTAAGAGTCGATGCCTGGTGGGGGTGGTGAGGAGTCAGTCATCCAGGTACGGGAAGACCTGAACGCCCTGAAGTCTCAGGTGGGCCACTACAACTGCCATGACCTTGGTGAACACACTGGGGGCTGTGGTGAGACCGAAGGGTAGGACCCTGAATTGATAATGACTGGCCCCTAGCTGAAAGAGGAGGAACCTCATGGATCGCCTGTCCATCAGAATATGGTAGTACGCATCCTTGAGGTCTGTCGAGCACAACCAGTCTTCCTCCTGCAGGAAGGGCAGGATGGATTGAAGCGTGTCCATCCAGAACGTTTCCTTGGCAACGAACAGGTTCATTGTTGATAGGTCGAGAATCGGCCTTAGGTTACCCCATCTTTTTTGGCACCAAAAAGAACCTGGAATAGATGCCTGGTCTGGGGGCACCTGCTGGATAGCTTTGTTTTCTAGTACCTTTTGTATTTCCAAGGCCGCGGCCTCCCTCTGAGCAGGTGGGACATCTGGGAGGTGCCTTGTGTAAGGGGGCTTGTTTATGAAGGGAATATAGAATAGCCTCTGGATATTATTCGAAGCACCCAGCAATCTGTCATGGACTCCCATTGGGATAGGTGCATCGAAAAATGCCCCCGGACTGCCTCCAGAGAGGAGCAGTCTGGCAATCCCTCAGGGTTGCTGCGTGGGCGGTTCTGAAAAAGGTTCACATGACCCGAAGTTCTTCGCCCCCCCCCGCTTCTGGGCTGGCATCCACCTTGCCACCTCTGCCTCTGGGGGAGAAGGAGTCCTGAGCGTTCCGGGACTGATGAGTTTTCCGGAACCACAGCTTATTTTGCCCTCACTGGTTCTTGGAAAAGGACCTTTGAGGGTTAGAGAAGCAGATCCTGATGGCTGACAGCGTCTTCCAGTCTTTCTCACTCTGGACAAGAGTATCGTGGACAGTCTTCCCAAACAGGGTCTAACCATCAAAGGGTACGTTAGCGAAGGACGCCTTGAAGGGTTCAGAGAAGTCGCAAAGACGGAGCCAGGCGTGATGCCTTAAGGCAATGCCAGACCAGCTAGCCCTAGCGGCTCCCTCAGTGGCATGACAGAGTAAATGCATGGACGTAATGGACACAGACTTGAGAGTGGCCATATGAGCAGAGAAGGTCCGTTTATCCTCGGCCAACATGGACTCCAGGGTAGACTCAGGGTACTCTTTCACGAGGTCCTGCTGCAGTCGAATTACGTGGGCCAAGTAAT
Organism: Protopterus annectens; assembly: GCF_019279795.1. Taxonomy (NCBI): domain Eukaryota; kingdom Metazoa; phylum Chordata; order Ceratodontiformes; family Protopteridae; genus Protopterus; species Protopterus annectens. The sequence continues at coordinate 1,969,233,322 of NC_056728.1, forward strand.
TCAGCGCCCTTATAGTAAAGGTGGCTGAAGCAAAAGTCCACTTTCCAAGATGGTCCATAGCCCTGGACTTCTTGTCTGGGGGGTGGACCGAGGAACTTTCTTGGGAGAGTTCCTTTTTTGTGGCCGCAGCCACCACCATGGCATCAACTGGGGAACATTTGTTTCAAGAAGCTCTATCTGCCAGTGGACTCAATATTTTGTCGAGCCTTTTGGGTATAGGCTCCACAGTGTCTGGTTCCTTCCAAGCTCTAGTGGTGATAAGGTCCACCAGAGGGTCGACCAGGGGGGACACCCAAGAGGTAGATGGGCCTGTGTCGAACGCCTCCAGGAATACAGACTCGTCAGAGGAAGGTTTTTGGGTGGACCCCCCCGGCGAAGGGTTTCCATAATGTCTCACGTCTTTGGGGGGTGATTTGGGGAAACCTTCCCCTTCCTCCAAGTCGGTATCCTCAGTGAGGGACTCGGGGGAGTCCAAATGCCTCCTTTTACACTGGCGTTTGTGAGGGACCTCCTCGGGTGGACTCTCTGGGGAGGGCTCACAAATGGTTTTGTGTTCCTCCAAGGGAACTGTCTGGGGTGGAATAGACACAGGCTGTCCCTGAGGGGACTGGATGACTGAAGACCAACACAGCTGCTAGGGAGGAGGGATGGACCCCGAGGACAGAGCGAGGGGTCTCGATCCTTCAGAGAGAACCCTCTCCACAACGTCGAATGCCGAGGGAAAACTGGCCTCCCTGAACCTGGTAGTAAGGATAGCCGAGACCCTCGAATCCGAAGGGATCGGAGGCGAAGTTGGAACGGCCGTACCCAAAGGGACGGTATACCCCGACCACAATGGGGCCGATGACACACTCATCCCCTCGGATCTGATGCCCAACTCTTGGCTCCAAGAGCTTGGATCTGAAAGCGGATCTGACAGACTCGAGGGCATGGCCGGTGTCGAGGCCGAAGGCACCATCAGTGCCAACCTCCTGACTCCAGAGCTCCTCAGATCCATAGACCATATCCGATGGTGGATCGGAGAAGGAGCTATCAAGGGGAAAAACGGAGCCAAACTCCCCGCACCGGGGGGGCCAGCAGTACCCCCATCTGCAGTTGAGTTTGTAGAAACCTTTGCATCATCCAATCCATGTCTGCTTCAGAGATGCTCCGCTTAGATCTGGAGGACGCCACCGGTGCCAGCCAGGGCAGCCGACGCGAAGACGACCTCGAGGATGGTCTAGCCTCCTCCTCCAGCTCCGGAGAAAAACGTGGTGAACGAAGCCAAGGAGAGGATGGCCTGGTAACTTTTACCGGAGACAAGATCACCTTAGCAGGAGGGGCCGTTGGATCCAACTCGGTCTGTCGCTTGCGGCCCCTCTATCTTTATTCTTTTTCTTGTCTAAATGTCTCTGTCTCACTGTGTTTTTCTTTGATTTTGTCTTCCTTAGCCTCTCTCTCTCCCTATGGTAAGGTGGGAGGGTGAGTCCCGGACAGGGGAGAAGGGCCTGAAGGCTGAACAGCCACAGCCGTGGCTGGTGAGGAAGCAGCAAAAGAGGCAGAAGTTGATTCTGTGGGTAGAAGACGTGCCAGAATTAACTTGTTCCTGCGATCCCGCAGGGCTCAGGGGTTGAAGGCTGCACAGATCTTGCAGCCGGAAGACAAATGGGCCACTCCCAAGCAAACTATACACAGAGTGTGACCATCGGCTGGAGACCGCTTGTGGCCACACTCTGTGCACTTAGAGAAAGTCACTTTCTGACATCTTAGAGAAGACACACACACTCTATGGGTGGGAAGGGGGGCCTACACTAACAGAAAGTTAACAACTTTCAAGGTACAAAAAAACAATAATTATTGTAAACTGAGAGGGATAAACTAATAATTATTCTAAAAATTATCAAAAGGGGCGCACACAGACCAAAGTTTGCAAAAAAATCCCTGACACTTGCCTGGAGCTCAAAAATCCTATGCTGGCGAAGCCGCGGCAAACGATATCGGAGGATTGGAAGGAGGTTGCAGTGTAGTATGGGTAGGGGGAGGAGCTTGGAGCTCGGATCTTTTTGCTTGGTATGCTGCAGGCTCGGATCTGTATCGGATCCGAAACCCACAGGTTGCTGATCAAATGAAGTTAACTACTTCAGATCTAACATTTTGTTACTCATACACATAGTATGCATCAAACACGCAAATCCACATACGCAGAGGTTTTCTCAAAAAACTTAGCGAAACACCAGAGACCTCCAAAACACAAGACTGCTACAACTAACACAGTCCTCACAGCACCCATGACACATAGCAACACCAGTGTCTCACCCACCAAGCCAGTAAGGTGTAACACTCAAAACTCAAATTTTCTTATTATTGGAAGCTGAACAGTGAGACATATGGCTGTCTCACTCACCAGGTTGGACAACAAGAAAGTCACTGTCAGCTGGTCTGGTGCCAGTATTCATCAGATCATGTACGCAGGCTCTCATAGTACCGTTATAACTCTGTCATAGCTCATGCTGGTGTAAATGACCTAAGATGTACCTCAGTGGACTATCTGAAGAGAGACAACATTAAGCTCTCTGAGTATATGTCCCAGGCAGGTATGCCCTAGCCTTGAGCAGCATACTACCCTGACCTAGAATGATGTCACAGTATAAACAAAAGAATGATTGATTTCAATAACTGGCTCAGTTTTTGGTGTCATTCAAAGGAGATCAACTTCTTGTCAGCCTGGGAAGCCATGGTCGACAAACCTCGCTGCTTTGCCAGAGACAATTTGCACCTAGCACCTCTAGGCTTTCGGATGCTGGCAAAGGCTCATGCCTCCCCCATAGTGCATTTTTTTAAGCAAGGTCTACAAAACAACAATGCCAATGTGAAATTAACCAATCAGAATAAAATAAGAGTCATGTTGCTAAAACAAAAACTGCACTCCCTGGGAGCACTTCTATCACTAGCAGATGTAGATGAAAGTACAGTCACAGAAACCTGGTTCAAGGTCTGACACAGTACCCTGGCCTTGCAAGGCCACAATGCCTTCCACACCTTTAGACCACAAAATGAATGTGTGAAAACCAAAGGAGGCAATGTTTCAATCTATGTTAGAGATAAATTCACCTCCCATCTAGTTACACTGGACAACTCCACGGAGTTATTCAAGGTCAAGGTTAGGGTGGGTAAGGCCCCCATTTAAGACATCGCCAGTTGTAGATACCCCTCTATGGGTGACGATGCCCATGAAGCCTAGTCAGTTCCTTGACTGTGTTAATTCAAATGCCCTGGAATAAATTGTCCATATCCCGACAAGGGGAACAAACATTCTAGATGTGGTCCTCACCAACATGTCAAACAGATGCACTGCCGCAACTGTCGAACCTTCATTAGTTAAAACTAATGTGAAATCAGTCACCTTTGAGCTGGCGCTAATAACAGAGCTCACAAAGGGTGAAAGCAGACTAAAAAATTCACCAAGGCAAACTGTACCTTCCTAGGTGATGGTATAAATGCATTCCAAGCCCCACCCAAGCTGGAAGTGATAACTACACTGAAGCTTACATTAAAGCCCTGTACACTTGCATAAGAGTATAAACTGAGCCATATCAGAAATAATCAAAGCCAGAACCCAAAGTAAAATCAAGCTGCTATGGTGGACATCCAGCATCTGCAAACTTTACAATAAACAATAAAAGTTGCTCTTCAAGAAAACAAAGGCAAGTCTCCAAAAACAGAAAATCACTCTTCTCAGCCTCAACAGGCAAATAAGACAATTTGTCAAATCCTCCAAGGGCTCCTTTGAGAGAAACTTAGCAAGTACAGCCAAAGGATAACCATTAGGCCTTTTATAGCTATGTATGTAACCTAAAGGGTAGGACCCAAGCATGTACAGAACTAGTGGCCAACGGTATCACACACACACTGATCCCACAGAGATAGCAAAACTGCTAGCAGATAGGGTTTGACAAAAAATTCACTCCCTTATCCCCTTCTAATTTGCAACAAACCTTTCCCCAAACTCCCCCCACCCTACATATCTGAAGAGCAGGTCCTCAAAGCTTTGTTCAAGGCAAATAATGCAGCCTCTAAGGGACCAGACATCCCAGTCTGTCTTCTAAGCAGGCTAAAACACAAACTAGCATCACCACCAAGTACCCTTCTCAATCCTAACCTAACCACAGGCTTTGTTCCTGCAGAATGGAGAACAGTAACTGTTATTCCCCTCCACAAAGATGGCCTAGCAATAGACCTGGAGAATTACAGACCCATAAGCCTGACCAGCCTCATCTGTAAGGCCATGGAACAGTCATTATGGACCTCGTAGATAAAGACACAGGTGACCTCCAAATCCTGTATCCTACCCAATTTGGCTTCATGAGGGGCAGATCCTGCCTGTTAAATCTGTTGGACTTCCTTGAAAATGTGAGCAAGGCCATTGATGAAGGCATATCTGTGCACACAGCATACCACGACCTGGCAAAGGTTGTCGACAGTCCCACATTCAGACATTACCGATAAAATTAGCAAACTGAATACAACCCCCTTCATTGTAAGATGGGTTGCCAACTGGCTCACAAACTAGACACACACTATCAAAGTGGATGACTCCACATCAACCAGCAGACCTGTTACCAGTGGGGTGCCACAGGGTTAGTGCTGGGCTCCCTACTGTTTGGTATATACTTCTCAGAAGATCAGGTCAAAACTAAGGTTGTGGCTGATTAAGTTTGCAGATGACTGCAAACTAGATGCAATCACTGAATCCTCAAATGATGTCAGTATACTCCAGGAGGGTCTCACACAGACCAACGATTGATGTATTAGTTACAGTCTCAAACTGAATGCAAAGAAATGTACCATCATTCCCTTCGGCACAAACAATGTCCCCTCACGCTATCAAATCAACAACAATATCCTAAGTATCCATGAAGAGGTAAGGGACCTCGGATCACAAGTTGACTGTGACCTTAACTTCGACCGCCATGTGACTAATGTAGTAAGGAAAGTTTTCTGTGTAGCACACTTGATTAGTAAAGGCATTGCCTCGAAAGCAAAAGAGG